>NC_088689.1:119853500-120160000 GCF_028017835.1 Emys orbicularis
GTAAAGAATGGGATAGAAAATATTATAATGTTGTTACATAAACTGATGATGTTCCCTTACCTTGAATACTGTGTTCGGTTCTGATCACCTTTTCATAAAAATATACCACAGAAATAGAAATGGATGAGAGAAAGGCTTTCATATGAGCAGAGACTGAAAAGATTAGGACTGCTTGATTTAGAGAAGAGCTAAATAAAATGGGTCAGAATAGAAGTATATGATGTAATGAATGGTGAGCAGAGGATTATCAGGCACTTGTGTATACCCTTTCTCATAATATTATGAAATAGAATAGCAACAAATGGAAAACTAATAAAAGGAAATACTTTACTAACGTAGCACATGACAAGCCTGTGGAGGTCCCTGCCACAGAATATCATTGAGATCTAGCAGATTTCAAATAAAAATTAGGGGTGTGATTTTTCAGATGCGATTAACATTGACCTAACTCCGCTCCCCTTGAAGTCCACAGTAATTTGCTTCAAGGGGGACAGAGTAAGGCCAGTGCTAAATGCTTTGAAAAATCCCACTGTATCATAAATGTCTAATGAGAACATCCATAGTTACCTTTTTTTTCATCCTATCTAATGTATAAAGAATGTGAACCCTCATGCTTTTGGGTATAAACCAACTAATGAGTGGAGTTTCTGTCGGGGCAAGTAATTCCATAATGTCCTTATGGCATCCTTTTCACAAGCAACTGGCACTGGTCATGGTTGAGGGTGGGATACTGGACTGGATGCAGCACTGGTCTGATCCAGTGTGGCAGTTCTTATGTAAACGTCCCCGTTTCCTGAAGACAGAATTTAGCCTTAATTGGGAGTTATATTTGACTCAGTGGTAGTGGTCCAGTCTGTCTGTCATACTGTGGGGGAGACAGAGCCCTCACCTATGTTTGCCCTTTCAATCCTTCGGTGAGTGTGGAGAGAATTGAAATATATTTATGGAATTTTAAGTTTTCAAGGTCTCTCACCACTCCCATGCCATCCCTGCTGAATGAGTAATTAAAGAGGCAGCATTTTTTCAGTGTGTGACAAGTGGCTCTGCTTACTACATTCAGGCGTAACCTAGTCAAGAACCATCAGTCTGGAAGCAACAGACACTCTTGTAAATACTTGATATCTAACTAGTTTAGCAGGATGCACTGAAATATTCCAGAGACCAGATACATTTCCTGGGCAAACAATCTTCCTGCCTTACATATTTCAGCCTCTCCTGTTAAAACCGAATATTGCATGCTTTAATTGGGCTCCCACAGCACTGAGATACTAAAAATTGTCCATGCATGTGCTGAATTCCATATGCACATAATCTGCATTTTAAAAAGAAAATCTGAAAAAATGTACACAGCTGTTTTACATATATAAATTAGTACATGGGCTTAAATTTACCACTGACATAAGTGATTGAAACTTTGCCCAATTATAACAGCATTGAATATGGCCTGGTGTTCTCAAAGTGCTGTGCAGTATAGATGCTGAGTATTAATAATAATTAGTTCATTAGCGGTACTATTACTATTATAAATACGGGATGAATAAATATAACTGACTGTAAATGAAAAATGGAACAAAAGCATGTCCAAAACAATGAGAAAAGTAAATGTGCCCCCTTGTACAAGATTATACAGAAACCAAATGATTAACAATAAGCAGAGTCCGCTAAGTAACTAAATGTGGGGCAGGAGGAGGGAGTTTTTATACTTTCTTGTTGACAGTTTGTGGTTCATTTCTACTTTGTTAAGAAAATAGACTGCTTCCTACCATAGTTAAATAAAGACCCCACCTAAGAACAGGTATTGAAAAATTGTCAAATCAGTTTGCATTTGCCAGATCTTGTATGTGTTCAGTTAAAAATCGCACACGCTCAGTGGTTCAGTTCCACTGACTCAGAGTACAGGAAAATACAGCTCTTTCTACCCTGGAAGAGTAGAAGCAGAGGTACATTTGCTTTGTGTTTCTTAAGCCTTGGGGGAGCACTGCTGTCCTCAGCATTCTCCCTTACACCTCACCATTTGCATGGAGCAGGTGCCTCCAAGATGTGATCACAGGCAGGAAGAAAACCTTTGTGGGACACTGAGTGACAAGCAGAAAGAATTCTGAGGATGGCTGAGAGCCATGAAAAAGGGTGGGCTGCAGAATGTGTTTGTTGTAACATTCTGGCATCAAACGTCCTCTATCAAGTGAGAGAGGGGATGTGACTCTAGGTGGAGGTGCACTTGAGAGGCCTGTGATGAGCATAGGGAAGCTGTGCTGACTGCTTTGATTTGATGGGGTGGTTCAGAATGCTGATTCTAATTTCTTCTACGTATACTTCCATGGAACCTTGTTTACTGTGTTAGATTTTGCAGCGCTTGACTTGCTGCTGGCAAGGTATTCTAGTTCAGGAGAAAATCACTGGGTCTTATTCCCGTAAAACATTGCTAGTACTGTCACTTTTTTGTTGTGAAATTAATTAAATATTTTTAAATGCAGAAAATTGGACAAGGTGTTTTTCATAGATATTTTGTGGACGTGGCTCAGAGATGTTACCTTTATTATTTGTTACATACATCAAACTAGAGATGGACCAGAACCAAAACCCCAACACCCCTGAGCTTTGAAGAGTCAGCAGCTTTTTGGTCTGTGCAATTCTCACTCCTCTCTTCACATCAAACACTATTCTTATTTGTGGTCAAGTCTAATGCTGAGAAGTATAGGAGTATGGCATGATGTTGGGCACACACCCTTACACAGCTTCATACAGCCCCATAAATTTGCTTAGCTGGCTGCAGACCCACCTGGGATCATGAACTCCTTTCAAACCAGTCTCTTTCCTTGTTGCTTCTGCTTTCCACATGTAATTTCCCATCATCTTGAAATGTCACAACATCTCATTGTCCTGTGAGTTTGTAACCTAGTACCTCAATATCCACCAAAATTTGTGAGATCCCCTTCATAATTTGGTGTATTTCAACTATTGCATGTTTTCTATACCTCCTTCTTGCTCATTTTTGTAAAGCACTGCTTTGCATGCAGAAACTCAGGGCCTGATGCTGTTCTTGTGAGAAAAAGTCCCATTGATTTTATTGGGGGGAAAAGACCAGGTCTATATTGAACATACAAATGTCCCATCACCAACAAATATTTTGTGTACAAAGTACTACCTGATAGATTTATGCACCTACTTGAAAACTAGGGTGACCAGATGTCCCGATTTCATAGGGACAGTCCCGATTTTTGGGTCTTTTTCTTATATAGGTTCCTATTACCCCCCACCCCCGTCCCGATTTTTCACACTTGCTGTCTGGTCACCTTACTTGAAAACGCAAATCATGGCTCTTAGATGTGAAAACTGAGTTCAGTTGTTTTTAAAATGTAGCCCAGAGTATCTGCAGCTTTATTTTCGATAGCATGCTATAAATGGCTTACAAAATAAATGTAATAACAAGCCAATAACCCTGGATTAATCTAATGAACTTGCCTTCAGAGTAGAGTGGAATTGTGAATCTTTGCAGGAGACACTCTAGTTCATTACTGTCTCCTGTGAATAATTGCAATTCAGGAATCTATTGCAATTCATGAAAGGTTTGTCACTATATACAAATCGCAATTCAGGAAAGGTTTGCAATTAGTGGAACTTTTTTTCATTCACTCTCTTCAAATGAAGAAGTCTTTATTAAAGCAAACAAGCAAAAAATATGATGCTAATATCCGGACTAGATTCTGCTCTTTGCCAAGCTGGTGAACGTAGGGGAGGCAGGCAGGACAAGCCAACCTGGATTTTGGGCCCAGGTCTAGTGCAGAGTGCAGCCCTTGTTCTTCAAATACTCTCCACTAGGTGCATGTTGGGAGGGGAAAGAGAAGGCAGGAAGTAGGCAGAACTTTAGCTGTGTCCCCTGTCCATATCCCCCTGCTGGCCAAATTAGTTGGCAAGGTGCAAGCTGGTAGGTAAGCTGGATACTTCCCAGGGACGCAGTAAATTATTTTCCCTTCCTGAAGCTGCCTGGGGGGGCAGAGGGGAGGACAACTCTGCACTACCCCCCTACATGATGCTGAGCGTAAAGGCTCATTATAACCCCATATTGGTAAAGAAGGCAACTAATCTTTCCACCCTCATCAGTTGAATAGAACCTTACCCATATTAATTTCAGTGGGTCTTCTTGTGGAAAGGGGGCCGCTCAGCTTGAGTGCAGGTGGCAGAACCTTGCCTGGTGTTAAACATATATTGGACTAAATTCTATTCTGTTACACTTGGGTAAATCTGGAGTGACACGATTAGAGTGAATACGTTTTAATAAAGTTTATACTTGAATAATTAAAAAATACGGTGATACTGTTTCAAAGTGTTCTCAGAATTTTATTGTTTAATAATTTATATTTGTTTGGATGTTGTAGCCACATTCCTTCTAAACATGTACGATTTTCACTTTGATGTCATTGTTGCTTATATTTTTTGAATATTTTCGAATATTTGTTGCTGCATTTTCAGCTCATGGGAGATTTGGAGAACAACTCATAGGTTTAATTAAAAGAGCTAAAAATGTCTTGGAGAAAAAGCATACAATTTAAAAATGAATTCATATCTTCTGTACTGAAAAACCACTCAAAACGGGTGGAAAAAATAAATTCTTGTGAGCCCCTAAAAAGGTGTCACTTTTTAGAGTGACTTGAATAAGGAATGCAGGGGCTTGGAGTGCTGGATTGGGAAAAGTGTTAAAGAGACAGGGGTCTGCATGGAAAATGCATCAGGATGGGATGGGAAGAATTAAATGACTTGAGTCATTGAGGCTGGCGTTATTGTCAGAGTATAGAGGTTAGTAGAGAGATAGGTGGAGGCAAAGCTTTGAGGGATATTGAAGGCAAGTTTGAGCAGTTCCAAATGGATCCAGTGCTTAAGGGGGATCCCGGGGTGGGATCAGAAGAGGAGTGTGATACCTGTAGTGATCCTCGCATATAGCTGTAGTTAATCATTTAAACCTTATGCTCCTTCCCCTTTTTAAAGCGAATTTTTCCTCTGCAGTAAATTTTGTAATCCTTTTAAGAGTTACACAATGAGTTACACAATGGGCATAAAAATTTTGATCTTGTTCTCATTTAAGTCAATAGCAAGACTCCTATTGACATCAGTGGTGCAGAATCAGGCCCTAAAAGAGGAGGAGTCTGGTTGATTTTGTGGTTATCTGGCATAACAGCACAGGTCAGTTCGTATTCCCCATTGTAGCCATCGTTGGGGCCCAGCCTGCTATGGGCAGCCAAGAGCTAGTTAATCTGTTATTTGCCAATCATCTCATGTTACAAGCAATGTTGCCAATTTGTGTGATTTTTATCGCAAGTCTTCTGATGTGTGGTGTTAACTGGAGAAGTTGGAAGCTCCAGATCATTTGGTGGCACTTCGTACAAATAGTGCAATTTGACTTCAGTTGGGTCTTCCAGTGAGAACTCCTGCAGTGCGTGACAAAATCACCTTAATCTATAAATTTAGTATGGGGCGACTTTGGTTACAAGGCCTGCAAAGACTTCTTTAGAGATTGTTTTATCAGCAGGTCAGTCATAAAGCAATAGTTTTGGCCGCTTTGATTCAAAGTTAAACATAGTTACAAATAAAAAGTCTGGCTCTTCTTTTGGTTGCATTGGAGCCACTTCAACGGACGATGGCAGAGCAGTGGTTTATCCACAGTGGAACTGCTTCAACAGGAGAGACTGGGGGAGCCCCACATCAGAATATCCCATAACCGAGTGGTTAGAGCACTAATCTGAGAGATAGCTGGTCCTTGTTTAAATCCCTTCTCCCCCTCAGGTGGTGGGAGGACTTGAACTGGGGGGCTTCTACATCCCAAGTACCTGAAACAGCAGTCTAAAACTTATGAGGGAGGTCCTCTCCTCCGCTTCCCCCTGCTTCTTGCAAAAAACCCATTGGGTGCCTAACTCCAAAGAAGGTTCACAGCTGAGAATCGCTAACAGAGGTAGGTGATTCCCCTCAGCCTGGAGTCAGGCATCCATCTCCATGAGAGGGGCTGGGCCTAGCATGCACCCCTCTCGTTGGCATCTCCCATTGGCTAAGTTAGGTGGCTTCCCGCTTAGTCTGCTGGCTTTTGTCAGTTGCAATCTAAGGGGCCTCTCTCTCTCCCCATACATTGTATAGGGAGTCTAAGTCCCTAACCTTTGTGAATCACATTGAGTTCCTATGGTTTTCTGGGTGCCTAAACCTTAGGCCTTGTGACACTAAGCACCACGAAGCCTACGTTTCTTTGTGAATCTAAGTATAAGAGAACGGTAGTGCAAATTATTTTCACCCATCAGTCTTCCAAATAAAAAAGAAAGAGCATAATGCTGGTGGAGATGGCATGGAATAAGAAACCGTCTTCGTATGTTATTGATTCATCCCCAGATGAATGTCTTCTACTCAGATGTTAGAAAACTCATGCAAGTTACTCCAGGTTTACACTCTTTCTTTCCACCCATCCCACACTCCACCGCACCCCCCGGAAATCTGATTATTATGGAACATATCCTGAATTGTTGAATTTTTAAACTGATAAAATAACCATTTGGAATGTTAGTGACTGCTGCCAATAAATGGCTACAAAAAATCCTCCCCTCTTAAGAAATGTAGTCAATCAGAATAAAAAAAGAGAAATGGATTGATTTACTGTCTCTATTAGATTAACAACTGAACTATCTGGGAAGCAGTGACTCTGAAAAAGACTTGGGGTCATGGTGAATAATCAGCTGAACATGAGCTCCCAGCACAATGTTATGGCTAAAAGGTCTAATGCGATCCTCGGATATATAAACAGGAATACTGAGTAAGAATAGGGAGATTACATTTCAGAGGTATTTGACACTGATGTGAACACTAGTGGAATACTGTGTCCAGGTCTGGTGTTCCCAGATTCTTAGGATCATTCTAGAATCAGTACTACTAGCTGGTTCTAAGCCTCTGTCTTCACTGTTTATTGCAAACTTTGATTTATCTTTCGATTGGGAAAGGGTTAATATTGGTGGTTTTGAGGGGAAAAAAGAGCATAGTCATAACAGTAAACAAATCTATCTTCTTCGAGTGCTTGCTCATGTCAATTCCATTCTATGTGTGTGTGCACACCCATGTGTGCAGTCATCATAGATTTTTGACTTAGCGGTATCCATAGGGCCAGCTGTGGTGCCCCCTTGAGTGCCACGCTCATGCGTTGGTATATCAGGTGCCACTGGCCCTACACCTTCTCGGTGGTGGTTAGTCGGAGCGTCTTTCCTTGCATAGCAAGGGCTAGCGGTTTCGTCTCCTCTGACTTCAAGTCTTAGGGCCTTGTAAATAGTTTGTTAGTGTTAAGTAGTTGTTAAGTGTAGTCATCAGGGGCCTGCTAGGAGGAGGGTTAGACACACAAGTTTTAGTCATCACTGCCCTTCCTCCTCCCACAGAGCCTGGCCCAGTGAAGCATCCTGGAGGCCAGAAGCACTCCTTTAGAACATGCACTCAAGAGCGATGCCCCATTGAATTCCCCTGATCCACACTGCCCTTTCCTCGCCCATTTTCGTGCCTACCGTTCGGCCTGGTTGCGGGTCACCTCAGACCACTGAGGGCTGGACGTAGTATCTCGGGGCTATTCCCTGCAATTTTAAGCCGTCCCTCCCTCCCCCCGCTTTCCTGTCCCTCTTCAGGGACCCTTCTCACGAGCAACTCCTCGTTCAAGAGATCGAGAACCTCTTGCACCTTGGGGTGGTGGAGGAGGTCCCTCAGGACATGAAAGGAAAAGGGTTCTATTCCCTCTACTTCCTAATTCTGAAGGCAAAAGGGAGCTTCAGACCCATCCTGGATCTGCGTCACCTCAACAATTCTCTCCAAAAGTTGAAGTTTTGCATGGTCTCCCTGGCCTCCATCATCCCCTCCCTGGATCTGGGAGACTAGTACACCACCCTCAACTTAAAGGACGTTTATTTCCATATTCCCAGGTCACAGACATTTCCACCGTTTCATAGTGAGGAGGCACCATTTTCAATTCACAGCACTGCCCTTTGGTCTCTCATCGGCCCTCAGGGTGTTCACAAAATGTATGGTGCCAGTGGCTGTTTACCTGAGACGCCGAGGGGTCCAGGTCTTCCCATATCTTGACGACTGGCTCATCGAGAGCAGGTCTTGGGAGCAAGTGCAGAGGAGCCTCGATCTGGTGCATTCCACTTGCCGCGACCTGGGCCTGTTAATAAACGAGAAAAAATCCACCTTAATGCCCATCCAGCAAATAGAGTTCATTGGGGCGGTTCTCGACTCCACGCAAGCCAGAGTCTTCCTTCAGGAAGCGTGTTTTCAGGCCATGTCGGACTGATCTCCCATGTAAAGAACCACCCGCTCACCATGGCTCACACATGCCTGTGGCTATTGGGCCACATAGCTGTGTGTACATATGTGGTCAGCCATGCTCAGATCCATCTCTGGTCCCTGCAAGTGTGGCTGGCGACGGTCTACATTCCCAACAGGCATGACCTGGACTGGGTAGTCAGGGTGCCGGACCACATCGGGTCGTCCATGGATTGGTGGTTGGACCCTGGGTCAGTGTTGGAGGGAGTCCCCTTCGCGACCCTGTCCCTAGCACTGACCCTGGTCTCTGATGCTTCGGACCTGGCCTGTGGAGCCGGCCTGGGGAGTCCAGCTGGGCGAGCTGAGCACCCATGGCCGCTGGTTGCAGGATGATCTGGCCCTCCACATCAACGTCATGGAGCTCAGAGCAGTTTGCCTGGTCTGCCCAGCATTCTTGTCCTGCCTGAAAGGCGAAGTGCAGGTCCTGACGGACAATACCACCACCATGTATTACATCAACAAGCAGGGCAGTGCCAGGTCTTCAGCGCTTTGTCAAGAAACTCTCTGCCTGTGGGATTTTTGAGTGCAACATGCCGTTCATCTGATAGCTGCTCACCTGCCTGGGACCAGGAATGTCCTAGAGGATCACCTCAGCAGGACTTTCTCCTCTCGCCACGAGTGGTCGTTCCATCCGGAGGCAGTCAGCATAATCTTCCAGAGGTGGGGGACTCCCCAGGTGGACTTGTATCAGAGGGGTAGCTGTGTTAGTCTGGATCTGTAAACAGCAACAAAGAGTCCTGCGGCACCTTATAGACTAACAGATGTATTGGAGCATAAGCTTTCGTGGGTGAATACCATGAAAGCTTATGCTCCAATACATCTGTTAGTCTACAAGGTGCCATAGGACTCTGTTCCAGGTGGACTTGTTCACGTCCAGGCAGAACAGAAAATGTCACATGTTCTGTTCGATCCAGGAGTGGACAAGAGCTCCCTGTCAGACGCCTTTTTCATTCCATGGTCAGGGGCGTTGATGTATGCCTTCCCGCCAGTGCCGCTGATTCACAGAGTCCTTGTGAAGATCAGGCAAGACAGGGTGAAAGTTATCCTAATAGCCCCCGCATGGCCTCATCAGCACTGGTTCGGCACATTGCTGAGCCTTTTGGTAGCCGCCCCACTGCAGCTGCCCCTCTGGCTAGATCTGCTGTCACAGAACCATGGCAGCCAAACCTGGTGGCGCTGCACTTGACAGCTTGGCTACTTCATGGCTAAGCAAAGATGAACGGGCATGCTCGGCCCGTGTCTTGCTGGGTAGCAGGAAACCCTCCACCAGAGTGACTTACCTGGCCAAATGGCTATCTCGGCTTTCCATCCTCCGTTCCAAGGCAGCTCGAACATGATGGCATGGTTTTTGAAAGGTCTGGAGCGTCTCTACCCACACGACCGGGATCCCATCCCCCCTGGGACCTGAATCTCGTGCTGTCGAGGCTCCATTTGAGCCGCTGGCTTCTTGCTCTCTCCTGCTACTCTCCTGTAAAGTTTCGTTCCTGGTCATGATCATGTCGGCCCACAGGGTGTCAGAGATCAGGACACTTCGGAGCCGCCCTATACAGTCTTCTACAAGGATAAGGTCCAGCTGTGACCGCACCCAGCATTTCTGCCCAAGGTCATTTCCCAATTTCATACTGGCCAGGATATATACTTATGTGTCTTCTTTCCAAAGCCTCATGCGTCAGGTGAGGAGCGCAGGCTACACACCCTGGACGTCAGGAGGACGCTGGCCTTCTACATAGGTAGAATAAGGCCGTGCCGTAAGTCGACGCAGTTGTTCGTTGTGGTGGCAGACAGAACGAAAGGTCGCCCAATGTCTGCTCAGAGGATTTCGTCCTTGATCACGACCTGCATCCACTACTGCTATGAGCTGGCGAAAGTGCCTTCACCGGCAATTGTGACAACACACTCGACTAGGGCACAAGCGTCATCAGTGGCCTTCCTGGCACAGGTACCAATCCAAGAGATCTGTAGAGCTGCTATCTGGTTGTCTGTCCACACGTTTGTGTCTCATGATGTGCTTACCCAACAAGCTCAAGACAACACTGGCTTTGGCAGAGCAGTGCTGCAAGCTGCAAGACCGTGAACTCTGAGTCTGCTTCCATTGATACTGCTTGTGAGTCACCTAGAATGGAATCAACATGAGCAAGCACTCGAAGAAGAAAAAACGGTTACCCACCTTTTTTAGTCTTAAAGGTGCCACAGGACCCTCTGTTGCTTTTTACAGATTCAGACTAACACGGCTACCCCTCTGATACTTGCCACCTTTTTCATAATTGTTCTTCGAGATGTGTTGCTCATGTCCATTCCATTGCCTGCCCCCTTACCCCTCTGTGGAAGTTGTCAGTAAGAAGGAAATGAGACGGGTGTAGGGCTGGTGGTGTCTGATATACCGATGCATAAGCGTGGCAGTCACGGGGGCACCACAATTGGCCCTATGGATACCACTAAGGCAAAAATCTCCGATGACCGCGCATGTGGGCGCGAGCACACACCTCAAATGGAATGGACAGGAGTAACACATCTCGAAGAACAACAGTTGTGAAAAATATGGTTAACCGTTTTTTTTCTCCAGATAGTTCTAGGCTCCTCCAGACTAGAAGAAGGGGGTTAAAAACCACAACAAATAAAAGATGCTAAAAATTGTGTTTTACGGTTGTGATGAAGTGGTGTCAAATTAAGGGAAATAAGATGATTGCTGATTAAAAAGTTGAATGAGTCTGATGAGGATCAGTAACTGGATTCATCTTGACTAGAATTTGAATTAAGTAACTTTTACTTACGTTTGGTCTATGGTTTGAAACTGTGTGTGATCTGGAAAGGTAACGTATTTGCATTTACTTACCAGGACATCAATATGAATTTAATGATGCTAGCTTTCTTGTTGAGTAATCTGGTTCAATCTAGCTGGAATTTGACTGATATATAAAAAATCAGTGTTGACCTAGTTTCCTACTGATCCTTTGTATTGAAGTGTTGTGTAGTGGGAAAGTAATACATTTGTGTTTATTATCATATCAATAGGGGCCTAATTTTGTTGCTTTTATGCTGAATAATCTGATAAATACAAAAAAGCAGTTGGGATGTAGCTTTGTTGTTATTTTAGTAATAAAACGTTGTGATCTGAAGAGTAACAAGCTTGTATTCACTTACTGTCTCATTATTGGGTCCTGATTTCATGCTACAGTCCTGTCTGGGACTGAATAAACAGGGTCCCCAGTAGCAAATACTGAGGTGGGATCAGGGCTTTAATCTTGTGTGTTTATGCGGGGGAGGGTGGTGTTCTATGAATAATCAGATCTAATTTAACTTGACTTTGATGGGTAAAATATGCAGTTTTTACCTACTTATATAGTATGGGCCAGATTCCCTAAGCAAGCCACACTGGTCCTAGGGGAAAGGAGGGTGGACACAAAAGTGACTTCAGCTGGTGCTGAAGTCAATAAAAAGACTCCCATCGACTTAATCTTGGGCATGGTTTATTTTTGAGCAGCCTGATGAGATAGAAATGCCCTGGCCCTAGCTGCTTTCTGCCAGGAATGCCCCCAGTGCCAGGGGCTGGACATTCTGTTGTCAGAGCTGCTATAAGAACTCCATGCTACCCATGGATTATACAGGGGGAATCCTCAGATGGATGAATCAACAGGCTTTAGAGATGGGTTGTGTTGCCATACCCCTGGTCAGGCTGAGGATCGGGCCCTATGTGTTGAATTCTTACATGCTGTAATGAAATTTTCATGCATGATTAGCCACCTGATTTTTATCTAATGGATACTGAACTACTTAGGGTGTCTTGAGGAGTTGGCGATGAGCTTATATTTATTGCATTGTCCATTATTGTCCTGACCTGATTATTATTTTATTGAAACCCTTTAAGTTATACCTATTGTGACATACCGGGGCACAATCCAGACTAATGAGTAGCTGTTTCACCTCTGCCCTGCAACCTGTCATGCCCTTCACAACGCCTTGTTGCTTAGCCTACAACCTGGACTGCTCACAAACAGCCTTCAGCATGTAAGTCACTCCCAGCTATGACTGTGTGTATTGCAGCCAGCCAGCCACACCTTGGCTCTTGCCAGCCTGGGTTAAGCTGCAGAGTGACCCCAACACACTCCCAGTCCCAGATCTTCCCCAGAAATATATGTCCTGTACTTTCCAGCCCTTTCCTGGACAATACAAATGTATTAAGTGTGTTATTAGTTTAAGGGAATTACAAAATACATCTTATTATTTTAAATAGTTATCCAGACACTTCAACTGAAACACATTGGATTAGCTAAAATAATAAAACAGGTTTATGAACGGCACAGAGATAGATTTTAAGTGAGTACAAGAAATGAGGCATAAAAGTCAGAAACGGTTACAAGAAAAATCAAGATAAAATGCTTATTGGTGCCTAACTTCACAAAGGATATTAGGTTCAAAACAAAGATTTCCCACCAGATGCTTTCGGCTGTCTGAGGGCAGGTCTACACTTAAAATGCTGCATCAGCACAGCTGACCCTATGCAGCTGCGCCATTAAGTGCTGCTTAAGTGAAGGGGCTCCTACACTGACGGGAGAGCCTCTCCCATTGGCGTAGTTAATCCACCTCTGTGGGAGGTGGTAGCTACGTCGACATGAGAAGCTCTCCCATCAACATGGCACTGTCCACATGGGGGGTTAAGTCGATATAACTACGTTGCTCAGGGGTGTGGATTTTTCACACTCCTGAGCGACGTAGTCCTACCAATATAGGTCTGTTGTGTGCCTCACTGACCAAACTCTTTGGGTTAGAACCCCTCCTCCAGAGTCTGATGGCTGCTTCCTTTTTCTTTTTGGATGCAGAGAATATGATGGGCAAGGAGAGAAAGAGGGGTGTCTTGCAGTGTCTGCCCCTTCTTCTTATAGTTCTTTCCCCCTTTTGCAAAACATTTCCAGCTGGGAGCAAGATGACAGGCAGTCTGTCCATGCTGTCTCTTTGCTAAGATGTAGATTTTTGCCCCAACCCCCTTTCCTGCCAAAGAATAGCCATTTAGCAGGTAATGGTGCATCAGCCTTGTTTACCCCTCTGCAGCTGCACTGCTGTAAGCTCTCCTGTGTAGCCACTCTATGCCTGCGGGAGACGAAAAGTTGTTGAGTCCAGGAACTTAGCAAGATTTAAAAATCTTGCGTGAATATCGAGAGTTATCATAATGAATTTTGGAAGTGATATTTAACCTCGTGCTTCATGGCATAAGCCAGTCTCTAACTATTGGAGATCAGGATGACAACTAATGTTAGGGATAGATCACTAAGGGTTTCTTATACCTTTATCTGAAGCCTCTGGAGACACAATAATGGACTACATGGACTGATCCAGTGTGGTAATTCCTGTGTTCCCACCCTACCTTCCTATCTCCTGACTTATTGCCAAATTTTCCCATACAAAGCCATGCCTCAGATTGTCTAATAAAGGGCATGGGGCTAGCAGCCATGTCAGTGTATTTTCTCCTTCCTTCCCTGATACTTGGAGGAGAGATTACTAGCAATGAGCCATTTCTTCTATATCTATGGAGGTAGGAAGAGCTGTCATTTTTTTGTTTTTGTGTAAAAAAAAAAAAAAAAAAAAAATCAACCCTAATATTTTAACACCTTGGGTTTGATTATCAGTGAGACCTCAAATTAGCCTCCATGTATGTACAAGTGCACACATTTTTACTGCACTCTTTCCTGTTCACTTGCAAAGGCAGAATGTTAATGCACCAAAAGTGCATGTGCGGGTATTTGAAAATGGAATCTAGTCTCTGAAAATTAGGGTCGAGTCTTTCTCTATTGTGCAGTATTGAAATATACTATAAATATGTGGAATACTAGAAAGCAGTCTCATTTTTATGTATTATAAGCTAATAAGTAGAAATCTAGGTCACTTCTTGAAAGCCAGCCTGCTGGAAAGATATTTGCTTTGTTAGAAAGTGTAGATTTCTGACTCTTTATATATAAGTTTAGATTGTCTAGAATTACAGGGAGATGGCGGTGGAGGTTAGCAGATACTTCAGGAACAATTCTCTTCATCAGCTGAGCTGTATTTGCTGCTTTAGTAATTGAAAAAGTAAAGAGCTCGGTTTTTAATTTACCAATAAAGATTTTATTTTGACCATACAGTTTTTCAAGAATTGATTTGTTTTGTTTAATTCTGAAAAATAATGTGATTCTTAAATATATCCAGTTTTAATAAGCTTGTTCCTTCATTATTTCAGACAAGCTCGACTTGCAAATAGCTCAAAGCACTCTAAATGTCATTTGTTTTAATTAAACAATAGACTTTTTTTTTTTTTTTAACACCCTGATCCAATTTTCTCTTTTGCTTGATCTAAGGCCTTGTCAACACTGGATTTTTTTGCACTGAGATATCTACATCAATGTAGCTACACTAATGCAAACCCCTTGTGCAGAAGACACACATTGTTATAGAGTCAAACAGTTCAATAGATTGCTTCTAACCATGATCGATAACGTTCTAATAACACTTTCTCTTGAAGTGCTTATTACTATCTATAAAACCAATGAATCATGTCTGCAACATGCTTAAACGTCTATTAATCATTTATTAACCTTTAATAACTATATATGTGCCATCTAATATACAGTGTGACCAAAAGGTACTTGTAATGGTGCAGCTCACTCCAGTTTCACACCAAGTTAAGCCACACTAGTGAAAATAACTTTTTACCCAGGAGCAGTACCCACCTCCCACAGCTGTTTGGTGGCACCCCCAATTAGCTGATATGGGGTGCTGCCAAAGAGCTGATCGGGCCGTCGCCAACGAGCTGATAGGGGGCTCAGGGAAGGGACTGTGGGAGGGCAGAGAGCGGCGGGAAGGCGGGGGCCTCGGAGGGGGTGGATTGGGGGTGGGAAGAGGCAGAGTGAAGGCGGGGCTTTGGGGAAGGAACAGAGTGGGGTGGGGCCGCAGGGTGGAGCGGGAGGTGGAGCACCCCTGGGCAAAAGTAAAAGTCGGCGCCTATGGTCCCAATCCACCCCCCTAACACACAAATATGTAGTCAAGAATCTAGATATATCTAGTGATACTGTTTTTGCCCGATAAAATGTTCTAAATCTAAGTGAACATCTTAGAAATCTGAATCTACATAAATTTGTTTAATATATGCTTTCTCCTTCCCTTTAACATCCTCTTATTACATTTCCCTCTGTATATCTTTCTACAAATTAATAAAAGTTATTTTTCTCTTTCCAATTTTTGTTGACATTTTTTCTGATCCTAATTTTGTTTTTAGACTACATCTGTCTGTCCACTAGTATTTTGGGCTCTGTTCATCAGCTCTGTAAAGGGTTACATAAGGATTTAAATGCAAGGGATTTGTAAATAATACGGAAATATCATTTGCATACTGGTGTAGTTCATTGTGTTTATTACTGTGTTCTAAATCCCCTAATTAGAGTTGCGGTGAGGAGGGTATGCAGACAGGAAAAGAGGTCTGGCTTATGTAAATAGGGGCAGCAGTAGTGAAAGGGAAACTAACCCAAATGTCCGAATTAAAGCATCTTTGCCACCCATTTTCACCCTTGTATGTGAATATTTTTGGACTGATGCAGTATCTAGACTAGCTCAGATACGCCAGGTTACACTGCAACCCTGCTCTCGCAACAGCCATTATGCAAGCGTGATATAGGGTAATATTTTTTTCTCACAATAAGGTGGAAACTAAAGCTGATTAGGAAATGATTTTTGTCTTCCACAAAAAAAGGTGAATGAAATGTTCATTGTTTAGTTTTCATTATTATTTTTCTTTGTAAGGTTGGTTTTTGAAGGGGTGGGGATAAGGTGCTGTTGAGATGCTGAAAAACCAAAACCAAAACCAAAAATAATTGGTTTAAAACCTATTTTTCTTTGGTTGCCAAAAAAAATACTAGTTTTTTATTTTAAGTTTTTCGCTGAACATTTGAAAATTTTCAACAAAAACTGACATTTTTCCATGAAAATTTCAATTTTTGCTAAAAAAAAACCCCTCCTTTTCCAGGAGTGTGGGTGAGGGAAATTGACAACATTTTTAACCAGTTCTATTAGCAACACACACGGCCCTACAAAACAGGGCCAGCAGTGATCCTTCAGTTCCTTCCTCTCCCTCCCCTTTCCTATCGCTCCAAGGATGCCAGGTGTCTACTGTGGTTGACCAGTGTCGTCGTCCTATCTCCTCTGGCTGCATAAACGTACATATGCATCTTTCCGCAGCCCTCGGAGTGACACTCTCCTTGCATGGCTGCGTGACATTTGCCACAGTGGAAGGGTACCTTAACTGTATCTTCACTATGCGGGTACATTAACCAAATCAGGTCCCAGCCAGACTGCCTCTGGCGTATTACACTGCCAGTGAGCACCACGCATGCTATGTGGCTGAGAGCGTCTGCCACAGCAATAAATGAGCTCCTGTCTGAATAGGTGAGTATTATTGTTTAAAATTGAGAGTAGACCCTGAGTAAAGCTAAATGATAAAATTAGTACTGGGGATGCATGTCAGCTCGTTGGAGTTCGAAATAAATTTGAATTTTTTTATCTTCTCAGATGCATTTGGACATTTTTCATGTTATTACAAGAGAATGGTAAAGTGATAAATTTAAGCTCTAATTTTTGCAGGCATGTATTTCCTTATGCATTATCATCACACTTGCCTTTTAAACTGTCATGCATTAGTCATAAGTACTTTTCTTATTCTTTACCCTGAACATCTGTCCGTATGTATCCTCAAATTAACAATGCAAAGTGTCTCTTGTAATCCAAAGCTGCTTCGTTATTTATTGTACTAGTGGATAAACCGGTTAGTTTAATTGTTTGCATCTTGGTATATTTAAATATTCTCTCCTTTCAGCTAGTCTAAAAGAAGAGCGTTCCTGAAACACATACAGCCGCTGTATGTGGTTTTAATGGTTAATTGGGCAATTGTTCCACCTTAACCTTAAGAGCAGAGTGGCAATAGTATGGAGTCTGGCTACAGTACCTTAGGGCTGGTCCACACTAAGCCCCCAGTTCGAACTAAGATACGCAACTTCAGCTACGTGAATAACGTAGCTGAAGTCGAAGTATCTTAGTTCAAACTTAAAGGTACTTACCGCGGGTCCACACGCGGCAGGCAGGCTCCCCCGTCGACTCTGCCTACTCCTCTCGCGGAGCAGGATTACCGGCGTCGACGGCGAGCACTTCCGGGATCGATTTCTCGCGTTTAGACAAGATGCGATAAATCGATCCCAGAAGATCGTTTGCTTGCCGCCGAACCAGCGGGTAAGTATAGACGTACCCTTAGTCGTGATGTTCATTTATGTCTTCTGCAAACCTGTGATGCATTTTTCATCTCTCCATCCTTTTTTTTAGAATAACGTTATTAAAAGATGGAGGCCTAAGCCTAGCTAATGTGACTAAATTAGATGCTGGAAGTTACTCTTGCCTGGCAGAGAATCAGTTTGGAACAGCTAGTAGCACAACAAGCTTAATAGTTACAGGTATGTTTGGGGTTTTTTAATAAGATTATTTGAAATGGCTCTGAATTGCAATAAGTCCAGCAAGTAGAACCCACAAGAAGCATAGGAGTTCAACATTTGGGCTGTAGTGGGTTTATTGTGTGTGAATGGAGGTAAAGGGTCTGAGGAGTTGTATGTTTAAAAATACTTAAATAAAAAGAGATAAGTTCTGGTTCTTTTTTAAATTTAAGGGGAAATCTCTCATCTATATTGTGAAATAGTTCCTAGACCAGGGCACTTGGAGTAAGGTCATCTGGATACTACTACTGGCTTGCACACTGACTCACTGTATAATCTAGGGCAAAAAATTAAATCATGCTTCCTCAGTTTGGCTATCTGTAAAATGGGTCTATTTTTACTTTCAGAGTTAACTGGTGTTTGTAAAGCATTTTGAGATTGACAGATTAATCGCTAAAATTACCACATTCTGTACTTGCTTGACACGTAGATCTTCCACTAATAATACAAAAAGCATGCAGGAAAATCCAACAGAAATCCACAGTATGGATCAGAGAGGAAGATTTTTCCTTTAATTATTAGCAATATTAGATTTTCTATAGTACGGTACTTTTTGTGTGCATTGCAATTTGTTGAGCACTATAAACTACGCAGCAGGTCACATTCTACTCGGAGCCACAAGGAACTCCTATTGAGGTTAATAAGCTCTCACAATACTTCAGGAACAGAATTCGATCAATAATATTTACAATATAGAATTTGACTAACCTAAAGTGACTGCCACTGGTCAAGTGCATCTTATAGAATGTGAATGTTTAAAGAAAGCTCAGTAACACAGAAAGGTGGGATAACTGCTGAGATGGCTAAAATGACTATTTCTGCTCTCCATAGAGCCAACAAGGATAACTGTGGCACCTTCAAACATGGATGTGACTGTTGGAGAGAGTGTAATCTTGCCGTGCCAAGTTCAGCACGATCCATTGCTAGACATTGACTTCGCGTGGTATTTTAATGGAACGCTCACCGATTTCAAAAGAGATGCTTCTCATTTTGAGAAAGTAGGTGGGGTAAGTTGTGAACATTTGTTTCTTTGATTATAGGTGCATGTATCTTAAAGACAAGGTTGACTTAAAAGAGCGAAAATGTTGCACGCTTTGTGACTTCAGTTTCTTGTTTTGTTTTTGTTTTTTTAAATTTAACATGGTAGCCAAAATACAACCAGATCTTCCCTTCTTATGGTACGTCATCTGTGCTGCTCCCAGCTACACTGCTATTTTTAGCATCCTAGCTTGAGCAGAGCTAACGTGTCCGTCTACCCCAGCTGGGAAGTCCACTCCCAGCTGCAGGGTAAACATACCCATAGTATTGTAGAATTGCCTTCCCCAAAGGAGATCAGTTGTTCAGAATTACAGGCACAGAGCTTGCTGCTGTACATATTCCATAATACAGATATTAGATACCTGAAGCCCAATAATACAAAAGAATTAAAAATGTAAGAAAGTTATTTACACCTCACAACCACAATATCTCTTTGAACCATAGGTGAGGATCCAGATAAATTGAAAACAAGTTGTTTGCTTCCACGCAGAAATCTGTTTAAATAGGTACTTCATGAGATGTATCCCATATTCTTTGCAGTGTTTGCATTCCTCAATGGTGCACAACGTTGATGTTTTAGTCTCTGCCACAGTCAACCACAAATTGACTTAACCATCAAATATGCTTTTTCTAAACAATATCACTTTGATTCATACCTATAAATACTGAAGTCTCCATTAATAAGCATCAGAGAGGGCTCCTTTTATCCTGACCATATGCTGTCCGCTTAAGAGAGAGCAATATCAGAGTCAGATGCGTCAACTGTGCGGTTCTACAAAGTAAGACTGGTAAGAAGTTTGTGTGAACCTTGTGTCGAGTTTGTCTGTGTAGATTTGTACCACCCCAAATTTCACTCCGAGGTTTGGGTTTAAACCCACACAAAGTTTTAACATAACTGTTACAAGAGATCTCTATACCTGTATATAGGTAAATAATTAGGGTGCTAGAAGAGAGATACTCAAGAATATGTAGCAGAGTTCCTGCATTTTGTAGGACTGATAAAATTTGCTGTGCACTGCGAATGGCTTCCTCTGTGTAGCTCTCTACATCAGCTCTTAATAAAAATTGCTGAGTGTCACCTGGTTTTGCATCCAAACACTATGCAATGGCATTACATAGTTTCAAAGGAAAATTCATACATGGGTTCAAGATGATTGGAAGGTTTGTGTAAGCCTTGGAGACCCCTTTGATAAATCTGAAAGGCATTTCAAATTTGTAACTGTCAAATCTTCATATCCCCAAAAGAACTAAAAGAGGATTTAAACACCTCTCCATCCCAGGCAAAGGCAACAGTTATCAGCTTGAGCTCCCTTCAAGACTAAAGCCGGAATGTGCAAATTACTGCCCCAGTATCTGGTATAGGGGAGGACCATTCATTCCTTCATCAGTACAGACTAAAGCATGACATAAATCCAGGATGATCTTTTCAAAGCTATGTCTATGCTGGGCCATGTTATAAACATAGCAGACAGTATAAGACCCCATGTCATCCAAATATTTTGGCCTAATTTGAAATCATTTATTTGAATGATACAGGTATGTAAATAAGAAAATAGATTAAAAGTTTGAGGCCAGATCCTCAGCTGGTGTAAATTGGCATAGCTTCATTGTAGTCAATGGTGCTATACTGATTTACACCAGCTGAGTATCTGGCCCGTGTAAGCTGTTTCTAAGGACTCAATGTAGTTAATTGTCTGAGCGCTCATGTTCTCCAGTGCTCCTCCTAATGTATGGTTCTTCACCACTCCCTGCTCAGGGCTGTGTCACAAAAGCCACAATCTGGGCTTCTAATTAAGACATTCGGCTCTTGTAAAATACTTGTCTATATTTTCAGACACTCGCTGAATTGTGTCAGTCTCTGAACGTCATGCTTTCTGTCTAGTTAGCAAAATGGTTGGTTGATTACAGTGAATGAGCAAACTTGGCTTCTAAAATTTTAAGCTTCCAGACTCGACAAAATAAAAGAGGATTGCTTCATTTTTGGATGACTTCTATATAAAATCAGGTGTTTTATTTAGTTTTTAGTCACACACATGGGAAAATCTCCAGGTTTTCCCTTTCACTGCTCGAAGCTTACTTTTCTGTTTGTTATAATAACTGGGGGTCTCCCACATCCTGGACACTGGGCTAAAAGTTATGAGTGAGCTCGCTCTCTTTCTCCTCCACTCCCAGCTTCTTACAAAAATGACGTAGGTACCTAATGCCAAGAGAGGGTTTCCAGCTGAGAATCCCAAGCAGAGGGAGGCACCTTCCCCGAGAAGGGCAGGGCTTAGGAAACACCCCTTGCCTTGGCATCTCCCATTGGCTATTTTAGGTGGGGAGCTGCCTAGCATGCTGGCTTTTGTGAATCCCATTCTGAGTCACCTATCTCTCCTCATTCATTGTATAGAGCGCGTAGATGCCTTACTCAAGTTTGTGAATCCCAGTGATATTCTAGGCGCCCAAGGCGTCTACATAGCATTTAAACACCTGCAGGTGGTTCGTGTCAGCTGACTTGAGCTTGTGGGGTTTGGGCTGCAGTGTTGTAAAATTGCAGTCTAGCGGTTTGGGGTCTGGAGCCCGGGATCTGGAACTCTCCCCTATCACAGAGTCCCAGAGCCCATCCGCAGCCTGAGCCCAAATGTCTAGACTGTGATTTTACAGCCCCATAGCCTGAGCCCTGCGAGCCCGAGTCAGCTGACTTGGGCCAGCTGTGGGTGTATAACTGCACTGTAGATGTACCCAGAGTGACTTGCCTGAGGTCACACATGCAGCCTGTGGCAGCGCCAGGAACTGAACTCAGATCTCCTGAGTCTCAGTCCATTGCCAAGGTCATCCTTCCTCCCTTATTTTTCCTCTGTCTGTTTGTCTAATGTATTTATAGTGTGGCCATCACCATACCATCAAGATCTTTATGTGTGAAGGAGAGTGGTTGTGTCCATTAGTAAATATTTTTATAATAAATGCTATTTAAGACAATGCAATGCATTTAAAAGGTTGTTTTTTTTAAATACTCTTTGGAATTATCCATTTAATCCAAACATAAAAGGTAAAGTTTGCTATAACTGCCAAAGCCAAGTGGTTGTAAACAGCCCACTTAGCCTCACCAGGTAACATTGGCCTCTCAGTAGGTTTATTAAAGTTCCATTTCCTACAACTCTGCCTTCTTGCTGATGAAACCAATGACCAGTTAGGTGTCCGACTCCCATTGAAAGTTAATGGAATTTAGGTGCCTAACTGCCCTTCTGTGCCTTTGAAAATCTTCTCAAGAGGCATAGCATTTAATCAGTGGACATGAAAGAGGATCCATATACAGATTGGCACGTGATTAAATGCAATTGCATTCAAGAGAAATTAGGTTTCTTTTGGAGAGCAAAGAGACTTTTGTAGACCTTATAATTTTTTATAAAAATCTTTCTGGAAATTTGAGCTGACCATCTGTCATGTCCCAATGTGAATCCTCTGATTTCACAGCCTGTTACCTTGCCATGTTGCTGCATAGTTATTATTTATTTACTACGTTTCAAATAAAGTACCTAAACAGGCTCTACATAAACATAATAAAATTACAAGGGAAAGGTTAACTATCGTTGATAAAAGGATCTCGTCCAATATACGTGACTTCAGTGGTAGATATGAACTGGTTGGAAAACTGATTTTTTTTTTCCAGTGAAAATTTCAACCTTTCGTCAAAAAGGATAAATCAAGAACCCAAAGTTTTTGATCAAAAAACCAACTGAAAAGTTTTTGCTTTTCAGGAAAAAGTCAAAATTTTCAGTGGAAGGCAACTTTCTTTATTTTTTTTTTCACTGTGTTGAACATCCAGTTTTCCATCAAAAAGCAGTTTTGATGGAAAATTTTCAGTCAGCCCTATTCAGCACCTCTCAGGACTCATTCCATTGATTCTTCATTGGCTAACCCATAAGTCTAAAAGTTATAGCTTTTTATTGGAATATTTGCCATAAAGAAACAACAGCTGAGGGTATGTATAGGAAACAGGAGCCTTGTCATTAATGTTTGGACAAGGTGGGGTACTGGTGCTCTGCTAACTGGAGACTACAGAAGTTAACCACAAGACAAACTAAAATACCTCAGGGGCCCAATCCAGCTCCCACTGAATTCAATGGAAAGACTTCAGAGGGAGTTGGATAGGGCCCTTAGTGAGCAAATGAGTCAGAATACTGATTTATAAAGTGTCTGATGGCGTATTCGTACACTTGAAGTTCATATTCCCCAATAATAATAGGGGATTTCAACTGGAAACACGTCACCTCAGATTGGTATGCAGAGATAAAATTTCAATACAACATTAATGACTGCCTCTTGGAGCAGCTAATCCTGGAGAGGCAATTTTTTATTTAATCCTAAGTGGCACATAGGATCTGGTCTAGCTGAACTACTCAGTAATAGGGACCATAACAGAATGAAATTGAACATCCTTGTAGGGGGTAGAATACCAAGGAAACCCACTCTGGTAGCATTTAATTTCAGAAAGGGGGGTGACACAAAAACAAGGAGGCTAGTTAGATGGACATTACAAGGAACAGTCATAGGAGTGAAATGTTTGCAAGCTACATGGACATTTTTTAAAACACCATAATAGAGGCTCAAACTCTATGCATAGCTCAAATTAAAAAAAAGTAAGCTTACCAAAAAAATGCCACCATGGCTTAACAGAGTAAAAGAGGCAGTTACAGACAAAAAGACACCTTTTAAAAATTGGAAGTCAGATCCTACTGGGGAAAATAGAAAGGAACATAAAGTCTGGTAAGTCAAGTGTAAAAGGGATAATTAGGCAGGCCAAAAAAATTTTGAAGAGCAACTAACAAAAGACACAAAAACAAAAAGCAATTGTTTTAAGTACATCAGAAGCAGGAAGCCTGCCAAACAATCAGTGGGGCTACTGGACAATCAAGGTGATCAAGGTGCTAAAGGAGTACTCAAGGAAGACAAGGCCTTTGTGGAGAAGCTGAATGAGTTTAGTGCAGAGGATGTGAGGGGAGATTCCCACACCTGAGCTATTCTTTTTAGATGACAGATCTAAGGAACTGGCCCAGACTGAGGTGTCAGTAGAGGAGGTTTTGGAACAAATTGATAAATTAAGCAGTAATATGTCACCAGGACTGTACCAGATGACTGGAGGGTAGCTAATGTAACACCGAGCTTTAAAAAAGCCTACAGAGGCAATCCTGGCAATTAAGGCCACTAAGCTTAACTTCAGTACCAGGCAACTTGATTGAAAGTGTAGTAAAGAACAGAATTATCAGACAGATTAACCCAATATGTTGGGGAAGAGTCAACATGGCTTTTGTAAAGAGAAATTACACCTCACCAGTTCGTTAGAATTCTTTCAGGGGGCCAACAAACATATGGACTATGTTGATCCAGTGGATATAGTGTACTTGGACTTTCAGAAAGCCTTTGACAAGGTCCCTCACCAAAGGCTCGTAAGCAAAGTAGGCAGTCATGGAATAAGAGGGAAGGTCCTCTTACGGATCAGTAACTGGTTAAAAGACAGGAAACAAAGGGTGGAAATAAATGGTCAGTTTTCAGAATGGAGAGAGAGGTAAATAGCGGTGTCCCCCAGGTATCTGTACTGGGACCAGTGCTGTTCAATACGTTCATAAATGATCTGGAAAAAGGGGTGTACAGTAAGATGGCAAAGTTTTCAGATGGTACAAAACTACTCAAAATAGTTTATGTGCAAAGTTGAGTGTGAAGTTACAAAGGGATCTCACACAACTGGGTGCCTGGGAAACAAAATGGCAGATGAAATTCAGTGTTGATAAATGCAAAGTAATGCACACTGGAAAACATAAGCCCGGCTAAACATACAGAATGATGGGTGTAAATTAGCTGTTACTACTCAAGAAAGATCTTGGCGTCATTGTGAATCATTCTCTGAAAACATCTGTTCAATGTGCAGCAGAAGTCAAAAAAGCTAACAATGTTAAGCACCATTAGGAAAGGTTTAGATAATAGGACAGTAAATATCATAATGCCACCATATAAATCCATGGTACACCAACACCTTGAATATCGCGTGCCATTCTGGTCGCCCATCTCAAAAAAAGATATATTAGTACTGGAAAAAGTACAGAGAAGCACAACAAAATGGTTAAGGGTATAGAACACCTTCTGTGTGAGGACAGATTAAAAAGACTGGGATTCTTCAATTTAGAAAACATATGACTAAAGGGGGATATGATAGAGAGCTATGAAACCATGAATGGCGTGGAGAAAGTGAATGAGGAAGTATTATTTACTCCTTCACGTGACACAAGAGCGAGGGGTCACCCAAGGAAATCAATAGGCAGTAGGTTTACATCAAACATAAGGAAGCACTTCCTCACACAACACACAGTTAAGCTGTGGAACTCATTGCTGGGGATGTCATAAAAGCCAAAATTATAACTGGATTCAAAAAAGTATTAGATAAGTTCATGGAAGATAGGTCCATCAATGGCTGTTAGCCAAGATGGTCAGGGATGCAACCCCATGCTCTGGGTGTCCCTAAACCTCTGACTACCAGAATCTGGGACTGGATAATAGGGGAATGATCATTCAATAAGTTTCCCTCTTCTGTTCATTCCCTCTGAAGGATCTGGCACCAGCCACTGTTGGAAGAGAGGATACTGGGCTAGATGGACGTTGGCCTGACCCCGTGTGGCTATTCATATGTTCTTATTCACTGTATGAAAAATTTGCTAGAGACCCCAATTTTGGTGGTGGCTGGCAGTGACTGCGGCAAATGCAAAGTAACTTTTCAATTGATGTTTTCTCTTTGAGATGAGCAATGATGTAATAATGTAGTGGGAGTTCCTGGAACATTCTTGAGGGAAGTGGCATGCCTTCAATCTTTGACATATAGCAGCTCTTAGAAATGTTATGGTAGCACCTGTTATGCAACATACAGCTCTTCCATATGGACCCCAAAAATGCCAGGATATAACATTGTTTTATGTCTCTTTTTGGTTAGAAAGATGAGTCATAGGAGCAGCACGGCAAATCAAGCAGTTTTTGAAGTTGTGAACAGATTGCCTGTAAACTGCTTCAGATATCACCTGTTCAGACAATCCAGCAGCAGTTGAAATTGTCTTCCAGCCAGCAAAATGAAATGCAAGGATGGATTTAGTTTATGTTTTCAGTCCAATTCCATCCAGGAGCAGTAAGAACAGATGCACACTTGCAGACATACACAGAGCAAAGCTGCAGCATGGATTTCCTTTTAACACTGACCATGTTGGTTCAATCCACGCTGACCTTAGTTTGTAAGTTCTGTGGAGCACAATGCCGTTACAGGTGCTCATATAGTATGGGCTGCCAATTTGTGTTGCATAGGTTAGGGTAGTATGCAGCGGGGAAGGTGACCTTCCTATCACTTTAACTTGTCCACACTAGCAAAGATTTAATTGTGCTGGCCAGAGATGCCAATGAAACTTACTCTGTTGCGAACTCTCTAATGATCAATGACAGTAGAGAGCACCAGCTATGTTGCAGCAGTATTGGCCAAGTATTTTCAAGGTATCCCAGAATGATTTATGTGAAACTTCAGGACTTTGATAGCACCATATTATTTGGGATGTAATGTATGAAAAATATTGGAACTTATTCTACAGCACTTATTGTTTACCGCAACTAAAAAGGGGATTTGGTTTAGCCCATTCTAACTTGTCATCCAAGGAGCAGTCAGACTTTTATTTAAAGTAACATTATTTTATTTGACAATCCTCTGGGTAAATTTATGGGTAGAAGGCTTAGTACAAGATTAGTTTGTGCTGATAAATTGCAATGTTGAGAATATGTGCTGAATGCGCACTTCCCGTCAGGTAGTTTCTGTACTCCAGGTTGCCTTTGCATTGCTCAGTCTCAGGGTATGTCTAATCTGCGATTGGTGATGTGATTACAGCACATGTAGAGATACACAAATTACCTTTAATCTAGCTAGCTCAGGTACCAATACCAGTGAAGTCACGGCAGCATTCACTTCAGTGGTAGCCACCGAAGTACATCTGCAGGGTCCCAGTTGGGCTTATACAGCCCATTTTGAAGCCCGTTGTTGCCATCACTTCACTGTTATTGGTTCCCAAGCTGACTAGGTTAAAGCTACCTTGGATATGTCTACACATATTGCAGTCGTGCGTCCCGATTTGCAGTGTAGACATACCCTCAGTACATTGTGGGGTATTGCAGCCAGTGTTAGCATTGTCTTGTAAATTCTTTTCCTGTCATTGTTTACATCTGCATTATATTAGTGAACATAACATTACATTTATTTATTCCTATACAGTAAGGAGAGCTGTTAAAAACATGCTTTTAAGTTGTGTTACACAAAGAGGTTGTGGGTAGTATTGCTGGGACCAGCACTTAAAAAAATCAAAAGTAAAGGCTTGATTTTGCTCTCATTCAAGTCAGCAGTGAAATTTCTTTTGACTTGAATGAAGCAGGAATAATCCCTGAGAGACAAGCCGGTAACAATATTGCAAGTTTATGTAAAATTTATTTTAGAGCGTTGTATTTTAATAATGGGCAGTCTCTCTGGAAACAAATGATCCTTGAAATATTAGGATCAAAATACAGGTGCTAATGGTTGTGAACATAAAACAAACACCCCAAAGAGTTTCAATATTTATTCATTCAGATTGCAGTCTCAAAGAAACCCTTAGCAAAGAGTGCCCACGTACATTTCTGAGTGACTTTGGCATACATTTGTAAGTGCAATAAGGGTTATAAAACAGCAATCATCCAAAGCAGTGTCACTTCTCCTTTCTCCCACACCTCGTTAAATCACCAACCGCGTGACCAATATAACTGAAAGGTCCCACCAGACAGGAATCCCACCCTCAGATTCATCACTCCTCTACCTGACAAATGGGCTTGAAAGCATGCCTGGAAGGTCAACACATTTTAGTAAACACGAAGAAAACTTCTCAAGTCTTCCAGGATGTGTCTATTCCAAAAGGGGGCATATCTTCATTCTGTGGAAGGGCAACTTATTCAGAATAAAAGTCACCCTGAGGAGGAAGCTAGTCACCAAATGGGAGGAAGAGGTGGTGTATTAAAAAAAATTGCATAGCTGTTGAGAGGTGGAGAACATTTACTGAGGGTTTTACTCTTGCAACATAAAACACTTAATTCTCACCAGTGCACTCCAAACTTACACACACTGAAAATGCTCTGGCCATGAGTAATCTCCCATTAAAGATGCAGGTAGGGCAAAGTGGACTGTTGTAGCAGTCTACTCTCCCATGACCTCAGTCCTGGAGGGTGCTGAACAACTCTGCACAAGATGTGGTCAGCACCCTTTCCTCCCACTGAAGTCAATGGGAGTTGGGGGTGTGGAATACCCCTCAGGATCAGCTCTCAATTTGGAAAGTTCATAGAAATGTAGGATTGGAAAGGACCTCAAGAGGTAATCTAGTCCATCCTGAGCTGAGGCAGATTAAGTATACGTAAACCATCCCATTCTTAAACTCCACTGATGGGGATTCCATAACCTCCCTAAATAACCTGTTCCAGCGCTTAACTCTTCTTATAGTCAGAAAAATGTTCTTAATATCTAACCTAAATCTCCCTTGCTGTAAACTAGCAACCTTTTATGTATTTGAAGACTGTTATGTCCCCGCTCAGTCTTCTCTTCTGTAAACTAAATATATCTACTTTCAACCTTTCCTTACAGGTCATGTTTTCTATGGCATTGATGTTTACAATGGCCTAATTGGTCTGTGTGTTTTTCTTAAATGTTCTAGCCATTCAGAACTACTTTACTACTCTTCTCTGGCTGGATTGTTTCTGTCTGAGGCCTGGTTGACGTCAATAATAATGATAAATAATTAATAAGTGTATTATATTTTATTGGTATTAGAGGCTTCAGCCAAGATTCATGCAAACCCATAGTCAAGCAGTCCCTCTCTAAAGAGCTTACAGTCTAAGTACACAAGACAAACGGTGGGAGGAGAAACAGAAGCACAGTCAAGTGAATGACTTGCCCAAAGTCACTCAGAAGATCAGTAGCAGCACCATGATTATGACTCCCAGTCCAGTGTCCTGTCCAGTAGACTACATGACCTCTCTAGACAATGCTGCCTCTCCTGTAATAACCCTTGAATAGAGGGCCTCAAGTAGTGAACCTTTCTACCAACTAAATGATCCATAGATGGCTTGTTTAAAATTCTTCTGCGAGTGGCAGGGTTTCCAGGCTATAATCAGGCTGAGTCAGGGGACCAGGTTCTGATTTTGGCTCCATGAGTGTAAATCCAGCATAGTTCCTTTGGAGTCAGTTTGACCCCAGATTTACCCCAGTATAACTGAGTTTAGAACAGGGGTAGGCAACCTTTCAGAAGTGGTGTGCCGAGTCTTCATTTATTCACTCTAATTTAAGGTTTCGTGTGCCGGTAATACATTTTAACGTTTTAGAAGGTCTCTTTCTATAAGTCTATATTATATAACTAAACTATTGTATGTAAAGTAAACAAGGTTTTCAAAAAGTTTAAGAAGCATCATTTAAAATTAAATTAAAATGCTGATCTTACGCCACCAGCCTGCTCAGGTCGCTGCCAGCCTGGGGTTCTGTTCACCTAGGCCGGCAGCGGGCTGAGTAGGGCCTGCGGCCGGGACCCCAGACCAGGGAGTGGGTGTTTCAGGGGTCAGGGCAGAGGGCTGGGGGAGGGGGTTCAGGGCAGAAGGCTGGGGTGTGGGGGGGGGGTTCAGGGATCAGGGCAGAGGGCTGGGGTCTGGGGGGTGTAGGGCAGAAGGCTGGGTGTGAGGGGGGGGTTCAAGGATCAGATCAGAGGGCTGGGGACAGTGGGGGGGTGCAGGGCAGAAGGCTGGGTGTGTGTTGGGGTGTGGGGGGGTTCAGGGCAGAGGGATGAGGCTGTGGGGGTGCAGGGCAGAAGGCTGGGTGTGTGTTGGGGTGGGGGGGTTCAGGGCAGAGGGCTGGAGGGTGTGGGGGGTGCAGGGCAGAAGGCTGGGGTGCTCGGCTCGTGGGGGTGCTCCCAGCCCCCTGCCCTGAGCGGCTCAAGGCAGGGGGCTGGAAGCGATATGCCCTGTTCCACCCCCTTCCCCCAGGCTCCGTCCCTACCTCTCTCTGCCTCCTCTACGGAGCTGTGTGCATGCTGCTGCTCTTCCCCCTCCCCCTTGCTAGGGCCATCAGCTGATTGGCGCAGGGAAGGATAGGGGGAGGGGCCAGAAAGCACCACGCTGGGGGAAGAAGCGGGGGAGGGGGAAAGCTTGGCTGCCACAGAACCAAGCTTCTGCCTCCTGCCCCCGCGTCAGGGGAGCTGCGTGCCACTCAAAATCGGCTCGCGTGCCGTTTTTGGCATGCGTGCCGTAGGTTGCCGACCCCTGGTTTAGAAACTGACTTAGAGACTCATCTCTTGGGAAGGTGGGATATGAAATGCCTTAGGAGTTACTCAGCAGCTAGAAAGAGGGGATAGCCCTTCTTCTGAAGAATCTTTCTCTGTGGCTGTACAAAGAGAAAGAGTGTATCCAATGCAGGATCAAACCCTAAAGCAGTACTGCAGAAATAAACGTTAAGTTGCAAACCTAACACTTCCCGGTGCATTTTGAAATTACAGCTATCAGTCAAGACTCACGTCTACCCTCTCCACACACAGGAGGAAATCAATGTAAAGCAAGTGCATACAGTGCAGTCTGAGGAAAGAAGAATGCACTATGGATGAAATGCTCAGTTAAAAACCAAAAATAACACCAAGGGAATCTTAAAATCGTGTGAATTCAGCCAAAGAGTTACAAATGTACAACTCCTTTTAAAAAAAGGTATTCATGTGACATTAAATATGGAACACCTACCATGAAAAGTCTGCAGAAGGAAAAAAATTAATTTTGTGATTCTCACCTACAATTTTATCTCATGTAAGGACACAACAGTTTGATTGGGGGTGGAGGGACAGCAAAATTGACTCTCTAAAACCAATCCAATCTTGCATTGTCACATTCTATTTTACTCACACACCTACAGAAGAAGCTGAATTTTTTCATACCAATTTCACATGGCTACCTTTTCTAAAAGTCTGTTATATCTGGACTATACTAGGAGGCTGCTTAAGAGTGTACCCTTCTATTTAGAATGCAAACTCCACAAGTGACTAATAAAAGGTCCTTTGAGTCAGGCAACTACATTAATGTATTATAGGAGATGAGGTTAGTGCATCACAAGTAAAATCATGGGAGTGACTGAGCAGGGCTGTGACAGTGGAGTTGCAGAGGGCTTACTGTGCTGCTGCAGGGCTGATGACACCCAATCCTTGCAGGTGCAAAGGGCGAGGAAGGGGAGTCTAGGCTTCTGGTGGGGCAGGACTGCAAGAAGGAGGAGGAGCCTCTGGTTGCGGGAAAGGGCACCCCACAGCTCAATGGCTCCTGTCTTCTCGATTGTCTGAACTCCCAATTATCCGAATAAAATCAGTGTCCCCCCTGCTATTAGGACAATCAGCAGTATGCTGTATACCAAAACAACCCCCTGCATTGTGCATACTCACAACCTTATGGAGACCATCAGATGTATCAGAAGAGAAGATGGAAGGAAAAGTAAGTGGAGAACCACTGTAAGTGGATGACATTGAAGTTTCCACAATCCTGTCATCCTGATGTCCCAACTAGGGATTGAGCATACACTTCCATTCTACACCTTGACCTTACAACCCTACAATTCCAGGACCGTATTTGATTTAAGTTTCAGCCCCTTTTTGCATATATGTCATTCCAAGGAACCATAACTGGCATTCTGATTGCTAACATAAGCTATTTGTGTCAAGACATTCGCTAATATTTCCAACATATTAATGTGGTTAACCTCACGCGTACATATTCCAGAAATCCCTTAGAAATCTGTTATTTCAAGCGTAAACAGACCTTTTGTGGATTACTTGTTTATCACAAGATACATATTGTTAAGTCGTATAACCCTAGGCCAAGAACTGTAGGCTAACTAACTAGGCCTCATACTTTTGCAGAGCCTGTAACAAATATTTTTATAAATTTTCTGTTTCCCCCTATTTACATTACAGCTTTACTTGCTTTCCTTATTGGCATTTTTAACATTTCTTAACATATAAATTAGATAAGCTCGTTAGATACAGACCTACCAAAATCAATTCAGGAGGTCAGAGGTCAACAGAAGCATATTAGTTATAACATGTGGTGAGCACATTTTCTCCTCCTTACAGAGCAGCTGTACTTTGGAAACATTGGACATTTTGGACTGCTTGTTTATTAGTTAATAGAACATGAACCTTGCATTATATTAACAACTAAATATATAACAACTTTATGTATTCAACAGAGTGCATCAGGAGACTTAATGATTAGAAACATCCAGCTGAAACACAGTGGAAAATATGTTTGCATGGTAAAGACAGAAGTGGATAGTGTATCATCGGCAGCAGATCTGATAGTACGAGGTAAACTTTGGCTATTTTGCTGATCTTATTTTCTAATGACTTTCCTAGCTGACATTGTGAAACATAGAAGGGGCTAGATTGTCACTTGAACTATACGCACATGTAAGTAAGGAATGGAGAGTATGAATACTCTCTCCTCTCCCCAGTCCCCCCGCCTGCCATGTGCATGTACACACAGCCCTGCTTGGGCCCTGCATGCCCACTTACACTCTACTTGGAATCTGGAGGAGCACTGGCTTCACACCTGTTCTCATGGCTAGTTGAGCTAGTGGGGGAGGGCAGGGGTGTAGAAACTTGCTGCTAGTAGAAATGCAATTGCGAATGACCTCCACCAAAGGAGCAGATAGGCAATTGTGGCCCACTCATACACCTGCCACTCCTGAGGCTTTGTCCTTGAGACACAATGTAGTCCAGATTATGGAATCTGATGGTATTTATTTTAACTCAAGCTTTATTTTAGCTGTTAGAGATTAAACTGTAGCTCCAAATAAACTCTCATTATTGATTAGCCAGCTGAACTTTATTGCAAGAAAAACAGCTGTAATACAGTGACGAAAATTCCAAAATCTACATTCATTCAGTGTATTTTAAAATGCACTTGACATTTTACAGTGGTGGCTGAACTGTTGAGCATTTCATCACTACCACCACCCCTGGGGCAAGGCCAGTTTTCATCTTCTGTTTGTGCAGCGCCTAGTACAATGGGCCATGACTAGGGCTCTGAAGTGCTACCACCATAATAATAATTTCCTCTCCTGTTGTGTGTGAGGCAAAAGCAGCATCTTTTGCAGGGTCTCACAGAATCAGGATTTTCCAGCATGCTGCAGGAAGCTTGCCTGAGTGAATTGCTGTCCAGGGTGCTGATCTGATGTTGTGCTGAAAAATTACTGCAGTGCATCATACAGAAAACAGCTTTAGATAACAAATTGGAGGCCTGCCGAACCGTATTAGTAAATTAAAGGAGGACATCAAAGACTAAAGAAAAAGGCATTGCATTTGGAAAGGTAGAGGAATCCTGCTGAACAAAAGTCCCTGAATCTGTGTTATAGTTTTGGAATTACCATTTCAGAACTTGGTTTTCACAGCTATAAAATACCAGACAGAAGTTCAGGAAATGTGAAAACTGGTATTTTTATTGCAGGCTAAATTGTTTTATTCCCCCCACAGTGCTGGTAAAATAGGAATCAGTTGGGGCTGTATTTGTGGGTTTTGCTACCTTCACAACATACCACCAACTTCTCAGTCTGCTTTCTGATTGCATTAGGCTCCCCTGGCCCCCCTGAACATGTGAAAGTGGATGAAATCACGGATACCACAGCTCAGCTCTCTTGGCAAGAGGGCGCAGATAATCACAGCCCAGTCACTACTTACGCCATTCAGGCGAGAACACCATTTTCAGTGGGTTGGCAGAGAGTCACAACAGGTAAAACAAGAAATCTTGTTACAGTGTCTATATCCAGTTGAAATGGTTGTTTAAGGGGAGGGAGAAGTTCCTAATGCCCCACAATTTTATTGAATAGTTCCTGATGTCATCGATGGAAACACTTACACGGCCACGGTAGTGGATTTAAACCCTTGGGTTGAATATGAATTTCGTGTCGTTGCCAATAACAAAATTGGAGGTGGAGAACCTAGTTTACCCTCAGAAAAAGTAAGAACTGAAGAGGCAGGTTAGTGGGTTTTTCTATTTGTTTGTTTATAATTAAAATGCCTTGGCTACAGAACGGCATTCAGACCTATGATCCTTTTCATACCAGTTTTGAACTACGGTCCAATATAAAGGCACCAGAACTAATTTGTTTGTGATTTTTCCATGCAGCTAGATGAGTGGCCTTGCTCCACTGCTATCATCAACAAAACATCCCAATACATGCTACAGCGTGCTGAGATCTCATTGTGTTCAGTCAGCTATGTAGAGGCTACAGATTTCAATGGATGTAGAGGGGATTTCTTTATTTCATTAAATAAAGGAGGACAACAGTGCAAGTTTCAACATGGGATTGCTTCACATTTGCACTTAGTTCAACCAGAAGAAAGCATCATTTGTACTAGACAGTAACTAGTTGTTTTCATAGTACGGCATGGGAGCGCTGCCTTCCTCACACATTTAATGTTCTGCCATTAGTGCTATTGAACGCTCATAGGTGATGGATAACGAAGCACACACTCTAGTGCTCACATGCTAAGATAAGGAAAACCAATTTTAATCACTACAGGATGGAATTACTAGAGAAGGTCACTAAATAGCTGCATTTTCTCTGAAGCACTGAAGTATTAAAGGAGTCTTTAAAAAAAAAAGAAAGCAAAGCACAGGGCTAGAAAATTACTCTATCGAACAAGCCCTGTTTTTAATGCTTGAGAAACACAAGGGGACTTGAGTATAAGTGAAGATTGGGACTTTCTTTGTAATCAGCATCATAAAGGTTTATAGAGTATACAAAGAGTTGGAGCATAAAGTATGCATGTGTGATTATCTAACAGTAATATTTTTCTGCTCAGGACACGGGAGGGAATTATTCAATAATCATCTTTCTCATGAAAATCTAATGCTGTCATGCTGGCAAGGTTACTGCTAATTTGTTTATCCTGAGGTTAGGTATAGGTTGTCATTTTTTTTTCATTCATAGATCAAGTTAGTTTGGTTAGTTTTGCCACTTTTGCTTTTCTTCTCCTCTTTTGATCTTGGTGCACCTGGTACATATAAGACACGTGTCCCAAGAGAATATATTGATGAATTCCAATAAGGTGGTAGTTACACTGAGTAAGAGCATTGCACAAGTGATCTGTGTAGCGTACCCAGCATGACACCTTGCAGCATGTCTCAAGTTGTTCGGGGGCTCTTAAATTTTAAACCAGGGTGCAATCCTGCAAATCAGTGAGTTCCTCCTGTAAGTTCTGTGCCGAGCACAGCAAGTGCACAAGCAAAATGAGTGCAGGAAGTGCTTGGTGCTTCCAAGGATTGGGCCCACACAACAGTGTAGAAACAACTGCCCTGTTTCGAGCAACAAATTGAGTAAAACTCTGAGTTCCCTTCAAAGCATAGATTAGTGTCATACAAAGTCATCTGTATGGTATGTATCTATATGTTTATCTAAACTATGTGTTTCTTCTTCACAGTTCCTGAAATACCCCCATCTGAAGTAAGTGGGGGAGGAGGCAGCAGATCTGAACTGGTCATAACATGGGATGTAAGTTTTCTTGCAAGAGATATTCTTCCAAGAATAACTCTTTTCATTCAAATTCCCGCTCAGAGATCAAACCCCTTGCATTCAGCAGCATCTCATCTAGGACATATGAGTGTGCTAACATTCTATAATGTGAGCTATGCATATTTCCTTCCCGCTTTCACTTCCATTAGTTACTGTCCTAGAACAGAATCAACAGAAAATATAGTTGACATGCCTGAGATTGCTTCTGGCTTAGCACAAATGTTAAGAGAAGTGTAGAAACATTGTTGAAGAGTCAAGCAGAAGAGTTATGCCTTTAATTTTGTCCACTCCCAGTGGCACTCTGGAGTTTCTCCTTGATTCTGCTAGTTTTGGACATAGGAGTAAAGAAGACAGTTTGGTAACACTTTATATTAAGGGTTTTATTTATAAATTGTTTATAAAAGGTTAATAAATGTTATAAACATGTTACAAACATGTTACATTCATGTTACATTACATCCCTAGCCTCTGTTTGTCAGAGGGTGGAGACGGATGGCAGGAGAGAGATCACTTGATCATTACCTGTTAGGTTCACTCCCTCTGGGACACCTGGCATTGGTCACTGTCGGTAGACAGGATACTGCGCTGGATGGACCTTTGGTCTGACCCAGTATGGCCGTTCTTATGTTCTTATAAGTACTGTGTGTTATAGATGGTTGTCACTTCAGTAGGTGTTAAATAGTTATAACCCATAGTAGTAAGCAATGCGGTGTCCTGATGAACTTTTCGTACACATATCAATTAATCACTTTTTAATCTTTTATAAACAATTTATAAATGGAACCTTAATAGAAAATGTGACCAACATTTTAAAAAATATTTAATCAGTGTCTGTCAATCCAATTTACTTAGTGAAAAACAAGCAACGTTCCTAACAATTTATTCTGTTGTTAAAGGCAATCATACCGTACAAATCGTGAGGTAGCCTCAGGGGAGCACACTTTATTATACCGTACATAACCCATGAACTTGTATCCTTGTTTTTGCACAGCCTGTTCCTGAAGAATTACAAAATGGTGAAGGATTTGGATATGTTGTTGCTTTCCGACCTCTTGGCGTTACGACATGGATACAGACTGTAGTCACATCTCCTGATACACCAAGATATGTCTTTAGAAATGAAAGCATCCTGCCATTTTCACCGTATGAAGTCAAAGTTGGTGTATATAATAATAAAGGAGAAGGGCCATTTAGCCCAGTAACCACAGTCTTTTCTGCTGAAGAGGGTATGTGTTTGAATCATCTCTTGAATGGTTTTTTAATGCCTGTTTGATATGATAATATTACAACAGCTGAATGAATATTTGCTTAGCAGATATCACTGAGGCCATTTTCAATTAAAAGCCGTGCTGACATTTTTATTTTCCTCTTTACCATTTACCATTCCTGTTTACTATTGTTCTCTTTTTATTTCCAAATACAGAGCCTACCATAGCACCTTCTGGTGTCTCTGCAAAAAGCTTGTCATCTTCAGTAATTGAAGTTTCCTGGAATACCATTCCTTGGAAAATGAGTAGTGGACGGTTACTGGGTTATGAGGTAAACCCCTTTAACTATGCACCCTCCAGTAAGGTAGCATGACCATAATTATGTTTTATTTCCTGATCATTTATTTGTGAGTTAGCAGTCATGCAGTATGTTCAAATAACAATAAGAACATAGCAGTAGGAATATATTACCAACCACCTGACCAGGATGGTGATTGTGCAATGCTCAGGAAGATTAGATAGGGTCTAAAAATAGAAAACTCAATAATAATGGGGGGGATTTCAGCTATATGGACTAGGTCAGGGTGGGATGCAGACATACATTTTGTAGACACCATTAATGACTAATACTTGGAGCAGCTAGTCCTGGAACCCACAAGGGGAAAAGCAATTCTGATTTAGTCCTAAGTGGAGTACAGGATCTGGTCCAAGAGGTGTATATAGCTGAAAAACTTGGTAATAGTGACCACAATGTAATGAAATGTATCATCCTTGTGGTGGTAGGAACCAAAGAAGCCCACTACAGTAGCATTTAACTTTAGAAAGGGGAACTACACAAAAATAAGGAAGTTAGTTAAACAGAACTTAAAAGGAACAGTCACGAGTGAAATGCCTGCAAGCTGTATGGAACCTTTTTAAAAACACTATAATAGAGGCTCAAATTAAATGTATACCCCACATTTTAAAAAATAGTAAGAGGACCAAAAAAATGCCACCATGGCTAAACAGACTAAGAGAGGCAAAAAGGTTAGAGGCAAAAATAAATCCTTTAAAAATTGGAAGTCAGATCCTACTGAGGAAAATAGAGAGGAGCGTAAACTCTTGCAAGTCAAATGTAAAAGTATCATTACCCAGGCCAAAGGAGAATTTGAAGAGCAACTAGCAAGACTCAAAAACTAATAACAAAAAAAAAAGTAAGAACATCCAAAGCAGGAAGCCTGCCAAACAAGCGGTGGGGCCACTGAATGATCAAGGTGCCAAAGGCGCACACAAAGAAGACAAGGCCATTGTGGAGAAGCTAAATGAATTCTTGCACTGGTTATCACTGAGGGGGATGTGAGGGAGATTCCCACACCTGAGCTTATTCTTTTTAGGTGACAAATCTGAGGAACTGGCCCAGATTCAGGTGCTGATAGAGGAGGTTTTAAAAAGTAATAAGTCACCAGGACCAGATGGTATTCAGCCAAGAGTTCTGAAGGAAATCAAATATGAAATTGCAGATCCACTAACCGTGGTATGTAACCTATCACTGAAATCAGCTTCTGTACCAGATGACTAGAGGATAGCTAATGTGATGCCCATTTTTTAAAAAGGCCGTAGAGGCGATCCTGGCAATTATAGGCCGGTAAACCTAACTTCAATCCCAGGAAAATAGGTTGAAATTATAGTAAAGAACAGAATTATCAGACACATAGGTGAACACGATTTGTTGGAGAAGAGTCAACATGGCTTTCTCAAAGGGAAATCATGCCTCACCCATCTATTAGAATTCTTTGAGGGGGACAACAAAGATGTGGACATGGATGATCCAGTGGATATAGTGCACTTGGACTTTCAAAAAGCCTTTGACACGGTCGCTCAACAAAGGCTCTTAAGCAAAGTAAGTAGTCATGGGATAAGAGGAAATGTCCTCTCATGGTTAAGTAGCTGATTAAAGAAAAGGAAACAAAGGGTTGACATAAATGGTCAGAATGGAAAGAGGTAAATAGCGGTGTCCCTCGGGGATCTGTAGTGAGACCAGTGCTGTTCAACGCGTTCATAAATGATCTGGAAAAAGGGGTAAACAGTGATGTGGCAAAATTTGAAGATGATACAAAATTACTCTATAGTAAAGCGGACTGCGAAGAGCTACAAAAAGATCTCACAAAACTGGGTGACAGGGCAACAAAATGGCAGGTGAAATTCAATGTTGATAAATGCAAAGTAATGCACATTGGAATATATAATCCCAACTATGCATACAAAATGATTGGGTCTAAATTAGCTGTTACCAATCAAGAAAGAGATCTTGGCATCATTGTGGATGATTCTCTGAAAACATCCGCTGAATGTGCAGCAGCAGTCAAAAAAGCGAACAGAATGTTATGAGCTATTAGGAAAGGTTTAGATAATAAGATAGTAAATATCATGCCATAACGCCCATACCTTCAATACTTCATGCAGTTCCGGTCACCCCATCTCAAATATTATATTTTAGAAATGGAAAAGGTACAGAGAAGGGCAGCAAAAATGATTAAGGGTATGGAACAGCTTCCATATGAGGAGAGGATAAGAAGACTGGGGCTATTCAGCTTGGAAAATAAACTAAGGGAGGGGGTCCATCTAGCCCAGTATCCTGTCTTCCAACAGTGGCCAATGCCAGGTGTACCAGAGGGAATGAACAGAACAGGTAATCATCAAGTGATCCATCCCCTGTCGCCCATTCCCAGCTTCTGGCAAACAGAGGCTAGGGTCACTGATGTCCAATGTATAGGTTCTATATAGTAGAGAATTTTCTTTTCTCTCTCTCTCTCTCTCTCTCTGACTAAGTGTGGTGTCTCTTTCCAAATATCTTTGAGAACCCACCAGAATGGGCGTGTATTGTATAGCGATCCCTGTGATGGCAATCATGGCTCTATCTCTCTGTCTGCCTCAAGCTGATATTTTTTGAATGACAGCTTTAATTTCCATGGGAACTGTTTTATAAGATACAGTGTTCTAATGAGTTTAGTGTGTGTTGTATTATTGTTTGTTTATTATTGTTAATCGTGTTTGTTACGATACTGCCTAAGGACCAAGAATGGGGTCCCATTGTGATAGGTGTACAAACACCAAATAGTAGACAGCCCCTGCCTGGTAATGCTTACAGTCTAAATAGATGAGGCAGACACGGGGTGGGAGAAGGGGTAGAACACACAAACAGTGTGAACGATATGTTGGCAGCAAACGTCATGTTAGGTCTATGATTTTGGGGGGGGTGGAGGGCCTAGTCAAGAGGGTATCAGCTACATGGAAAGAAAAGTGAGGGGAGAGGTGACATTGAAGAGAAAGGAAGGTTAGGGAGACAGGGCAGGAAGACGAGGATGAGAGGGGCACGTATGGCGGGAAGTTGAGGTGAAGAGGCTGTAAGGGAGGGAGAGGGTTGAAGCAAACAGCCAATCAGCGCAGGGCAGAGAATGTAATGATGAACTAATGCTTTTCCTCTGTCATCATTTTCATTCAAATAGTCTCTAACATTTTAGTTTCCTTTTTTCTATAACCACACTAAGAAAGAAATATTAGTATGAAAAGTAAAGCCAGATAGGGAATAGGGATGGTATTTTCATAGGATATGTATTATTTCTGAAACTTTAAGGTAATTCCACCATTTTCAAGAGAGAAAAAAGCACTTTCAGGAATCAGACATAATACTGCGTATGAACATTTTGTCATGAAAACATTTTAACTCGTTATGTTTTGTATCATAGGTCAGGTACTGGAATAATGGTGGAAAAGAAGAATCTTCAAATAGAGTAAAAGCTACAGGGAATGAGACATCAGTAAGAATAACAGGCTTGAAGAGCAACTTAGCATATTACACAGCTGTCCGGGCATATAACAGTGCTGGGTCAGGACCCTTTAGTGCCACCGTCAATGCCACCACAAAAAAGACACGTGGGTATCATCAGTCTAAATAAATGAGGGGAGGGCCATCATGGGTTTTCATCACTTGCAGGCAAAAGGGAGAACGTGTGCATTATTGGGAATGATGAGAGGAACAAATGAACCAGACTTTCATATAAAATAGAACCCTCACACTTTTTCAAATTCAAGCCCAGAGCCAACACCCACTTCTGTGGATGTTGTTAATGATCATGGTTATGCAAAAATCAAACATGTTCATGGACCTGACTAGCTGAAAGTCACCACCACTGATTTCCAAACGTTTGTGAATCTGGACTACTAAATTCTTCTTACTGATGAAGAATTTTCAAAAGTCAGGTTTGATTTTATGATGTTGAAAAACAATCTTCTGCTATATGGAACCAAGTGACTCACTGAATATTTCATGGCTTTATAATATAAGTTCTCTAGAACCTGACTTTGGAGGTGGACTGCAGTTCATGTAAAACAATCACTTATGTTGACTCTTGTGTTCTCTTGCCCAGATTACTCACAAGATACCACTTTACTACCAAAACAAGATTTAACTCCGGAGAACACACAAATACTCAGAAAGGCTGTGATAATTTCCACAGAACAGGAAATGTTTAAACACAGTTCAGAATCAATGCCATAAATTTTGAAGCATTGCTTTTTAACTAACATAAATCCACAAGTAAATCTGAATAAAGGGCCAAATACACCTCTACCCCGATATAACGCTGTCCTCGGGAGCCAAAAAGTCTTACCGCGTTATAGGTGAAACCGTGTTATATCGAACTTGCTTTGATCTGCCGGAGTGCGCAGCTCCGCGCCCCGGAGCGCTGCTTTACCGCATTATATCTGAATTCGGGTTATATCAGGTTGTGTTATATTGGCGTAGAGGTATATATACACAGAGAGACAGACTCTGATATATTTACTAATGCAAATTCTATCTTGAGTAGTCCCATGGCCAATCCCAATATGAGAGTCAGTTTATCAGACTCTGGCCCTTGAAGAATAGCCCCAATAAAGTTAACATCATTGTGGCTACTCACATGAGTAAGGCAGGCAGGATTTTTCCCATTAGAATTTTAAAAGTGTTCCATAGAAATGCTAAATATTGTTTTGTTAGAATGTTTACATTATAGTATTGTCGATTTTACTATATCCCGTATCAAAAAGTATTAAGTAAAAACACCACTGCCAGTTTAACTATCATTTTACTGATATTTTTGTACCTTGCTCATATTTTTGTTTAAATGTAAGTTTTCTTCCCTAAGTCCACTGATTACTGCCTGACCCATTCACTGATGCTGCAGTCCTAATTTTGTGACATCGTGGTGTCTTGGACGAATATACAAAACTAAGTGAGACAAAACCACTTGACTGTGGTAGTTATTGAATTAAGGCCTCATGCCATTGACTTCAGTGGGCTTTGGATTTGGCCCTGAATGAATACATCTGGTAGATGGAACAGGCTGATTAAAAAGTTTCTAGCTACGCATCAATATTTTGGTAGTGAGTAATGAAGGTAAATAGATTATGGTTCAACAGAAGTGTGTGGCAATTTGAAAATTTTTTGTATCCCTCACATTAAGTGAAAGTAAACAGCTTTCTGCACAATTTTAGTACTCATGCAAAGAATTTTAATGTTTCAAGTCTTCTCATCTTCTCTAAGGAAAACTTTAATTCAAACACGGCTTTTTCAGAATTCCTCCAAACTTTCCACTCATGAAACATTCCTCACCATCTCGTTCCTTTCTTTTCATTCTCTACTTTCTTTTGAGTAGAACTGTTTGAAGAATTTGAAAATTCAAAATTTTCAGTGAAACGTGGACACATTTTTCATTAAAAGTTGTTGAAAATAAGTGTCCCTTTCTTCCATCAGCTCACATTTTAAGCTTTTTAATTCCCACCAGTACCCCCACAGATCTTTTTGAATAACGCCCTTCTTATTGTGCATATGATTATATATGTTACAATTGCACTTTCCACATTTTTGCATGCAACCCATACGATATTAGTTAATATTAACCTCTAACATGAAACATACAAGTCACATACCATAGTCATGGATCACGAGGGTTCAATGGCCAACGTTCTCGTCATAATCAATGCATTATGCCTAAAGCCAATGTTTCTCAACCTTTTCAGGCTGGCAAGTCCTTATTCAATGGAAAAAAAATGTGCCCCTCCCCCCCCGCCCTTCATATTTTATAAAAGTAAGAGTAAAAAAATAGTGTTTCAGTGCTAAGCCTATGTAAATGTATTTGTGGGGGTGTTTTGAGAGGTTGACAGAAAACCTGATTTGCATGGGTTAGGGTGTTCAGAGAGGGGGGAAAGCAAGATTTTCTTTGCATTAGATTGTTATAAAATTTGCCTCACAACCCCAGTGATTGCTTCTCATTACACTCACCATGAGGCTGGGGGGTCTGAAAGCATCAGTTGAAAAACACTGCTGTAAGCCATACTAAATTGTTTCCATTGCAGGTTCTGTATCAACCACCTTGGAAACAGTGTTTCCCCCTGTTAAATATTATGCACATTTTCATATTTCTAAGAGAGTATCACCACATTTCTTTTAACCTTGTAAGAGTATCACTGAAGGGTGACCTCCTAGCAAAGGCTTTAAAACTTGCCCTAATAGCTTCATTGTTTTCAATCCCATCAGGCAGAACTAAAAGCAGAGGTGCAATATATTGATCCATCAGAGCAACTCCCCTATTTTAATTCCCATAAATCTAATGGTAAAATTCATTTTGTGTCAACATGACAGGAATAAACCTAATTAGAACTCTCTGAGGGAAAGTCAACCAGTCACATTTCATTTTTAATAGGCTTCAGTTCAGCATGGGACTCATAATTCCCATCATGGTCAATTATCTCACAGTTGGTCTATAATGATTAGATGCTCTCTCTTAATTGAAATTTCTTGATGTGGTGTAGAGAGATGCAAATATAAGTTTCTGCATAGGTTTGGCAACTGGTAAAGAAGATCCTGAAATGAAGCAAGAAGGAGCCAGTTATTGTAATATCTCCTGCAGCAGAATACTCCCATTTAGGTTATCATGTTACTGTCGTAGTCATTGGAGAGGCAAAGATCATTTTCAAATGACCATAATTCTATTAATTATAAACTTAATATAAAGCTAGTACACTGTGAATTCAGCTTATAGAGGTTGGGTTAAGTCAAGGCCATTGTGCAAGAGAACTTTTTAGTTAATTGCATAGGAGAGAAGTCAGTGGAATGGTGGACTAAAACTATCGCATTCCAAACACTGGCTGTGGTATGTTAACTGTTTTGGGGAGAATAAATTTTTCTTCAGAAAAAAAGGGCTTTGAATTTTTTCAATAAGTTATATTCTGTTTATCCCAAATATTTGACAGAATATTTTTGCAGCATATTTTAGGTTTAAACATTACATTGTGCCTTTATCTTTATGCAAATTAATATTTTTAAACCAAAAATCAAGAATTACTGTTCTGCCTTAAAAACCTTGAATTAGGCAAAAGTTCAGATAAACAACTGTGCAAGTCTTCATATGATAAACCATATGCTAAAACAATTTAATATTTATGAGTACTTGCGATATATATAAAATTCATTAGAACATATGTTCTGCGCTGAAGGCCTAATTCAGCAAGGTACTTAAGCATGTAACTAACTTTAAGTATATCAGTGGTCCCAGTGAAGTCAGTGGAATTATTCACATGCTTAGAGTTGAGCAAAATTTGACATGCAATTTTTTTGTGTGTGCACACAAAATGCAGGTTCCAGTTCTTTCAGGTCATGAAATAATTCATCCATTTGGGTCAATTTTGGCAAATTGTTTTGGTCAAATAAAAAAAAATGAGAAATATCAAAACATTTCATATTGGCATTTCTGAAACAAAATATTTTGATTTTTGTTTTGGAAACATTTAAAAGGTTAAAAACCTCAAAAATGAAATGGAATGTTCTGTTTTGAGTCAAACATTTCATTTGATCTGAATTGATATTTTTTTTTTACTTTTCAAATGTCAGTGGATATTTTTTAATTGTTTCTGTTGATCCAATTCAGCCAATTTTGTTTGTTCATCCACTGAACCAAAAAATTGATTATTTGCACATCTATACTTGTGAGTTACTTCTGTAAGTCAAGTGGTAGAGGCCTATGATTTATGCATAATTATTGTGCATTTTTCCACTTGTTTGCAGATGTCATATTACTATTTTGCTATGGGTTTAAAAGAATGATTTATTAATTCTCAAACCCAATCTTAATATCAGTGTGTAAGAACTACTAAAACACGCTATAATACTCAGCTCTCGAGTATAAAAAACTTTATTTGACAAACTCCTTTTATATATATAGAAATTGGATATTAGTTCATCAAGGTAAATCCTACTTAGTGATCAGAGCAAGGAATATACTGGAAAAAGATATTTGCTTTTGTGTCTGCTTGGTATGAACATATGTGAATCCAGATTTACTGACATGCATGTTCATAGAAAAATTACGAAGTTTCATATGTGAAACAATTTTAGTTTTGTTCCAGTGACTACTTGCACTCAAAATGCTCATACTACAGATTCCACCAAAGGTCATTACCATAGTTTGATATTGACCGTTCTGCTCCAAAGCTTAGACTTATGCTCCTTGAGCAATAGCTAACTCTATTAGCTGACAGCATTAGTAGGCTGTTATACTTTTCAAGTGTGTTATGTGCTCAGGACAAGATTTTCAGAAATGACTGGTGACTCTAGATGCCTCATTCTCTAAATACACAACTTGAGACACTTTAAGGGATCCTGATTTTCAGAGGTTGGGAGCTTGTTTTTGAATATCTGGCCCCTTCGAGTTGTATCAAAAATTTGGGCACCCAACATTTACTAGTCTGTTTTGAAAATCTTGGCCTTATCCTGTCAGGGAACAGAAAGAATACTATGTGGTTTATCTGACCAGTGACAGTCTGACTGCAGCTCTAATGGGAATTACTGAAAACTTACAGATAACTCTTCATAATCATACCAGAGTTAAAAAAAAAAGTAACAAAAGAAATGTCAAATACTTTTGCCGTAACCAATAAATTCAAATGAAGAAAGACTAAATTTGTCAAAGAAGTTATTCATTGCAAAATATTTTCAGTCTTAACAGAATGTTAAAGATATAAAAGGTCTGTATCATCATTCCTCTTATTATAATTTGTTCTAATTCATCATTTTTATATCTTGATACAAAAGCTTTTATCTGGCCATGTTCAATGAAGGACCATAGACTGATAAGTCAGAAATAAAATTTTTGTGCATCTCTATTTATCTCCTCTTCTGTTTTTCCAATTTAGTCTCTGAACCATACAGTCTACAAGCGATGATGCTCTATTTGAGTTGCTTTTACATCTAACATGTAATGACAGTCAGTTACCTGAACTATTATTTGCTGCTGTATAATAAATCACTAATGCCAAGTAAATTAAAATCATGCTTTCATTATGTATTTCAAGCACCCAGTCAGCCTCCAGGAAACCTTATATGGAATGTTACAGACTCCAAGGTAGTACTGAACTGGGAGCAAGTGAAAGCAATGGAGAATGAATCCGAAGTAACTGGATATAAGGTAGGTAAAAACAGTATAGTTAGAGTACTTTACGGCAATAAACACTTTCATTTTAAGCTTTTTTCATGTTTATTTCCAAGGCAGCAAATTTAGAGTTTAAAATGCTTGCAGATGCAGCCATTTTGCAGAACTCCTGAATGTGGGGTGCACGATACCACTCCCAAAACATCTTTACTGCGCCCCTTTTTTATAGCCATTGTTTATATTATTTCATTTGAAACAAAAGAAAGTGAGCCAGATCCTCGGCTGGTGGAAATCTGCACAACTACAATGTTGGCCCAATTTATCAAACTGATTGCCATGTGTCAAACTGATAATTTCATGGCTTTTTAACTACTGTGGGAAAACTTCCACTGCCTTGATAAAACTTCCATTGTTAATAGTATTCTAGCAGCAAACAAATGTTCAGAGCGTTCTATAAATCTATATGTGCCTATACAATTGCTATCTCTTAGTTAATTACAGAGGATGCTTCTACAGAGCTACATTGATTTTCACCCCTTGATGTTATTACTGTAAACAGTATTTACATCACAAATCTGAATACTGGCAACATTTCTGAGCCATTCTGGGTTGTGTTAACAAGAGACTGATGGTTGGTTACAGCCTATGCAAGATACCTGGAAAGTTAGGTCATTGGGCTTGCAGGGCATAGTTGGAATGCAAATATACCTAGTCACAGATTCAACACTATCTCTTCTGCAGTATTTGGCACAGCATTAGGTTGCCTTGGCTGTAGCTTCAATAAATACAATACAAACGCCTACTACTGAAGTCTTGTTACACTGGGTAGAGTTTTCAAAAGCACCTAAAACCCATTTTCAAAAGTGATTTAGGCACTTAGAGGAGAGATCATTACCCCTGCTTCAGACCATTTACGCCAAGTAAAAGGGCCTTGGAGCAGCATCAAGGGGCCCTAAAAGCCCCACATTTGCCAGGAGAGGATTCTCCCAGCACAGCCATTATAAAGGAAGAAAGCCATAAAATTGTTCTCCGAGGTCTCACACGAGCCGTGGTTTCAGGGGCATGTCTTGGCTCAGAGGTGGGGCTGAGAGTGGGTGGGGTGTGCCAAGGGTGGGGCTGGATCATGTAATGCTATAAAGATTCTGAGCAGCACTGCAACCTATAGGGCAACGCAGGAGGCTGTCATAATGTAGATATGTTGTTGTAGCTGCGTTGCTCCCAGGAAATCAGAGACACAAGGTGAGTGAGGTAATATCTTTTATTGGACTGACTTCTTTTTTTGGCAAGTATTCAAGCTACATCAAGCTCTCCTTCCCAGACCTGAAGAAGAGTTCTATGTAGCTCAGAAGCTTTCACCAACTAAATTCAATTTGGCCCAATAAACTTGTCCCGGTAATGTAGATATGCATTGACACCTTGTCTCTGTAACGTAGATGGGCATTGACAACTTATGGAGGGATGTCATGCCTACATTTCCAGTGGACTTCTGCTATTTTTTCACTCCATTCCCACCGATACCATTGGGAAGTTGTGTTATTCTTGTGCAATTACCCCCATCTTCCAAGGACGACTCTGAGTGCAAGAATTGCCCTGATGGATGCTATTCTGGGGGATGCATTGGATCAACACATTCTCTGGGCTTCCAGCCCGTGCTATCTTCCCAATCAAGCCACCCACTCTGGAACCTGTGCTGGCCAAATCCAGACCTTATGGGAGAAAGGGGGATGTGGGCACATTGGCCTGCTGTGACACCACCACCAATACCCTTTCTCCTCCAAGGACAATTTTTTAACACTGTGGGCTGCAACCCTGGGTTACTCAATGGAAGCTGACATAACCCAGGGCTGGATATAGGTCCCAGTGTTTAAAATGCAGCAGGACACATACAGTTAATTTCCATGACAGAATAATCATTCAATACTTGCAGAACTTCTTCCAGTATAGCCCATAATTTCCACATTTTTATTAACTCCCTTCTCTGTGTCCCCTTACGATTTATTGCTTGAAGTGTTTGATCTAGATAATGACAGGTTCCAAGTGGAGGGATAATTTATAGAACAATACATTACTAAGAAACTCAAGAGAATATATTATTCATTTGTTATCATTATATATTGTGCCATTTTAGATTAAAGCTGGGATAAAAGAGCTTGATTAATGTTATCTGCTTTTATTGCCTTTCTAGATATTGAGTACAATTCTGCTACATGAAGTCAACCAAAACTGAGATTGTTTTCCCCCTGTATTTTTTTAGAATTTAACCCTTTTTCAAAAAACAAAATTCGGAGCAGTACATGGTGGAAGGAAAACTGCATGCAGCATCGCCAAAAATTCTGTTTTTTGTTGTTGTTGCAGGTTTTGTACAGGACTAGCAGTCAAAACCATGTGAATGAACTGAACACAAATACGACATCAGCAGAACTTTTACTCCCGTTCAATGAGGATTACATCATAGAAGTAAAAGCAACAACTGATGGTGGAGATGGCACTAGCAGTGATGAGATCCGGATTCCCAAACTGACTAGTATGTAGTCACTGATATGAGGTGTCATTATTTTGTCTTACCGTAATGCCTAGAAGCCAACCGATATCAGAACCCCACAGCACTAGGCACCATACATACAGCTTAGTAAGAGATGATGCATGCCATGAAGAGCTTACATTCTAAACAGGCAAAGCGTGAGGGGGAAACAGAAGTACGGAGAGGTGGAGTGATTTGTACAAGACCACACAGCTTGTCAGTGGCAGAGCTGGGAAAATAAATATATGGAGATATACCTATCGCATAGAACTGGAAGGGACCCTGAAAGGTCATCGAGTCAAGCCCCCTGCCTTCACTAGCAGGACCAAGTACTGATTTTTTGCCCCAGATCCCTAAGTAGCCCCCTCAAAGATTGAACTCACAACCCTGGGTTTAGCAGGCAAAAAGCTCAAACCACTGAGCTATCCCTCCCCCCAAGAGAACCCAAATCATCGGACTCCTAGGTCAGTGCCCTGTCAAAACTGTGGTGGTTCCTCTGTTGACATATTGTCTGACATTTCATTCCAAAACTTAGTGGAAAAGCAGATGCACGAGGAGCATAAATTCTGATCTTTTGTTGCTCTAGGTTGTGAGAGTCCAAGTAAGTAATGTGCTGATGCTCTACTCAGGGTGATGTCATCTTGTTACATAAGTACCCACTATAGGTTGATCAAAGGACTGAAGAGAGCAACTCACTTGTATTCCGGGCTAGATAACCTTAACTTGAACTCCCTGGACATCTAGAAAGAAGGCAGATAGTGACAATGTTCGGAAAAGGAAGTCTCTTAAGTAACGCTAATATAGTACTCTGGGAATGCTCAGGCTTTAGAGTTTCTCAACATGAAGTTAATGGGGCTTCAATGATTTACCCCAGCTGAGGATTTGGCCAAGTGTGTGCCTTCTGAAAAAAATCTATGAAAGGTTTTGCTCTGCTAATGTTTTATAAAAGTTCTATACCCCAGTAACAGGATACAAGACAGACATAATAGCATAAGGATCATGAACTTGACTTGAGCTTAGTTTAATTGAGTTTCAGAATGCAAAGTAATGCTAACTAGCATCTGAAATTAACAGAGAAATTGTTAATCATTTATACATCTGGGATTAAAGTGCTTCAGCAATAGGCATTAAATGGCACCACTAATTATATAATTATATATATATATATATATATATATATATATATATATATATATATATATATATATATATATATATATATATATATATACCCAGTATTTTGTAACACCACCTATTTTGTTTTAGTTGACTGAATCATGATTAGACTTTGCGCCTAACATCCACAGCCAGCAGTTGAAGGAGCCAGTCTTTATATGAATGGATTCTTTATTGATTAAAAGGGGGGGAAAACCATGCTTGTACGCTGTATGGTAATAAGTTAATAAAAAGGAAACCAATTAACATTCACATGTCCTTACTCATGATAAACTTCCTTCTTTTGGTTTACCATGTAGATTAGACAGTCTGTGTGTGAGTGAGAGAGAGAAATTGTGTGTGTGTGTGTGTGTGTGTGTGTGTGTGAAAATCAGATTTTCACTTTTCATATGGCTCTCTTTTTTTATTTATAACCTTAAAGATGAAGACAGTTCTGTGAATCCTCCTGAAATGTGAATGTATTTCAATTCTTTATAAATATTTTGAATTATTTGGTAAACCTTGCATTGATTAGCTGAAATGAAGAACTGTAATAAATCTTATCTGGAAAATAACAGAGGCTGAGATACTCAAAGGTGTCTAGGTTTCTAACTCCCACTGCTTTTAATTGGAGTTGGGGCCTAAATAGCTTTGAGGATCTGTGCCAGAGTACTTACTGGTTACATGTTTTGAGACATCATATATATTGCATTAATTTAATCCCAAATTTTTCATTTGTCACAGGTATGGATGCAAGAGGTTCTGGTGCATCAGTCGTGAACATCTACAGTTTATCCAGCTTCATACGGATAGTACCTTTCTTGACTTTTAATGCAGTGTTGTGGTGATACATTGTCATTCATTGGATACATTAAATCAGTTACAAAAGTGCTTTTTAAAAAAAAAATGCAGTGGTTATGCATGGGTTTTTTTTTCAACTCTGTGTTTTTAAATACTTCATATTCCATTGTAGGTTAAATTAAAAAAAAACCCACCATATAAAAATTCAGTAAATCCTTTTAAAGGAATCTAAAATGCCTTAATACTTGAACCAAAGGAGTTTACATAATACATTTGTCAAATCTGATGTAAATGAGAGTAAGAGTATTATGCTACGGTTTGAGAGCTTCACAGAGTCTCAGATACACCTTAGCTCTATGATGAACTCCATTTTTTTTGCAGTGACACTAAATTGTTTTGAGTATATCCCGTGTCATTGTGATAGAATAATTCTAATCCACACAGATGAAAATGGATGCATATTTAACTGGAATCTAATGACAAATCTTGGACCGATGAGATCTTTTAAAAGCAGTATGTTTACCAAGTATGTTCAGATAAGCTTGCATACTGTCCTTTTACGTAATCTACTCTAAATCTATCAGATAATCATAGGTATTAGAGATGGAAAAGACCTTGTCCATCTCCTGTCAATGTTTTGTCCCATTTACCTTTGAAAGTCCAAGAGACAGGGTTTCCAGCACTTCTCTTGAGAGCCACACTTCAAAGGTTTTCTCTTTTTCCTCATAGTCAGCATACATTTGTATACCTCCCTTTGAGAACACAAGTCCTTTCTCTCCATTTATATGTATCTGAATTAATTTTAGATTTTTTTTCTCATTCCCCTACTTCATCCATCTCTTTGCCAGGTTATCACATACATATTTAGCACTATATTCTGTCTTCATAACCTGATCCCTCCCGCTCCCAGCTCATTTTTGTTGCCCTTCTCTGAATTCCCACACCCCCAAGATGTTTTGGAAAATGCAGTGCCCAGATGCAGCACTGTATTTTAGGTGCAGATGCACCGTGGCCTTATAGAAAGGGACCGTTGCCTCCCTGCTCTGTGATGTGTTTCTTCTGAATATTCAGCCCAAAATTACATTGGCCCTTTGTCTACCACATCACATTGCAAACTATGCCTGATTCAATATATGCTGTTACTCCTCTGCTCCCTTTTAGCATTGCTGCTACCCAGATTTCTCCTTTTGGTTGCTGAAAGGGACCTCTGTGTCTAAGCTCCTCCATCTCTCTCAGCTGGGCTGGCATTCTGTAATAAATCCCATGAAAATCATATAATTTTTGGTATGACTATGGCAATATACTATAGCTTTTACTAGATATATAGAAATATATATATACATATATATATAAACAAAGACTTTTTGTCCTTGTTATTACGGAGATTGTTCTAAATCTATATGTTCCATAGCAATATATAAAAGAGATGCCAAACCTGGTACATTTGATTTTCTACATTTGCAAAGCTTAGACAAATCATACGTTATTCTATCCTTTCAGACAGCTTTCAATCGAATAGCAAATTACACAATGTCAAATGTTCATGTGACATAAAAATGATATTCTGTTTTTTTCAGTTTAATCTCAAAGTATTGTTACAACACAAAAAAATCAAAAATATCAACCTCAAGTGAACCAAGATCAGTAAAATTCTGACATCACTGTAGTAATGTTTTAATATGCATTCAGATATCAAATTCACATTAATATAACACACAAACTATCTTGCTAGCTATCCAAGCAAGATCTGTATATACTGTACATACATAGTAAAAAAAACATAAATGGCTAGTTGTTTTTTCAATATGGCTAACCATTGACGTTTCTAAACAGTAACAAATGGGGGGAAACAGACATTCCTAGTAAATATATAGTTCAGTTTCATGCAATGAAAGGTGAATCTTTCTATTCTTGTTTAAGAAATTCTGCAGTGTCATTTTCATGATTATTCTATCGCATTATTTAACTTTGTTATATATCTCCATGAGATATGTACTGAGTATCTTGTTTCATATTGAAAAGTATGAAATTTATCCTTAAACTTCCAGTTGTGTGTGTATCCTATGGTTATCTGTATGTATTTTTTTCTATTATTCTAATAAAATATTTATAACATTGAGGAATATTGGAATATTTCAAAATATGTTGCCCTCTCAATATCACATATTTGTACTCAGAAGAGCACATTGTAGAGATGTCCAACCACAACACTTGCCTATATTCTTAACAGCATTCCTGCTAACTGCCAATTCTCTATTTTTTCCCCATCTCTGCTCTCATGAGGCCTGATCCAAAGGCTATATAAGTCAACAGAAAGATTCTCATTGACTTTACTAGGTTTATGTACTCTTTTCAAATGTTTCTTATACTGTAATATAGATCTGCCTGGGCCCATTTCCTTAAACATTTAGTCCTTAAACATTTGTTAGTTTTTGATGACTCTCCGCTTCCCTTCCTAATATTTTATTTTCAAGGGAGGCAGTGTTGGCTAGAAGATAGAGCAATAGATTGGCACTCAGGACACCTGAGTTTGTTTCCAGCCCTGCTATTGCTTGGTGAATGACCTTGAGCAAGTCACATCACCTAGTTGTGCCTCAGTTTACCCATCTGTAAAATTGAAATGATACCTCCTTTGTAAAGCACTTTGAGATCACCATATAGACTGTATTATAGAAGAGCTAAGAATTTATTATTACACATTATTATTATTAAAAGGTATGGAATGTGTATTGAAATGCAAAGAAGTGACAGCCCTTTTATGTTCCTAAGTGCCACTAGTAACAAAGTATGCATTTTTGGCATGGAAGACATGCAGGGTTGGGACACAGAAGCTAGATTCACCGTTTTAAGGCTCCGATCCTGTAAACATGGATCTGAGTAGCTTTACTGTCCCACTAAGTTCATAAATGTTGTGTTTTCATTCTTTTCCATTCCCTTCTTTAGTTTCTTATCTTCCCTACCCAAGCTGCATTTGCTCATATTTTGATCCTTCTCCCTATCTCAGAAATAGCAAGACCTGTTTGGTCTGGCTACTGCTCAAAAAATTCAGCTGCTCCTTCTCAAGCCAAACTAAAGGAAAATCCAACCTGGGCTTTTCTGCCATTTAAACCTTATGTTTAAAATGGCATTTGGCACAGCTAGGCAATGTTACTAAGAACGCATGGCCTTCATGTCCTGCCAGTTGCTTCTAAATCCAGCATATTCTGAGTCTACTAAAAGAGCCAATTATGAACCAAATAAGACTACATGACCTCTACCCATGTAGTATAGAGCTGTTCCAAATGTTGCAATCCCAACATGTTTTACAAGCTTGCATGACAGGAAATCAAAAGGCAATGTATAGGCCATTTTCTTGGCTGAGCAAGTTTTGGAATTCCGTTCCTAGGATTGTGAATTGGCAAGTACATTTGTGATGAAACGAGATCCAAAAGAGCATTTGCACGGTGGTTTCCCAAAGGCTCGGATGAATCTTTGTTTAAGCTGAACTCCATTTGTGAAACTGCACCTTAGCTTAAGAGTCTGGCACGGTTAATATTTATTTATCAAAGCAGGACTCACTTCGATATGCAAAGTGGGGTCTCCGGGAAAGTAGTGCAGAGAAGAAGAAATGGTCAGTGACGGTAAATGTAACAATACACCTCTACCCCGATAGAACACTGTCCTCGGGAGCCAAAAAATCTTACCATGTTATAGGTGAAACTGCGTTATATCGAACTTGCTTTGATCCGCCGGAGTGCACAGCCCCGCCCCCCCCCCCCCCCCCCGGAGTGCTGCTTTACCGCGTTATATCCGAATTTGTGTTATATCGGGTCACATTACATCGGGGTAGCGGTGTATCTGAAAAAAAGCCACGTCTATTTTGAAATATTTCATATAGTTGGCCAAATTGCCATCCCGACTTTAACCAGGCCGCTTCCTGCACACCTTCCATGTTGTAGACCACTGTTTAAAAAAGCTATCCCATAGGAATTACATGAAAGAACATTGAAAATTATTCGTATGATTAATGTAAAATGGTTGATATCACTGTGTGACTACGCAGTGTGACTGCGAAAGCGTTTCTGCTTTTTTATTGGTAAGAAGGAAAAAAGCATTTACAATGAAACTAACCAATTCTACATTATATCAATAATTCCAAGATGATGCAAATGATGATGAATCATTTGAAGCACCATTAATGGAGCATAGTTAGTTTGAGTGGGAGCAGTCTATTATAAATAGCATTGTTTAAACATTAATTAGTATTCATTTAGGCAGCATGTAGCATATCTGGGGGGCAGGGGGAATCTGTCCATCCTGTTGTATCCTTCTAATATATTTAATGATTTCAAAACTTTATACCGAAGCCAAAAGAAGCATTGAAAAATAGAGTGCCCAGTGCAATGGGGTTCAGACCCATGACTGGTCCATGCTCTATCCATTAGGCCGCACTGCCTCCCTAAAACGCTATGGTAATATAAATCAATAATAATAAAGGTGGTGGGGAGGTTGGCCAAAGCTCTGAAAGATAAATCCAAGTCTTTATTACAGTCTGCAAAACAGAGACTCAAAGACAGGTCCTGAAACAAAGACCACTGAGCAGCAACAGATCAACTCTGGCGTCACAAACACAGGCTCTGGGAGTTATTTCAACGTTGCCAAAGAAACACGTCAGCTCTTAGGCCCTACTACTCATGCCCATGCTTTGATATGCAGGTGTTATAAGCATTAAAGCAAATCTGTATTGTAACCATGTAGTCACAGACCCAACAATCACTATGCCGTGCTTGAAGTGCTTAGATTGCATGGCTTGCAGGACAGCGGTAACATTAGCCATTGAAATATAGCATCTATGTTAGGTGTCCCTTTCTTTAGAAACTGTTAATGAAGTACGGTAGCAAGGGGTTCTGCTGGAAAGTCTTAATTCATTAGTTTTTAGGCTTGAGACTTTTGATGGAATGTGATTTAAGTTGTCATTCTATAAAATGTGCTGTAGCTCTGTGTAAATGACACATACAAAATAGGGATGGAAAAAACTCCAAGTTCCCAGTTCAGATTTAATTGAAAAAAAATATTTAAATGGACCACTTCTCCCAGTTCACAGCTGTGTGAATCTGGCATAATTCCCTTGAAATCAATTACTGTAGTTACTACATATTTACACAGGTGCGACACAGGAGGCTTTGGTCCAAAATTTCTACGCGCTGCACCTATGTCCTACCAAGGTTATCCTAGTCAACTCTATTCCTGCTCAGTCTAAGGGCCTTGTTCGTGGGTTCTGGCTAAGCTCTGATTTATCTGTGGGAATGGATGATACTTGCGATTCTGAAGTGTGAATTTCTCAGATGTGGCTGGTATCGAAATTAAATCCCACATTTCATTCTCGGACAGTTTGCTCTGTCAGATGTGTGGTTGGAATGTTGGGCTCTTTCCGAATACAAAATAAGTTGAAAACTCATATCGCGTTAGCCTTAAGAAATATTGGAGATCTACATTTTCAACTTAAACTTTAATTTGCCTTTTGCTGGGGAAATGCAGAAGTGGGCAGTGCCTGTCAGTATTTTCATATACATGGTTTCAGAGTAGCAGCCGTGTTAGTCTGTGTCCGCAAAAAGAACAGGAGTACTTGTGGCACCTTAGAGACTAACAAATTTATTAGAGCATAAGCTTTCGTGGGCTACAACCCACTTCTTCGGATGCATATAGAGTGAAACATATATTGAGGAGATATATATACACACATACAGAGAGCATGAACAGGTGGGAGTTGTCTTACCAACTCTGAGAGGCCAATTAAGTAAGAGAAAAAAAACTTTTGAAGTGATAATCAAGATAGCTCAGTACAGACAGTTTGATAAGAAGCAAGTGTGAAAATACTTACAAGGGGAGATAGATTCAATGTTTGTAATGGCTCAGCCATTCCCAGTCCTTATTTAATCCTTAGCTGATTGTGTCTAGTTTGCATATCAATTCCAGCTCAGCAGTCTCTCGTTGGAGTCTGTTTTTGAAGTTTTTCTGTTTTAAGATAGCCACCCGCAGGTCTGTCATAGAATGGCCAGACAGGTTAAAGTGTTCTCCCACTGGTTTTTGAGTATTATGATTCCTGATGTCAGATTTGTGTCCATTAATTCTTTTGCGTAGAGACTGTCCGGTTTGGCCAATGTACATGGCAGAGGGGCATTGCTGGCACATGATGGCATATATCACATTGGTAGATGTGCAGGTGAACGAGCCCCTGATGGTATGGCTGATGTGATTAGGCCCTATGATGATGTCACTTGAATAGATATGTGGACAGAGTTGGCATCGGGCTTTGTTACAAGGATAGGTTCCAGGGTCAGTGTTTTTGTTCAGTGATGTGTGGTTGCTGGTGAGTATTTGCTTTAGGTTGGGGGGTTGTCTGTAAGCGAGGACAGGTCTGTCTCCCAAGATCTGTGAGAGTAAAGGATCATCTTTCAGGATAGGTTGTAGATCTCTGATGATGCGCTGGAGAGGTTTTAGTTGGGGGCTGAAGGTGACAGCTAGTGGTGTTCTGTTATTTTCTTTGTTGGCCCTGTCTTGTAGGAGGTGACTTCTGGGTACTCGTCTGGCTCTGTCAATCTGTTTTTTCACTTCAGCAGGTGGGTATTGTAGTTTTAAGAATGCTTGATAGAGATCTTGTAGGTGCTTGTCTCTATCTGAGGGATTGGAGCAAATGCGGTTATATCTTAGAGCTTGGCTGTAGACAATGGATCGTGTGGTGTGTCCTGGATGGAAGCTGGAGGCATGTAGGTAAGTGTAGCGGTCAGTAGGTTTCCGGTATAGGGTGGTATTTATGTGACCATCGCTTATTAGCACAGTAGTGTCCAGGAAATGGACCGCTTGTGTGGATTGATCTAGGCTGAGGTTGATGGTGGGATGGAAATTATTGAAATCACGGTGGAATTCCTCAAGGGCTTCTTTTCCATGGGTCCAGATGATGAAGATGTCATCAATGTAGCGCAAGTAGAGTAGGGGCGTTAGGGGACGAGAGCTAAGGAAGCGTTGTTCTAAGTCAGCCATAAAAATGTTGGGATACTGTGGGGCCATGCGGGTACCCATAGCAGTGCCGCTGACTTGAAGGTATATATTGTCCCCAAATGTAAAATAGTTGTGGGTGAGGACAAAGTCACAGAGTTCAGCCACCAGGTTTGCTGTGACATTATCGGGGATACTGTTCCTGATAGCTTGTAGTCCATCTTTGTGTGGAATATTGGTGTAGAGGGCTTCTACGTCCATAGTGGCCAGGATGGTGTTTTCATATACATGGAAAACATATACATGTTACATCTTAATAACAGGCAATAAAACAAGCCAGCCTGCATAAGGGAGTACATTAATCTGACAATTTTCTGTCTAAAATAAATAACAATGGAATATTGGGAAAATAAAAGGAGTTTGTAAGCAGGCACGCTCTCAGAAAAACAAATTCCTCTGTTGTTTTATGCAAATTCTCTGCAGTACTGAGAACAATATAAAGGCTACATTTAGCACAGATATAACTGAATGTACATTATGGCTGTACATTATAGAGACAATTCTTTTCTGTTAATCTGATACCATATGCTACTAAATAGGCAAAAAGACCTTATAAGAACTAAATGTATTGCTTTCTTTAAAATCCACTTGCATGGCTTTTCCTCTCTTAGTGGAGGGCTCTCCCAAGGTGGGGTTTATGGTTCATGTTTTCCCTTTTTGACCTGCATTCAGACACCTCACACCACTTTGGTCTCATCGGGAAAGTGGAGGCGCAGCATATAAAGATGTGTCTAAGACATTTGTGCTTCTGAGATTATTCCTATTTCAACATTTTTATTGGGTGTACCCTAGAGCTACCTACACTCATGCTGCCTGAGTTCAGCTTCTAACACCTTTCAGCTCTGGGAGCTGATTCTTCAAGCGCCAGTTACTGCATCACCTTTGACTTGCTGGATGAGATTTTCAAAGCTGCCATAGGCAATTGGGTGCCCAACTCTCATGAACGTCATGGGGGATGGACATCCGAACCCCTTAGTGGGCATTCCCCTATATATATCGATGGAGACTTTCAAAGCTGCCAGACACATTGCTGTGGCATTCCTTAGGAATGGATTGCATCCTCTCCACAACGAGCCTCCCAGAACGAAAGGGCCTCCCTCTCAAGGATGTAACCATGGTCTCGTGGATAGCAGTGCAGCCACTGGCTCACCAGGCCAACACAGGATTGTTTTGTAGCAGTAGTTTTCATTTTACGGGCTTAGCCAGTCAGTGCAGCAGATTCACGCCAACTGACATTTGTTATCTCTTCTTTGCCAAAGGAACAAGTTCAGACACATCCACACTGTGAGTTCTGTCTATTCAAGAGGGAGAAATTTAGTGTGTTTGTGAAATTCCCTGATAAACAGAAGTAATGGATGCCTGAAATATCCTGAATCTTTTCTCCTGACCGTCTTTTAGGGCCTGATCTAAACCTAACAGAAAGACTCACATTGACCTCTATGGGCTTTGGATCAGGCCCTTGCAGGATAATGGCCGAGTGTGTTTTTTACATTAACGAACCAATTTGCCTGTTTATATACCTACTGAGTGAAAAGGGGCGTCTTTTCCCCCATATCCACATTGGCAAATTGTGTTTATGAAACCGTCAGTCAAAGCAATTACATTTTTCAAAAGCTAAGCCATGATCCCTTAGTAATTTCAGTGGGGCTTCACATAAGATTAGGGCCTTTGTGTTTGAGTTCCCATTTAATTTCTCTCTTTTTATTAATGTTTTGCTATCACCCACCCTCTGACTGACCCCTGTACTGTATGTTTACATAGAATAGTTGACATTTCCTGTCCCCATTGTCTTGTGTTAGTTTTTCTTCCTTTTGCCTCACAATCTCTCAATAAAATCTCCTTCCCTGCAAAAGAGAATCACTAGTTCTTTCTTTAAAATTTGCTCTTCATTTGGTTTGTGTGGTCTAGAATGTACTCCCTCTCCCACCCCCACCCACCTTCCCTACATCTCTCACTTAAGAAACAATTATTTTTCCTAACTCAAAATATCTGCTCTGGTTTTGTTGTTGTTGTTTGTTGACTTCTCTTTTATTGAGACTACTTTTGTTGTAAGAATACACTAACAAAGGCCTTGAATGGGGAGGATTTCTTTTCGTTTTTCACATCACAGAGAGCCAGGAAAACTTGGCCAAACTCACTTTGAATTAAATTCCTTTTCTCTCTGTGCACTCAACAGTCTCCTAACCACCCTACATTTTGTAAACGTGACTGGAACTGTCTCCGCATGACCATGACGTCATTTCATTGGGAATCTCCCCATTATTAATTTAGCTCCACCAGTATGTTCAGCACTGCCCAGTACAAAGAAGTAGACATGGCTCCTGCCCTCCCGGGCTCAGTATGATTTTAAGGACTGTATCCTACAAGCTGCTCAGCACCCTTCATTCCCACTGACGTTTGAGAGCATGAACCAGGATGGATTGGAATGATGGATTTTACAAATGCTGAATCAAAAGGATCTGTCAAGAACCAGAACATGGATAGGAATGGAGGGACAAGTGCAAGTAACAAAACAAAAAATAAAAATAGAATAGCTGCAGTGATGGTGGAAGAGAAAGGAAAGGGTTCAGGGGAGGAAATATAGTGGCAACTAACTGGCATAGGTATCAGTGGCTAACAAAACAGTATATTTTAAACAATTCACAACAACATGAGCCTAGTGGCAACGTGGTATTTTTTTCTAAGTATCAATCCACCAAATACTTCCACCAAATCAATTTTCAATTTTACAGGATTTATGAATCGCTTAGTTTGAAAGACTTAACATTCCACTTTTTCTGCAGGGATGATCTTTTTCTATTTAACTTTGATTTTCCAGTGGAATTCAACCTGTAGAGAACAGAAGAGCTAGTTTATAGAGCCTGCGTTAAGACAAGGGTAGGGTAATGCACCTGGAAGAACTGTCTGAAGTTGTATCCGGTGCTTTGATTGGGGGAGAGTTGCCTGCCAGTCATAACACAGGTTCACCAACCCGAGGACCCTGCTGTATATCCATCTCCTTCATCATGCCCAAGACACATTTTTACATGTGTGCTTGGCCAGAAGATTGTATCCTTTCCTTTTAGTTGTGGATATTGGCAAAATGCTCCATGCTTTTGTCACCCTGCTTTTGGATTACTGCAGAGCAGTCTGTATGGGGAAAATACCGTTCAGGAACTTCTCCCAAGTTATTAAGAAGATCTTATGGGGAACAGAGGCATTATTTCTGTTTAACCTTGCCTGGCTGAATGTGAGAGGAGGAGTTTACTATTTAATTGGTGAGTCATGCCAGTGTGTTTAGTGCATGTGTGCTTGGAATGATGGTGAAGTGCAGTTAATTATGGTGTAAGTCAATACATTTACCCAAGGAACGGGTGCAATACGGGTTGCACCAGTGTAGGCTTCCTTATGCCATTCCACCATTGCACCTCAATCGGGTCTGGAGAGGACATCTCAGGGGACAAGAAGGAAGTTTGGTCACCTCTGTTCTGACACAGCCAAGAAAGGTATTCATTACGGTCAAATCCTTGGTGAGCCTTTCATTATTGAATTTCATGTTCTTTTATTTTACATCAGAACATGAGTAAGGACCCATTATATCAGGAAATGTCATAAAAATTAAACCAAATTGAGGAAAAATAAGGGAAAACCTCTTTTCTTTTCCCTTTTATTATACACATAATGCAATTTCCCAGTTCAAGTCCTTGAAAGAGGAAGATCTGTCAAAAGGGGCATTGTGCATTTAACAAAAACTGTACCACCTGCAATCCATGGTAAAAGCCAACAAATACAGTTACATTTTTTGTCCTTAACACTTCCTAACATTGCTACTAAAATGCGGCATTTAAAGTTGCACTTGTCATAACACTAATTATCTATTTGATCACTAGAGTTCTCAGCTGATTGAATTAGTTCCTCTGGAGTGAGAATAGATGATTACTTCAGCAGCCTTGAATCTGTTACCTGGTGTAAATCAGGAGTAACTATTGAAAACAGTTCAGAGAATCAAACCCTTTTGTATGGAATAGAAAGAGTTTCAAGTTGTCTTAACCTTGTCTTTAGGAAAGATTATTCACTTATTCTTTCAATATAACAGAACACTTGCTAAAACTCTCACAACAAAATTGTTCCAAGGGAAAATTTGAGGAGGGGAGGGAACTTCTGTAAAAAATAACTGTAACTCGGTAAAAGCCTCTGAATTTCCTTAAGAACTCATGCTAATTTATGGACTACACAATTTGTTCCTTGTCTTAAAATTTCTGTTGGCTGGTTACGATGTACATTAATCTTTATTTTCATCCTAAGCACAATTTTTAGCACACCTTCCACTCATTAATATTCAGAAAGCTGTCCATCGTACCTGTAAAAACTACTTATCTAGCTTGGAATTCCAGCTACATTTTGATACCCATATTCACATTGAATAATTCTGTATGCCACAAAGAGCACACTGGACTATATGGGGCCATGTGTGGATTAAGATGTCACTCAGCATACCCATGGCAGGGGTGTGCACAAGGGGGAGAAGCACTTTTGGAGGAGCTCTCCCCACCACAGCCCCCGGAGGAGGAGCGCTCTCAGTCTCCACGCCGTGACCCCTGGGATGGAGGAGCTCTGTGACCCCACCGCCGTCAAGTACTTGTGGATACATGTATTCAGATAGCTCCATGGCTCATGGATTTTCATTGAAATGGTGAGTGTACAGCTGTTTATTTCTATGCATATGTTGCATGTGCGTGTGGTGATAGGATTTAATGTGGATAACTCGTGTGTGTGTTTAATGGATCCCTCCAAAAGTGGTCACATTTAAATTCCGGCGCATGCCCCTGCCCATGGGTATCAGAATCTAGAAGAATATTTGAGAAAAATTAGATACCATTTTAAATTGATATGTGCTTGGACTCTGGAAGCAACCCCCTGTAATGAAATGAGCCTACGCGTGTGGGGCAAGGTATCTCAAGATGCCAAAGTCAAACTCTCCATCTGCAGTTCCTTTAGCTTCTAGGATTCCATCCCCTTTGCACAGCCTGCACAAAGACAAGGCAGCATTGCACTTCCTGCATCCAGGGCATACAGAAACTCCTCCCTCCCTACTCCCCTGGGAGCTGTGGTGCTCCACATAGAACTGGGAGGAAGCAGGAGCAAGATTCTTACCTTTCACACTGGCCAGCATAGAATCATAGAATCGTAGGACTGGAAGGGACCTCGAGAGGTCATCTAGTTCAGTCCGCTGCACTCAAGGTAGGAGTAAGTATTATCTAGACCATCCCTGACAGGTGTTTGTCTAACCTGCCCTTAAAAATCTCCAATGATGGAGATTCCACAACCTCCCTACACAATTTATTCCAGTGCTTATCTATCCCCAACAATTAGGAAGTTTTTCCTTATGTCCAACCTAAACCGTCCTTGCTGCAATTTAAGCCCATTACTTCTTGTCCCAGAGTTAGAGAACAATTTTTCTCCCTCTGCCTTGTAGCAACCTTTTATGTACTTAAAAATTGTTATCATGTCCCCTCTCAGTCTTGTCTTCTCCAAACTAAACAAACCCAATTTTTTCAATCTTACCCTCATTGGTCATGTTTTCTAGACCTTCCATCATTTTTGTTGCTCTTCTCTTGACTTTCTCCAATTTGTTCACATTTTTCCTGAAATGTGGCGCCCAGAACTAGACACAATACTCCAGTTGAGGCCTAATCAGTGTGAAGTGAAGCAGAAGAATTACTTCTCATGTCTTGCTTACAACACTCCTGCTAATACATTCCAGAATGATGTTTACTTTTTTTGCAACAGTGTTACACTGATGACTCAGATTTAGCTTGTGATCCATTATAACCCCCAAATCCCTTTCTGCAGTACTCCTTCCTGGGCAGTCATTTCCCATTTTGTATGTGTGCAAATGACTGTTCCTTCCTAAGTGGAGTACTTTGCATTTGTCCTCACTGAATTTCATCTTATTTACTTCAGACATTTTCTCCAGTTTGTCCAGATCATTTTGAATTTTAATCCTATCCTGAAAAGCACTTGCAACCCCTCCCAGCTTGGTGGTATCCACAAACTTTATAAGTACGCTCTATGCCATTATCTAAACCACTACTGAACATATTGAAAAGAACGGGACCCAGAACTGATCCCTGCAGGACCCGCCTTAATATGCCCTTCCAGTTTGACTGTGAACTGCTGATAACTACTCTCTGGGAATGGTTTTCCAGTCGTTATGCACCCACCTTATAGTATTGTAGGTTGTATTTCCCTAGCTGGTTTATGAGACGGTCATGTTAGACAGAATAAAAAGCCTTAGTGAAGTCAAGATATACCACATCTACCGCTTCCCCCCATCCACAAATGGGATTAATGTGCAGGAGAGATGCCACAGCCTGTAAAGGGGTGTAATAGTGATCTAGGCAGCTTCAGGAAGCTTTCTCCTTTTATGTCCTTCGTGCTTCCACAGGGTGCTGTGACTCTATTCTGCCCCTTACAATGGGTTGTGCCAAGCTGGCACAATCTAGTCTACTGCAAAACAGCGACTTTACCACTTAATCCAGACTCCTCCCATTCCAAATGCCAATAGCACAGCATCTCCATTGTGTGCATGGGCCCTTATAATGGAATCTCTCCGCTGAACGTTGGCATTATTATATATGAATTTCAAGTGTCCTTACTGAGGTTTTAGGCTAAATGCATCATACAATATTTCAAATGTTTTTACATAAAAGGTTAATGAGGAATAAAAAGTGCTGGACACTGATTTCTGTCTAATCCCTCTCCTCCCCATTCTCACCACCTAAGCTGCTTTTGCTGTTGGCATTATTCTACAGAAGAATAATTAACATTTTAAGACGAGTAATTCATTGGCAACATCATTTCATTAGAAGAGTCACTGATAACCAGTCTAATTCAAATTATTCCTTTTCTATGCTGAAACTGTTCTGCGATTATGCTTGAAAAGGATCGTGTTAGATACTGAAGAGTGAAACTGGTGGTATGACTGGGATGTTAAACAAAATGCCTTTGCTCAATGGTCGTGCTATTTAAACAAGAGGGGGAAAGATAGCAGGGCTGATTCTTCAGCCACCTCCTGCTATTGAAGGATGTGTAATAATGCCCTTATCTGTCAACCTAATGAATCTTGGAATTAGTGAATTCATTGGGAAACCTATCCAGTGTGCTGGGTTACTCATCTATGAGTATGTTTGGGCATAATCAACTATCAGAAAAATTTCAGTGTAGGGAATTTTTCTGAAATACTTCCTTCTATAATGGCATATGAACTTATTGTCCTGTTTGATACCATGTTTTTATACAGTCAAGATCACTTAAAAGAGACAAAGCAAGGCAAATTCTGCTTTCAGTTATATGATGCAAATCCAGAATCACTCCCGGTTACAATAAAACATGTTACCTCACCCACCTTCTCGCTCTAATATCCTGGGACCGACATTAGTCATACATACAAGTCTGCCAATGTCTAAATAATGAATATCTGAGTCTAAAAGCACATCAGAGATGCCTTTATCTTTCTGAAAGGAAGGGAAGCGCTGAAGGGATAAAAACCGAGTCCATCTACAACAGCATACTTTCTCCTTCAAAAACACTGAGGAGTAAAGCATTAATATGGATTTTTACATGTAACAGAATGACTCCAAATCCCAAATAAATATACATTCTGTAACTTGACTTAAATGTCCCGCGGTACCATAAGATATATGATGGCTGATCCTGCACCATTATAGAACCTGATCCCGCATTTGATAGCATGTGAGTGAACAGCTGTGCCTGTTTAGAGTCCCATTGACTTTGGATTAGCCTCACAATGCCAATTTTCCTCTTTTCAAGCACTATGAACGTTATCTCCTGAACTATTCAGTGCATTTTTTTCAGATAGATTCCACACACTCTTTGGAGTTCCATTGAGCTACCCTCCGGTCACAGGCTTCTCACCTAGATAATTAATGTTTTGAAAGTTCAATGGCTTTAACTTTATAACTGTTGAGGAGTAGCAGTTATTGAGGAAAACTTGGTGCTATTTTAATTAGAAAATACACACACTCCATTTTGGAGTGCTCATCCTGAACCACTTAAAAGGGACCTGATTTTCAGAGTGTAAGTGCTCCACATTCTGAAAGTCAGGCTCCTTCAAGGGTGGGTATCCAAAATTATTGATCACTTTTAAAACAATTTTCCTACATATAAAAACTTACCAGAAACTGTTTTGTAGCCATTGCCAAGCAACTATAAATGTTCATATTGATTATGCAATTCTTTCCACCTATAAATTACCATAATTCTTGTGCAAATTGAATTGTTTATACTGGAAATTTGGATTCTCTTTTCTCCATCCAAGTTTCCATTGGAATAATTGCCATGGGTGTTTTTAGTAAGTATCTTCTTACTCTTTTTGAAGGATAAACTGATTGGCTCTTAGAGGAAAGTTTGATCAAACAAAAATCCTTTATCCTAGAAGCACAGAGAAACTTTACAATAAAACAAGATAAGCTAGAAGTTCACATTTCTACCACATGGATATGCTTGTAAAGTAGCTGTTAAAAGATGGGACATTTTTAATTTGATCTTGGAGTCTTTTTATAGCTAGTAGGAGAGAAAAGAGACAAGATTGGCAATCAAGTTAACTTGTAATGTATTTAATTTAAAGTTCCAGAGATTTCAAGATTTTCTGCCTGCAGGGGAAGCTTCTGTTGAAACCATTTTCAAGTACGAGAGAAAAAAGAATAAAGTATCTCCAGATAGCCCTGGGATAGCACTTCCATGAAAGCAGCAGAATAGGTAAGATTCCAAGCAGCTGCTATTAACTAAGCTGAGGATTCAAATCAAAGCTTGCTAGCACAAATCTAAGCACTGGTGGTGTTTTTTCTCCCCTTCACTTTGATACATTACAATTGGTAGAATTATATTAGTTTAGAACTAGCGAGGAGCCAGCCTTAGATTAGAACTGTCCCAACTTACTTCTCCTTGCCAAGTCCTCACAGGGCTCCTGAGGAAGAAGCAGCCAAAATTAAGCAGCCAGCACTCTCTGAAAGCAAGAAGCTCTTACAAGGCCCCCATGTGAGTCCTTCTGTATGTTCCTCAACTGTAACTGAGGAACTAGTATAACATTCTAATAGGATTAATAAAAACATTGATTGACCCAAATAGTAAATATGAGAGCTGGATATAAAATTTCAAACAGTGAAAGAAGGGAAACGTTTTCCAAACAACATTTCACAAAAAAGTGCCTCCTTTTGTTTGGACTGGTTCTAGTAAGTATTGACTAACTCAGAGCTAAGTTCTACACATACATTTATACCTGACAACCTGTTGCTGAGGCACCTGATCACATACCATTTATGTTTCAACATCAAACAGCCCTCAACAAGGAGGACTACTGTCCATTCCACAATGAATTAGTTGTCCAACCAAAAAGTTGTAAGAAAAGACAACGCCTAAATGTAGACCTGTTTGGTAAAGGCTTGGTGGAAAAAATGAGGCTTGCACCATATTTTAAAAGCTAACCAACTCAGGCTTCGCTAGTGAATTCCCTCCACCATGAATACTCTGCTGCCAGTCCTTAGGAGTACATAGATAGGGGCTGTCAACAAAAGCACCTCAGCCAGGTGGTGATGATTGTTTATTTGGCAAGAGGTGGTCTCTAAAGTCCAGAGCCTCCAAGGTATTTAGGCACCTACCTCCCATTGAAAACAGTTGAAAACAATGGGAGCGAGGTGCCCAAATACCTTTGAGGATTTGGGCCTAAGATCTCAAAACCATAGAGGGCTTTACAGAGTCAAAGCAATTTCACACATCAAACCAGTCTATTAAGCTGGAGGGTTGCCTTTTCCTGCACTGGCTGAAGCTCCCAAGTGGTCTAACCTTGGAAGACGAACATCAGTCTTGATGGTACCTTAAAACAGAAGCTAATATTTGAGATGTGCCTGAACCAACCCCTCTGATCTGAACATCGAGTCTGGAATCAGATCCATATCTAGTGGATGGGATAATTTATTCTATGCATATAGCATGTATTAGTTTACACTGTGCTATGAACTACAGTCACTTGTTAAAAAAAACAGCTAAAGAGGCATACTTATGGTAATTTTTCAGTTTCCGAAGCATAGCTCTTATCTGGACAGCACAGGGCTGGTCTAGTGTCTGTAAGTAGAGGAATTGCTTACATAATTTATGAAGTCCATTTCTTGTCAAAACAGCCAGAGAAGCTTAAAAATGAAATGTACACTGTTATCAATGGTATGTTCAAAATGCTGATTTAAAGGTTTTTGATGGAGGATGGGAAATGCTTAACATTAGAAGAGGATAACCAGTTCAGTTGCAGGACTGACATCAAATGTGTTTCATCCTCTACCCAGAGAGCTTTTAAACATGTGGTACCAATAATGCTCGTGCTTTGCTCCAGAGATAGAAAACTAAGTTTTCTGAGGTGGCCCGAAGGAAATGTTTGATGTACTAAGCAAACATTGCTGCAATTGTTGGCCTCAGAAGGTATTGATATGTCACATGACAGTTCGCAGCCACTGAGGGCCACTTCATAAAGTGAAGCCCAAGGTTCCTGTGAATTTTTGCACCTATTTTACATGTGTGATAGGCATGAAAATTTGGGTTTTGTTTGCACAAGTGGGCAGTTAGGCATCTAAATATCTATCTGTGTGCGCAAAAGGCCTAATTTGGGCACCCAGCGTTAGTGAGTGCACATACATTAGGCATGCCTACTTTTGTGTGCCACTATCAGAATACAGGATACTGAGCTAGATGGACCCTTTGTCTGACCCACTATGGCCATTCTTATGAGACCTTGTGACATTTGAGCAGATGGCAGAGAAATCAGGGTTAACTAGGTCAGTTGGACGGTACCACCCATCATTAGAGCTATTCTTAATTCTCTATAAGATACAAATACATTCCTCTTGGGTCTCGCTATAACATCCTTCAGCATAGCACATAAGCACTGGTGATATTATTGCTTGCACAGCAAAGAGGAATAAAAGGTGAAATTCTGTGGCCTGTATTATGCAGCAGTCAGACTACATGATCATAGAGATTCCTTCTGGCTCTAGTCTAGAAATCATAACTATATGCTAGAATAGAATTAGAGGTGCATCAGCACAAAAATATTCATTAAATAACCTCCAACTGCCAAACCCATCTACAAAAACTCTGAAATGGTGAGTGGGGGAGTAAAGAGAAGTGACTGCCTGCCTGTTCTCCTCAAGTGGGTTCAGAGAAGCAGCAGGAAACAGGAAGCTCCCTGAGAAGCTGGTGTTAATCCGTCCAGGCTCCTGGGGGTGCTAGAGAGGTACATAAGAGACTCCTCCTCCTCACCCTGTAGCTCCTGCTGCTTTCTGTTATTCCATCTCACCTTTTCTCCTGCCTGCCTGTTATGTCTCGTGCCCTCTTTCCTCCAGCACCGCACTCCACCATCTCTGTGCATCTAGAGCAGAGAGAATACATAAGCACCAGCAACAGACACAATTTTCTATACTCTGGGTCCTAGTGGCACTCCCTCTCCCCGCAGTCTGGCACCTGAGGCGGCCGCCTCAGTTCGCCTCATGGTAAGGCCAGCCCTGCAAATACATGTTCTAAAGAACCTTCCAAGTAAATATTCAGTGGTGTATATTTATTATTATTCATTTATTATGGAGGTTCAATATTGTATTTGGCACTGTATAATGGTGAAATATAAAGACCCAAAGTGCTCACAGTCTGTTATAAATAAAAAACAAATTGCAGATTTATACTGAAACATGTTCGATGCCCAAGATAGAGAGAAATCCATTTAAAAACATGTTTGCACATCTTTAGTAAATTTCCTATGAGGTTTTGTCTCATCAGCTTAAAACATTACATATTTTGCCAACACAGCGGATCAAGCCTTCTGAAATGAAATACAGTGGCAGAAAAACACCAAGATCCACTAACCCTTATCAAGGCCCTTCTAAACCTTAGGTTGAAAATAATTCTTTAGATGCAGGGATGCTCCGTACCTGAGCCAAGATTCTCCAGCCTATACAAATAAATCTGCCATGTGTGACTCTTTCCTGAGAAAGGGTTTAGTTCTGAAACCACGTAAGGAAACTATGGTAAAATCACTCAACCAGATTCTCCCCTCATTTACAGCCTTATATATAAATTAGTAGTAATTATAAATTAAGAGCAACTCCACAGCAGTCAAAGGAGAGAGAGATGAGTGTAAAATTGGTGTAGGTGAGAAGAGAATCAGGCCTTTGATATCTAGATAAAAAAATTGTAATGTGGCAACAATTTGGAATTTTGTTTTTCAATAATAATCCAAGAATGCAAAGCAGATGGAGTTAATATCTTAGATTACCTTTTATAAACAAAGCATTAAAAATAGCCAATTTTCCCTTCTTAATGCAAGAGAAACAATGCCCACAAATAAAGTTTGGGTCGATCACAGAATTCTGAGTAAGCCACTTTTATAATTATTATTATTTATTACCATCATCTCATGTTTTTTCTGCTAAGTGCCCTAAATTTGTTTTCAGGGTTATAATGCAATTATTTACATAATGAAGAAAAAGAACTAGCTGAGGGGTTCTCCAACTTCATTTCACCATGGCCCCCTTTTGACAACAAAAATTACTACACGACCCCAGGAAGGGAGACCAAAGCCTGAGCCCACCCAAGCTCCTCTGCCCTGGCCTGGGGGACAAAGCCCAAGCCCCACAGTTTCAGGCAGGAGGGCCAAAGCCCAAGGGCCTCAGCCCCAGTCGGAGGGCTTGTAATCTGAGTCCTGCCACCTAGGGCTGAAACCCTTGAGCTTTTGGCTTTGGCCCCAGCAAGTCTAACACAGCCCTGGTAACCCCATTAAAACGGGATCGTGACCCACTTTGGAGTCTCAACCCACAGTTTGAGAACCGCTGAATTAGAACCAAGTAAAATGTATGGGAGCTCTACCTGCAGATTCATATTACATTGGAAGAATGGGAGAATTCAAAATATAACACTAAATGTAAAGGATGACATTATTTCTTGATGGACGATTTTTAATGGTCTCCAAAAAACGGGGTGGGAAAAGAACCATAAATCAGCAATAAACAGCTGTTGGAGCTATACTATAGAAAATGCTAGCTTAATACATATGCAAGAGAATTGTTTACAACAAGAGTTCTCGCCCTGGTGGTTGTGATGCCTTTGTGTGGTCACAACGAAGTCTGATGTGGGAGGGAACACAACCACATGCCCTTTCTTTTGGCTAGACAGGTAGGAATCTCAGAGACCAGCTCAGCCAATGGGAAGGAGCTACTTAATGGCCAGCTAAATCTATCAGTTTGTTTGTATGTGAGGGAAAATATCCTGGTTTTGAACATGTATAAGAGCTTGAGAGTTGAGAGCAAAAGAGCATGCTGACCTGTACTGGGTTTTATTCATTATTTAATATTTACTCTGTCTTCTAACCATGCATGCATTGTTAAATGAAGTAACACATGGGGTTGAAAATTAACAAGCAGGTGTTTAAAAGATATCTCTAAGCAGTTCTGCTGTAGACTAATTAGTGTTCTAATACATTGTACAGTGCACAGTCATCATTATTTCCTCTTCATTAGCTGCTGATATATAATGCATCTTTTTATTTAAAAAAAGTCTACCCCCTTTTTAAAAACAGTTGTTTCTTCCGTGAGCACAACAAAGGAACGAGGAATATGATTAATGGATGCCATCTAAACTATGTGCATTAAACATTAAAAACCAATGTGCCATCTCAGCTTAATGTTCATTTGCAAATTATAAAATATACTTGTCGATGTTAACACTTGTGCCAGTTGATATGCTGTTTTGGAAAAGAAATTAGCAGAATGATAAACCTGTTCTTAGAGCTATCATTATACTAGGCATGGGACTGCTTAGTCCATCCAAATGCAGCTATTGCATAGTTATTGCAGGTGTGGACTGATTTGATGCATAAAAGACTCAGACCAGGATTTTCAAAAGTTTCACTGGGAGTTGGTCACCTAACGCCCCATGCTCCTTTGCGAATCTGAATGCCCTTTGCCTCCCTCCATAGAGCTAAGTAAGTCAGATATTCTGTGAGTTTGTATACCAGGGTTCTTCCCAGTTCTGATTCAGGGCAGGGTTTTCTCCGCACCACAGAAATGGAAGAAATCTGCCAGAGGCCAGGGCGGTCCATGAGAAAACCCTGTGCTTCTACAGTCGCCCTGGAACACCTCTGGTCTCTTGACAGCATGGTTCGGATAGAGCTCTAATTTGGTCCTTAGTGGAAATTCCAGTTGAAAAATGTTCACTGATTGCGGTTAGTTTTGGCAGAGAACAATGGGGTGGTCCTCCAATAAAAAAACAATTGTGACCAGCTGAAGGAGTCTAATGGAGTGTATGAGATGTTCAATGCACTTTAGACACATTGGGCAATCTAGCTAAGCAACGACTAAGGAGTTCGGTGTGAGGGTGTGCGGGAGGGTATAGCAGAAAGAGTGGCAGAGGGTGGTCAACCACCCATCCCATTCCCTCCTCCTGCCAGCACATTCCCCATAGAGGGGATCCTGACAGATTGGGGGAGCAGGGGGAAGAAAGAACAAATATGCCTTGGAACTGTCATGCCCTACATCCATGCCCACTCAAGCCAGGTTCAGAATCCCTACTGCACTAGTAAGCAGACAGCAGCATTTGGGCCTAGCATCTTAGTGACCTTCTCACAGCATATAATACAGGACTAGTGCTTTGCCCTGTCAAATATATCCTTTCAATTAAAAAATAATTAAAACAAATAAAGAATAAAGACCACCCAGATGGGACTGCTGTCAACATAGATATAGTTTTATTCCTACTCACTTTGCCCGTGTCCCTTTAATTACAGCACACTGTGAGTCTGTCACAGTTTGCCAATTCCCTTTTATCCCCAAAACTCAACTTTCAGTGTCTCCCAAACTCATTCTCTCTCCGCCCTCGCTGACAGAGCAATGACATATGTTTCACAAGCTGATGTCTGATGGACTATAAGACCAGAGCTGTCTTGTGGAATCCTCCAACAACAGCCCTCCTTAGAGAGCTATAGAATCCAGGCAATTTTTAAAAACAGGAATTACACATTGATGGTGAGGAAGACGTTGGGTAGAAACCTTAACTTGAGCCTTTGGGATTAGAGAAAGATGACACATTTTGTCTCCAATCCTACAATTGAGCCAGGCAAGCAGACCCCTTAGGTCTGTGTGGAGCCCCAGGCCTGCATTGATCTGATTGTAGCTTGGTTCTCTCAGTGGATTTGGAATTTTAATTGAAAATAATGGGTGAAATCCTGCCCCACTGAAATCAATAGGGGTTTTGCCATGGACTCTAATGGGCCCAGAATTCCACTCATTGTATCACCTTTGCTGATGAGCCATAACAGTCAGCTTCATAATATTGAAAAACTGCCTGGAACTAATCCCAGAATTTCTGGTGCATGTAGCTGTGTAACTGAAAAGAAACACTATTATTCTGTTTTCTGCGCCTTTAACTGTAGAGCAGTCTCTCTCCCTGATGCAATGACAGATGTAGAACAGCTGATATTCTCTGTAATAGCTCACATAGAAGATAGCAGAGTGAGTGTATGGGTACAGCTACATGGTTTAAAAAATCCATGATACGTTTCAGAGCTCTGGCTTGTGGGGCTCATGCTATGGGGCTAAAAATAGCAGTGTAGACATTCCTGTTTGGTAAGTGTCCAGCCTCTGAGACCCTCCTCCCTTTTCCAGATATCAGAGCCCAGCCTCCAGCCCAAACCAGAACATCTACACTACTATTTTTAGCTTTGTAGCATGAGCCCTACCACCAATTGACCCAGGCTCTGAGACTCACTGCCATGGGGTTTATTTTGCAATGTATATGTATCCATGTGTGTTCTCAAAATCATGGAGCCTTTATATTCATTCTTTATTTTGTGTGTTTTGTTATTGCTATTTTCCTTACTTTGAAATAAATTAACCTAGAGTGAAGAATATTGATGCTGACATGTAGATATGAGAAATATAAAAAAAATTCATGCTAAATTGTTATCACATTAAGCTGAAAATAAACATGGTCACATTTTATCGTAAGGGTGCTGTCATTACAGGGCAGTTACAGGGCAATTACACTGTGGCTATGCTTTCAGGGACCAGGAATTACTACTAAGTCATACACTGGGGAAGTTCATTTCATGACTGGGAACAATCGCACTATAAATACAATGTAGTTAATATAGCTAGATTCCAATAGCACATGTATTAAGAAGAATGCCAACAAGGTAATAGGAAGTAAATCATGTGACTTAATTGTAATTACAGTTTGAAAAAAGAAACAACAGTGTTATTACATGGTAACGATGGGCCAGATTCACAAAGGGATTTAGGTGCCTAACTGCCACTTCAGCCACCTAAATCTCACAATCAGGCCCCACTGGGATTCACAAAACACCTGCTCAGCTGCGCCTGAACCCTGTAGGTGCCTACGCTCCCTTAGTGCTTAGGTTTCTGCAGTACAAGTTCCCTATGGGCCCATGTTTCTGTCTCTGGTCATGCACACGGCTGCCTCCCTCTAGACATCTGGAGGCCTAAGAACCAGGGGAAGGCCAGCGTTCCTCCACCTAACTCCACCTGCAAGGCCTGATCCAGTATGTGTGCTCCTCTTCCTCCTCTCCCTGCCCTGCCTTCTTGCAAAAGATGCCTGAGGTGCTTAACTCTAACAGAGGGCTCACAGCTCAGAATCCCAGGCAGAGATAGGTGCCTCCCTCCAGCTTGGACTTGAACCTCCTGAAAGGGGCAGGGCTTAACACATACCCTGGCATCTCCTATTATCTAGTTTAGGTCGGGAAGCCACCTAGCCTACTAGCTTTGTGAATCTCATTCTATCTCTCCCCATTCATTGGATAGGGAGCCTGAGCACCTAAGTCAGACTTTGTAACCCTGTGATGTTTAGGTGCTCACAAGTGAGGTTTCAGGATGCTCAGCATCCCAACACCTAAGTACCCAGGCCGGCCCGGTAATTGGAGTACCTTTATTGCAAAGTGTGATCACGAACACTAATCACATAGCTGATCTTAAGCCTTCTCCCATTGTTTCTTCCCACCCATTGCATGCTGCTCATCTTAGGTGGTAAGTTCTCCCAGCACAGACTCTGTCTTTTACTGTATTTGTACTGCTCCTAGTATAATAGAGCCCTTTATAGGCCACAGTAATATGAATACTCTGTAATAATAGTGATGGTAATTATTAAAGCTTTGCCCTTTTCTAACATTAACTCGGTGTACAGTTCTACAATTAAAATGCCATTCTGTGCTCCCACTTCATCTGAATGTTGGTTAGTTCAATTAGTACGAGTTGGTGACATGTGAATCCAAAGAAACTAATAATAATGACTAATGTTAATATGGAACACCTAGATCTTAGGATCACCTGGGCTCTCAGATACTACGGTGATGTGTGGTATAAAAAGAATAGAATAGAACCTATAGTAATATTTTCCATTTGCCAGGGATTAAAGCTATTATAAGTAGGATACAAATAGTCTTGATAACAAGCAAAGATCCAGAGGAACAAGCAGTGACTATCGCTTACTGATAGACTCTAATTTTGTTGGGACAGGAGAGCATTTGATCATTCCTTGCACTTCCTTTGAGGTAAGTGACTCCAGTTTGTAATGATGCTGATAGGACTTTCCATGTTGAAATCACTGAACATATAACAACTAATGAACCCTCAGAACGATTCTTTGGGATAGGTAAAGAAGCATTATTACCTCCATTTCACAGATAGGAAAATGGAGGCAGAGAAGTTAAGTAATTTATCAAATGCCACCCAATAAATCAGTGACAGAGCCAAGATTAGAATATGGAATTCCTGACTCCCAATTGTGTGCGTCAAACCACATTGACTCAACTCAGCTGGAGGCTCCTTCATCATTTTCTTGTGACGTTGCATGTAACAAGTCAGCACAGCAAATGGTATAAACTTGTGTGTCACGTTTAAGAAAAGCTTGATAGGATTTTGTTTCCTTTGCTCTGAATAGCCAGCACAAAGAGCCGAAATGGCTGGTATTAGACTGTGGGCCAGTTTTCTTTCTTTAATTTTTTTGTTAGCTAAGAATAGTCTGCAGTTTCAAAATGAAAGGTTAATGGTGTCAGCAAAATTTGACACGTGTTCTAGATAAATTCAATGCAGCTTTAGGTGTGTTTTCTTTGTAAAGACACGTTTACATCGCAGCTTGACGAAACTATTGAACCACGTTGAGCTGAAGTGGTGTGCTACACCCTCAAACAGCCAAAAAGCAGAGTCGGTTGATAATATTTTAATGCACCATGGATACTGCATTTGATTTCACAGTATTGATCATTCTACACACAATTTGTTGAGCAAGTGCACGTTTACAATTTGTGCTGCTCCTGCTCCTGTTTGTTATAGTGAATGAAGCTGATTGAACTATAAGCATAGGAAAGCAATTGTGCTTTATGACCTTAGAATTTATGCCATCCACATTAATGAAGCATGAAGGTTTTTAAATCCCGTAAAACAGCAATTCATTGAATAGCTGAGTTCTGCTGACTGGCATACCTTATACATTTTAAGGACTTTTAAAGTGACACTTACAGTAACCTGATCTTGGATGATAAAGGACTTCTGAATTAATGTTATACTACAGCTATGTTGAAGTGGGAGGAAAAATGGTAATTGTTTTAATTTTATCTGCTTTCAGTTCCAGGCACTGATATATTTTATAAACCAAAATCACATAATGTTCAAGGTATGTAAAGTCTACAATGTTGATTTTTCTCTTTCTTCTGTTAAAATGAATTTTGGTAAATCTAAATTACCAGGAGCACATATCATTTTTATCACTCTAGCTATTTACATTATATGCTAACTGTTGCCCACTCAGTGACTGTGCTAAATGTCATGTAGTGATGAGCTATTCAAAGGACCCTCAATCCTGTTCTTCTTACTCCAGCCAACTCTCATTGAATCCACAAGAATGTGACTACAATGTCTATGCTTTACATGATTATTTCTGTAGTCTAAACTGTAATTACCCACTTAGCCTATAGAAATTATTTTTCAATACACAATCAGCTCATCAGTCAGGACAATCTTCACTTTACTGCATACACAAAACACAAAAGTCATTAAGGGTATGTCTACACTGCAATGTAAGCCCAGGGCTCAAACTCAGGCTCAACTCTAGCCCCCCCCCGTCTACATACAAATCATGCTAACCTAAGGCTCAGACCCAAGACCCCACGGGGGTGGAGAATCTGAGCCTGAGTCAAGCTGGGACTCAGGGTTCAAGCCCTGTTGCTTTGAAGTGTAGATGCAGCCCCACTGGATGTGTGCTCTGGGAGTTCACCAAAAGTATCCCACAATCCCATGGGCTGACTTTCTTTGTCCTCTGGACAGTCAAGTTTTCCCACACTGCACCACAAACGAAGGGCTAGAGTGGCCACATTTTGGGAGGGTGCTAGGACGTCTGGGGTTATGAGTCGTTGCACTCAGGCCCACATAATGCAGCGTAGACACTGGAGCGTCAGGTTGGGACCCAGGGTTCAACAATTCCTAACCTGGAGTTATAGAGGAGTGTAGACGCTCAAGCCGTAGATTAACAAACCCAGGGTCTGCTAACTCAACTTCTACTAACCCTGGGCTTACACTGCATTGCAGACATAATCTATGGGTATGTGTAACTGCACACTAAGCCCAGGCTCTGACTCGGGTTTGAGCCCAAGCCCCCCTTCCATCCACACACAAATCAGGCTAACTCTAGTCAGCAAGCGCTTAAGACCTGGATCCTAGGACCCAGGCCACACTGCAATTCAGGCCCAAGCCCTGTCATTCTGCAATGTGGATGTAGCTCAAACCACAGACCTGAGTCAGAAGGTCTGCATAGTGCAGTATGGCACATTAGCACGGCTGTGAGACCCAGGTCCAGTAATTGTAAGACCAGCTCACAATGCAGTGTGGGCACTCAAGTGTTGGCTTAGAAAGACGGAGTCCACAAGCTCAAGTCCCACAGACCCGGGTTTACGCTGCATTGTAGACATATCCTACTGGAGATCACAGTGTGCGAGAGTGGAGGTGGCAGGATCTATTTAGCTAGCTCCCAGCAATGCAGAAGATGTCTCTCCCTGGAACAACCCCTACAAATCCCTTCTCCTCCCCATTGCACGTGCTCCTGGCACAGCAGAACATCATTGCTTCTGCTCCTGTGGAGGAGGAGGTCCCTATGAGCTTTAGTGAATTGCAACCCTGACCAACATATTCCAAACTTGGATCTTTTTGGCACTCTCAGGAATAAAATTCTTCTTTCTCTCATCAGTGCCATCCAGGGCCGGCTCCAGGCACCAGCCCACCAAGCTTGTGCTTGGGGCGGCACCTGGAGGGGGGCGGGCGCGGCGCTCCGGTCGCCGGGGAGAGCGGGGCCACGGCCAGGCTCGCCGCCCTCCCCCCGGCGCTCTGGCCGCCCTCCCCCCCCCGGCGCCCTCCCCCCGGCTCGCCGCCCTCTCGCCGCCCTGCCCCCTGCGCTCTGGCCGCCGGGGGGAGAGTGGAGCCCCCGCCGGGGCTCGCCGCCCTCCTCCTAGGGCTCCGGCCGCCCTCCCCCCCGGCGCCCTCCCCCCGGCCGCTGGGGGGAGAGTGGAGCCCCCACCGGGGCTCGCCGCCCTCCCCCCAGGGCTCCGGCCGCCCTCCCCCCCGGCGCCCTCCCCCCAGAAAAGCCAGAGCCGGCCCTGGTGCCATCTGGCCATTCCATGTCAAACTCACTGTTCAAAACCCATTAATGGCATAATGTTAGGCCAGATTTTCAAAAATGCTCAGCCCTGCATCTGCTTCCATTGTGACTCGTCAGAAGAGCCCAGCATCCAACAGATTGGGCTATTTTGAAAATCTAGCTCCAGTTGTGGGTTCAGGCACCTTGTGAAAAATCTAGCCATAATGACCAGCTTAAATAGTTAAAACTCTAAAACCTACCCTTTTTACTATGAAAGTATTTAGGCTGCATGACTTTATGATACTCTTTTTTTAGTCCTGGCTATGTAAAACAAGCAACAGCCATATAATCCTTAGAATCTAATAAAGATTCCATCAATGTAAAATCATTATCCTTAGGCAAGAAGGAAACCAATTCAATTATGATGCTGGATGAAGAATTGAGGATGAAAAGTTGTAGTACATATTAAACTTGAGGGTGGAAAAGTTGTAGTACATATTAAAATGGTTACTACAAAATTTGTGCATCCAGGCTAACAAATGCTAATATGTTCTTTTGTTACCCTCTAATTTTAATGATTCATGTACGCCTGCAGCCAGAGAAACTTGTACTAAATTTCATCTACATTAAAAAATAGCAACGCAATGAATTGCAAAGTTATTAACATTCATGTCTAGTTGCATTATTAAGCTGTACACATCAAATCTGGTAGTACAAGTAGAGAAATGTCATAATGAAGTAGAACAGCATTTAATCAGAAGGATTTCTAAAGGTCATCAGAGCATCATATAAATCCATCCATGCATGACAGCAGTGTGAAATAAACAACTGAAAGGACCACAATAAGAATAAATGCGTTGAGTATTGTTTGTAGTAGTAAAAGAATCAGTCAAACTCTCCTGTTAAGGGAACAGCTAACAAAATCCTGGGTTTTGCAGCCTTAATTAATCAAAGACTAATGAGAAGCACATAAGGAATATTTAACATGAAGGGGACTTATGAGCTATGTATATTGATACTTTGCAATGAGAAGATCTAAAATGTCTGTACAGAACTAAAGAAGAAATTTTGAGTTTGGCTGGGTTTTCCTCATTGGCCAGAAGAGACATAAACGATACAATTTAAATAATCCATTATTTGTTAATATTTTCTTAGTTGTAATAGCTGTTTGGATGCCTCAGGACACGTATTATGGGTCTAATACTTGGCAAATCCAAACATTTGAGCCCTTTACGTATTTCAGATTAATGATGTGAAAAGTTTCCTTCCTGAGCACTTTGCACAACTGTAATGGTCACTTAAAGCCAGATAGTCCTATTCATACCTTGTTCCGTGAGTAATCTAATTGATTTCGCTGGGACTCTTCCAAGAATAAAGCACTATTCAAAGTGATTAAGAGTATCAGAATCTGACTCATATTGTGTATTCATATTGGTCTATGAATGTAATGTGGGGCAGACAAGCTAGACGACTAATTCACCAAAGCCATTTTCTGATGCGCTGCTTACAAACCAACACACAGAGCCCGTTCTCCAGCTAACTAGTTCACATCAACAGAAACAGGTTTGGGCCATTTGTTTAGGCACTTTCACAAACTGAATACAGTTTACATGCATCGTTTTTATAATCCTATAACCACTGCACTAAATGAAAGAGAAATTATAACTCCAACCAGGATTCTTAGGAATGTATCCTAGCAAGTTTACTGACACAGCAGTGGGTGGGGGATGGGAATAGACAAACAGAAAGAAATCAGAGAAGACAAAAGTTTTCTACAGGAAGGATATGGAAGCTGAGAAGGATCATAAGATTATGATCTCAAATTAAAACTACAATGAGGGGTAATATAAAAGATATTTTAATTGCCACATCTTATTAAGAAGAACAATTAAAACAAGTTAAGTGCCTTAACTATTACAATAATTAAGAATCAAACAGAAATCAAGCATCTTTGAAAGACTGATGATGTGCATTAGGGGATGAACAGGGAATGAAGCTCTCCATTTAAATGCACAGAAATTGCAGGAAGCAAAGGCGGAGAGCTCTCCCCTTGGCCGCTGCAAGCAAAGAGTAGCAGCGAGCAGCAGTTCTGCATGGTGTTCCCACTCTATAAAATCATTCCTCTTCCACTTGCCCCTATGGTAGCCCTTTCACAAGGTTCAGACTCTGCATGGACCATTGTCAGTCGCTTTTCTACAATCATTCCTTCATCCCATGAGAATCCTGGTGTATGTGGGTCACACAATGAGCCTATTTCCTACCCACCCACACTCACCATTGCTTTGGAGGGTAATAGACAATAGGGAAGCTTATGACAGTGGAACTACAGCAGAGGAACAGGGAACAGAGAGGAGGCACAGGGCCTTATTGTAGATGGTGCTGGTTTGGAGGAGATCTGTGTCTTTTAGGGAGCAAACCCGCCTGTCATTTTGAGTTGGAGGGGGAGGAAGCTACATCCACCTTTCATTTAGGGAACGTGGGATGGAGGGGGAGGAATGTTCAAGTGGAAAATCTGAGGGGACGTCACACAGGTAGGGGAGCATCTGGCACACTGATGATCGTGCAAATGGCTGAAATAATATACGAACTCAGTCAAAAGACCGGATCTTTAGCAGACAAATTTGCCAGAAGTCCATTAAGTTCAATGACGCAATAGTGATCGACACCAGCTGAGGGTCAGGATCTAGCCCAGAAAATTCATTCATGTCATATATTGCCTTTCATCTATCAAAAATATACTGAAAACCCATAATCTCCCCAGTTAAAACTATTTCAATCTGGGCTGTCAACAGTGTGGGCTACCTTCACAAAGCAAATTTAGGCTTAAAAGTTCGAAAATCTAATTTTAGGCACCCTGCCACCTAGTGGAGTACACAGCCCAAGCTGAGTTAGCTGCCCAAGCTCCCTATACAATGCATGGGGAGGGTTAGGCACCTGAGAATGAGATTCGCAGAAGCCAGCAAGCTGAGCAGAGAGTCACCTAAAGTAGCCAGTAGGAAACACTATGGAGAGGGTCGTGACCTAAGCCCCACCCATCAAAGGGACTTGGGCACCTAACTCTGGGCTAGAGGGAGGCACCTATTTCTGTTCAGGATTCATCGCTGTGAATTCTCTCTTGGAATTCGGCACCTAAGGCAGGTGACACCCTACCCATTGGTATTCTGCTCAATCGCTCCTGTTGAAGCTGTTCCACATTGTATAAAATACTTAAATATTTCATTGGGCCAGAGAGAAATCTAGGCAAGACTCTAGAGACTGGTGGTTGGCACATTCACCTGGGAGAGCCAGGTTCCAGTCCTTGCTCCGAACCAGGCAAAGTGAGCATTTAAACCTCAGGCTCCCACATTCCGGCTGAGTGCTCAAACCACTGGGCTATTGGATATGTGTGGGGAGAGGGCAGCACCACTACCTCAGCTGTGTTTGGTGCAGAGCCCAATCTGGTAGACAGCCTCTGGGAATCCTACCAGATTAGGCTCTGCAGGCAAGACAGCCGGGGGAACGCATAGGTTGAAGCACCTGCCAAGGCTGAGGCACTGAGCTGCTTTTCAGTGTCAGGACTTAGGTCTGGTCTACACCTAAAAGTTCAGGCCCTGGAGAGAGATAATTAATCCAACCTCAGCCCCAGTATAGACAACGCTAGGTCAACAGAAAAATTCTTCTCTCCACCCCTTGAGGGGGTGGATTTACTACAACAGTGGAAAAACCCCTTCCTCTGCTGTAGACAGTGTCTTCACTACAGCCACGTAGCTGCAGTGCGATACTGCTGTAGCACTTGTAATGTAGATATAGCCTCAGGCAGCTTTGCTCATGTCCAACAACAGAAGTGTAGGGGGCTTTACGTGTGGAGACTTAGGTAGGTACCACGGGGCTTCAGTCACCTACATGGATACGTGGCAGCTGCACAGGGATTCAGAGGATCTAAATTTGGGACTTAGACCCTGTAAATGGCTGTCTTTGTGGCTCTAGTCCTGCTGGTTCAAAGGCAAATAAGTAGATCATGTCCGTCACATGTAGAACGTTATCCTATAGCTCATAGATTGGTGCATATGTCCGCATTGATGGCCTACAACAATTGTATTGTTCTCTGAACTTATCTGAGCTTATATACAGTCATTGTTTCCCCACCCTCCTTTGGTAGTGCAAAAACAACATTCTGATCACAATCCAGTGTTACAGTACAAGAAGAACATTTGGACAAGAAGCTATAATTTAAATGAAACCCATTATTAAATTAAACCCACTTCAATCCTCCACTTTACATTAGTCCAAGTTTGTGAATTGGTAATAGATGTTTTAATTAGCCAAATTAGGAACCGAGAAGCATAGTCCAGATAGGGGATTTATCTCCAAATGATAGTTTACAGTTGCAGAAGATCTATAACCTTCCTGATCAGCACAAGGGAAGTATGATAAACTGAGATAATGTTTGTCTAATAGCAGTGGCATATGTCTGTTGACTTAATCTCTTTCTAAAATTGCCATTGCCTGATATACAGTAGCATCAGGGGCGGCTCTATGTTTTTTGCCGCCCCAAGCACGGCAGTCAGGCGGCCTTCAGCGGCACGCCTGCAGGTGGTCCGCTGGTCACGCGGATTCGGCAGCGTGTCTGCAGGTGATCTGCCGGTCCCACGCCTTCGGCCAAATTGCCACCGAAGCCGTGGGACCGGCGGACCTCCCGCAGGCATGCCGCCGAAGGCTGCCTGACTGCCGCCCTCACAGCAACCGGCAGGCCGCCCCGCGGCTTGCCGCCCCAGGCACGTGCTTGCTGCGCTGGTGCCTGGAGCCGCCCCTGAGTAGCATAATCTCACAGTGGATGTTTCCAAAGTCTGGTTATAATTAGCTTTAAGTCATTCCTGAAACGTTTGACTCATGTGAATATACGCCTTACTCATAAACATAGTTTCATATAAGTCAATGGGACTACTCAGTCTCCTTGGAGTAAAGACCATTTGCATGAGAAAAGGTTTGTAATATATGGTTCTTCCTTTCAAGAGATTGAGCGCCCCTGGTGGTGGAGGGACTGAACTTCATTAACTGTCATTCAGTAGGACTTCACCCCTCTGAAAGTGCTCAGCACCTTTCAGGCCAGTCTGAGGATATGTGTACTGATTCTGTAAAACTGAAGTAAAGGCCAGCTTAGTCAAGATATAGAGGGAGAAACTAGAATGCACTTGTATTCTAAGGGGATGGTTTCAGACAGGCTAAGGGTGAACCATATGGCCAATCCTGAATGATCCAAAATCATGTCTCCCCCCCCAGAAATCATAAGACTGATTGAAAAATCATCCGTTTTTTTAAAATAATGAATGGTAGGTTCTTGTTATTTGCCTTCTGGGTTTTGAGCCTTTTGGGTGCGCTTGGTTTGTACTTGTCCCATGACTGTGAGGAACTACAAACGTATCTTCTTAAAAAAGGTCAAAGCTGAGGTTCTCGCAGAGTCACACAGAGCTGAGGCTGCAAGAAAACCACCAAATATTTCAAGAATTGGCAGAATCCAGAGAGGTCAGTAGCTGGGTGGGGCCAAGGTCAGATGAAGCCCTTGGAGGTTCAGAGTAGATTAAAGACAGAGCTAGTGACAGGAAAAAGAAGAAAGGGTGTTAGAGAGGGTGAAAGGCGGGAGGACAAGTGGGAAGGCAGGGATGGAAAAGGGAGCTCCCAGCAGGAAATTTATTGTGCACTTGAAATGGTCAAAGAGGTTAATTTATTAGATATTTGCAGTAGATGTCTAACATTACCCTAGTGTATCATTATCAGTAAGATGACATATTTCCTTATTCAGTATGGCCCTGACTTAGCAGCTCATTCCTATTCAGTAAAGCACTTAAGATCCTGCTTACCTTTAGACATGTGCTTAAGTCCCACAGATTTAAAGTTAAGCACCTTCTTAAGTGCATTGCTGTACAGAGATGGAGTTAAGGCTGAATTGGGGCCTATGAAATGAAGGTTTTGGTTTGGTTGCACTTGTGCTGGATTATAAATGGTTATTGGGGTTTATTAAATTAGAGCTGTGTGTATTTTAAGGAGGGAAAACATTCTCTGAAATGCTGTATACCTAATTTTTTGTACTGCTTGTATCTGATTACTTCATCCAATTGTCCCTTTTCTCTGTATTTTACACATTTCTTTTGTCATGAAAGTGTTCTATAAATATTATAGTCACTAAGAAGAAACTAAAGAAAAGAAAGGAGAAAATGGTTGAAGTGAGTTTGTCCAATTCTCATTCTTATTTGCTCTCATTGTAAAGCAAATGTATTCAAGTGCTCAATTTGGCCTTTTTATGTTACCATTTTATCTCAAGAATGTAATCTCTCCTACACTACACTATGTGAAAAAGAACAAAATACTGTATAAATGTAATTTTTTTCACCCTTACCATTTTTTTATTGCAGGTAGGTAAATGCAATTATACATTCTGCACAAAAGTACATGTCCAAATATATCCAAATAGTTGCAGTGTATTTAACTTAGATGCAGTCTTTTGTATGAGATGGATAATACATCCATAAGGCAAAGAAAAGAGAACTATTATAGTATTACGTTTTACCTGGCTGTTTTGCAGCAAGAAAAAGCTCATATAGAAATACAGCAATTTTCAAATTGCAACAGGCCAGTTCCCTGCTGAGTCAATGCCAAATGCTTCATCAGAAAGACATACACCCTGCCCTCTTTCCCCGCATTCTGCAATTGCATTGGTAATACTACGTCAGAGACGTACATTTTTCCTGACCCCAGCTGGTAATCAGTTTATGCTTTGAAATCCTAAGCATTGATAATTGCTTATAATATTAACCTAATTATTATAATTGCATATGCTGTTTTTATTTATTTTAATGTTTGATCCCTGAATTTTCCAGTATTCTTCTTGAAGAGTAAGTACCTTGTTTAAATCCCAATCCTGACAGGTGCTGAAAGCTTTCAACTTTTCAATAGGGGCTACACGGAAACTATTAATTAGTATCCAGATTTTAAATCCCGTAATGCCATTGGGGAGCAGTTACACACATATATAGTTCCTTGGGCTGTCCCACTGACAGTAAGGTGGTTACAATCTAGCCCAACATAACCAGTCCTTATTCATCTGAGTCAGCCGGATTCCCTCACCACCTTGCATTGTCATTTATACCTGATGCAAAATGAGGGTAAAATACTATAAATCCGATTTGATAGCATATTGCCCTCACTTTGCACAGGGGTAGCTAATGACACATGGTGAAGGCCCTGGAGAATCAGGTCCAGTAGAGTTGGGTGAAGAAGAACTTGATTGGACTGAGCCATTAGCGAGGACCTTAGTGGATTGAGCTTTAGTTTTAGACCTTGCCTTGACTAGAAAAAAGATTGAGTTTAGGCTGGGCTTAATTAACACATACTAGCTGAACCCAAACTTATACTAGACCATTTTTCCTAGTGGAGATGCAGATTTAACACCTATAGCTTCAGTTTTAGCAGGCCAAGTAGTAGTCTGGGCCCTGCCCCTCATAACATATCAGTCTATAATATTATCCCAGTACAGAGCGCTGGGAAAGACGGAAATGTAGTCTATAATTTAACAATCTTGATCCCAAAAGCCCCAACAGACCAATCCCTTCTTAATAGGTACTTTTTATCCATAATCCAATTTAAAGTATCAAACTTTGTGAATTTTAGCACAAATGACTCTCTGATACCTTAGAAAAACAGGCTGTGTTCGAAGATCCTCTGCCTTGCATTTCAGTCGTTGTGCTGGGCTGGGCTAAGGTTAGCCCACATCACGCTATAATATAAAACGTGCACAGTAAGAATATGTATTAAAGCTTTGGGGCCAGATTCTCATCTGGTATAAATTGGGGATTTAGCCCTTGATCTTGCCCAGCTGACTCAGGAGAGCTATGCTGATTTACAGAGGCTGAGAAGCTCATTCAAACTTTCACTATTGATGACTCTTGTCTGTGTTCCTTTCTCTTCTACTGTTATAAGGAATGGTCTTTTAAAAGGGATAAAATACATTTTAAAATGCTAGAACTGAAACTTGGAGCCTCCCACCTTGCATTGACTCAATGCCGGTGTACATCAGAAGAACAGCTGGGAAAGAACATCAGAAGAACAGCTGGGGAAAAAAAGTGTGTTCCCATATGCATTTCCAAATGCATTATATATTTAAGATCATCTCCTGGCTCTGGATACACACAGAAACAACTCCCACTGAAGTCACTGGGAGCTCTCCTCATGTGTTCTGAAGCCAGAATGTTGCCCTTAGCTATTTTTTTTATATGCAGTTACACTATGAGACACCTAAACAAGTGAGCTGCTTTTCATTCCCCTCTCCTCCCAGATACCACTGGGTTTGATCGTACTAACTTAAATAGGAATTTTGGGGGGGTTTAAATGTTGCACCTGTGGAGGCTCCCTGATTACCTGTGGTTACTCCAGGAACTGTGGCAGTTAGCCAAAGCGATGCTTCCATCCAGACTAACACGGCTACCCCTCTGATACTTGCTTCCATCTTTGTCCATCTATTGGACATCACACACTGATAGCTACCATTGCAGTAGGAGCAGTAGCCCACACTGATTGTGGTCTGCTTTCAACTTTCTCCCGCAGTGCTAGCATTTTTCTCTTTGATCAATCCTGAGGGGAGCCCCCTCCTAAGACCTACCTCTTTGATACTATCTATATCCTGTAGGTCTTAGAATCTTTTCCCGGAGATTTAGCCAGCTTCCCTGATCACTCAAAGAGTTCTTCACCTAAGAGTCTCTGGTTGTACATGGAAAGTACTTTATCTTTCACCTGCACAAAGGCTGGATTTTCCTTGTTTGAATTTTAGTCTGTTTTATTCTACCTTTGAATATATCTCACAGTCTTTTATAGTTCCCAGTTATTGTTATGCACTTAAAGAGGTGTCCCTCAAAGTGTGACCTTATGTGTAGGTATTACAGCTCTACATTTTTCATCCCTTCTTTTACTGTACTATTGGATTGTTGCTGAGAGATGTGGTGGGGTGGGGGATAGAAAATAAGAGACCCAGTAAATATCTATTGAGATTTCCCTATGCAGCTTTAACCATTTCTGTAGCATCCACTTGCTGCATAACTTTAGACAATTTAATATGTTCATACTCTGCCAAAATGTTCATTAGAAAAAGAAAATTTCTGCATCTCTTGATGACTGTTTTGGGGGCATGCTGTTTAGTTTAATAAATCTTCTGTTTCTGAGAATTTCAAAATATAGGAATAGCCAGAGTGGATCAAAACACTGGCCTGCCTACTTGAATGGCCTCTCTCTGACAATGGCCAATACCAAATTGCTTCACCTGAAGATGCAAAAACTGATAAGGGGGCACAAAAGGAGTTTCCCGTCCCCCACAGTAAGAGGCTGACCTATGCGCAGAAGCATGAAGGTTTACATCCCTTTCAAACTTTGGGGTCTTTTAAAAATTCTTTATTAATGTAACTGTGGACATTCTCATTATCCATTCTCCTTTTAATCTTATTAATTTGTCTGTCTTACTACTGTCTTTTGGCAATTAGTCCCACAGGCTATGTGTCTATTGTGCAACAAAGTATTTCCTTGTGTTGGTTTTCAAATTTAGAAAAATCACCATATTTATACTGGAAACTCAAGAAACAGCACTAGGCAAAAGGGACTTTTGCTTTTCTAAAAGTCCAGGAGAAGTTGTTTTTACTCATCATGAAAGCATATTAATCCTTTAATTGGATTGTTGTATACTCTGTTCATGGCAACTGACCAATATTTCTAATATTATTACTAGAAATAACCAACTTCCTTGGTATAGTCCAATACGCAGATGTCAATTCCAGCAAAAAAGGCAAGCATCCTGCTCCCCCTTTTGCTCCCTTGTGAACTAGAAATTCATGGTTGTGTGCTCCTGGCATGTAAGTTTCTTCCAAATAGATGTAGAGACACCACAATACCTCAGAACTAGCCATTTTGATTGGCATTGTTTTCCTCAAAACTAACTAGGGCTGTCAAGTGATTAAAAAAATTAATTGTGATTAATCGTGTGATGTAAAAAAATTGTGATTAATCGTGCGCTTAATCACACTCTTAAACAATAATAGAATACCATTTATATAAATATTTTGCATGTTTTCCACATTTTCGATTATATTGATTTCAGTTACAACACAGAATACAAAGTGTACAGTGCACACTTTATTTTTATTATAAATATTTGCACTGTAAAAATATAAGAAATAGTATTTTTCAATTCACTTAATACAAGTACAGTAGTGCAATTTCTTTATCATGAAAGTTGAACTTACAAATGTAGAGTTATGTACAAAAAATAGCTGCATTCAAAAATAAAACAATGTAAAACTTTAGAGCCTACAAGTCCACTCAGTCCTATTTCTTGTTCAGCCAACTGCTCAGACAAACAAGTTTGTTTACATTTGCAGTAGATAACACTGCCTGCTTCTTGTTTACAATGTCACCTGAAAGTGAGAACAGGCATTCGCATGGCACTGTTGTAGTCGGCGTTGCAAGATATTTACGTGCGAGATGTGCTAAAGATTCACATGTCCCTTCATGCTTCAACCACCAATCCAGAGGACATGTGTCCATGCTGATGATGGATTCTGCTCGATAACGATCCAAAGCAGTGCAGACCAATGCATGTTCATTTTCATCATCTGAGTCAGATGTCACCAGCAGAAGGTTGATTTTCTTTTTTGGTGGTTTGGGTTCTGTGGTTTCCGCATTGGAACGTTGCTCTTTTAAGATTTATGAAAGCTTGTTCCACACCCCGTCCCTCTCAGATTTTGGAAGGCACTTCAGATTCTTAAACCTTGGGTCGAGTGAAATAGCTATCTTTAGAAGTCTCACATTGGTACCTTCTTTGCATTTTGTCAAATCTGCAGTGAAAGTGTTCTTAAAATGAACAACATACTGGGTCACCATCTGGGACTGCTATAACATGAAATATATGGTAGAATGTGGGTAAAACACAGAGCAGGAGACATTCAATTCTCCCCCAAGGGTTCAGTTACAAATTTAATTAACGCATTATTTTTTAACAAGCGTCATCAGCATGGAAGCATGTCCTCTGGAATCGTGGCCAAAGCATGAAGTGGCATACAAATGTTTAGCATATCTGGCACGTAAATACCATGCAATGCTGGCTACAAAACTGCCATGAGAACATCTGTTCTCACTTTCAGGTGACATTGTAAATAAGAAGCGGGCAGCAGTATCTCCCGTAAATGTAAACAAACTTGTTTCTCTTAGCAATTGGCTGCACAAGAAGTAGGACTGAGTGGACTTGTAGGCTCTAAAGTTTTACGTTGTTTTGTTTTTGAGGGCAGTTATGTAACAAAAAAAAATCTACATTTGTAAGTTGCACTGTCACGATAAAGAGATTGCACTATGGTACCTGTATGAGGCGAATTGAAAAATACTATTTCTTTTATCATTTTTACAGTGCACATATTTGTAATAAAACTAATATAAAGTGAGCACTGTATACTTTGTATTCTGTGTTGTAATTGAAATCAATATATTTTAAAATGTAGAAAAACATCCAAAATATTTAATAAATTTTAATTGGTATTCTATCGTTTAACAGTGCACTTAAAACTGTGAATAATTGTGATTAATTTTTTTAATCACAATTAATTTTTGAGTTAATCATGTGAATTAACTGCGATTAATTGACAGCCCTAAAACTAACACATTTCTGGTGTGGGTAGGAGCACTATGCTGTACAAAACTTCATGCTGATGATATTGGCCGGGATGACTGGAGGTGATGTTCTTCCCTCGGAAGCAGTATCAATCCAGTGTCCCAGCATGGAGACACTACCAGCAGACGTGCCATCTTTGAGATGAAACATTAAAACTAAGGCCTTATCGACCCGTGGTCATTCATGGCCTTGTTTTTCAGAAAGTTAAAGGCTGAGGCCAATATGTGTTTGTATCTGTGCAACTGAATGACTATTTGCATATGCAAATGAGGCATTCGTATGTGCAAATGGATCTACTAACCCTTCTCATGATAAGGTATTACGAGCCAGGATTAATGTCATTCACCTTTACAGACACTTTTTGAAAAATGATGCAAATATATGCAGGATTAAAGCTGCCGAGCCAAAAGCTTTATATTGTTTGATCAATGAAAACCTTTTACTTGGAATTGATATTAGTTTGGGTTTCTATGGAGACGGGAAACTTTTTCATCTATTTTGTTTACATACTTGAATAGTTCATTGAATGTAGGAAGACTGTTAACTGAATTCTCTCAAGATACTTTATTGACTGGATTCTTACTCTTGGCACTTTCACGTGAGGCAAGACTCTCAGAGCCCACCAAGGTTTTGGTTCTTGGGGCACTAGTTGTTCAACTCCATTTCATCTCAGCGCTGAGGAAGGGGTGCAACATTTCCTATAATTGCTTTGTAAGTATTCTTTGGGCATCTATTAGGCCTGCCAAAGTCCTCTGTTTCTACGCACCCATGAGCTTAAAGAGGATGGTCTAGACGGGGCTACCAAGGCACTAATGGTTGGTGTAAGAATGGTGTAAAGCAGTGTGCCAATTTCAAATCTGAAATCTAATTCATTAGTCATGGACCACCGGCACAGTAGTCGGATCTTGATTTCAACCGCACAACAATTGGGATATTGTTCATATTAGGGTCCAGTCCTTTATAGCCACCAGGTCCTGCTGTGAAATTCAGATCTGGATCCAGGTTTGGATTCCAAACAACTGTGGAAACCCAGTGGCCTTTCAGAATAAAGAGCTCGCCACTGTCACCTATTGGTGAAATGGGAGAAGAGCAGCCCAGAGCTGCAGATGGGCAGGAGAACACTGGGGAGGGAACTCTCTACCGGCTTCTGTTGGTGAGCATGAGGCATTGAATGGATGGACCACGCCTCAACTGCATTTTAGTTATGTGACAGTTTGGGGCATTTTGGCTAAAATACAGCCATATTGTGAGTTTGGGGACAATACACTACAATTGACCTTGTTGGGAAATACAAGGACAAGACATTGACATCAAATATGCCAGGGGTCACCCTGACCTAGACTTCTGTCAGACAGAGATGGGCAAGGGAGCCTAGAAAAAAAACTAAAAGAGGGGGCGAAAAGTGCCAGCTTTCTGCTGGGAGTGCTTTGCTGGTCGTAAAAATAGTGTTGAGGGTCCTGGGCACTAATGATCTTTCTCTAAAGAGCTGATCTGAGACTTTATGAAACCCCCTAGAAAACTGAACCCAGGTGACATCAGCTGGCAGAAGGGTTTGTTTTATTGCAGCACTTTGCTTCTAGCTCATCTCTATATGTAGCACTTCCCTCTGACCTCTCTTCCTCAAGCCTTCCGGCCTCCAAGTTATCCTGGGCCCTCCAAGCAAAAATAGCATTTTATGTGGAGGGTTTGTAAAGTCTCATCTTCCCAGATTTCTATTTCTAGCTATTCCAAAGGCTCAAAAAACACTCAACATTAGGTTGTAAAACTGAGATTCCATGGCTTGGTCACTCTGAGACCTCAGTTTGGCACCTGTCCCGAAACACTGCCGAGCTATACCCCGTTAAAATACCTTATGACACAACATCAGAAAATTAGTGTTGGAGCCACATGATACAGTTGAAAAACATTAGCGTCAGGCTGGGCTTTTATTTCCCTGAGCATTCGCTTTTAGGCTTCTTAGTTAAATCTCTGTTAGGTAAAATAGCCTTCATTCAGAAGGCACACTAGTTGTGACATTTAAGGAGGCAAATAAACAAGATAAATCTGAGAGTGGAAGAAATAAATGGAAATGTTAGAGAATTGCTGTTCAGATGCTGTGCTAATACCCAGAGGCACGGAATGCTACAATTCTTTGTCATAAACACGTCAATTACAGTGCTTATGTCAAAGCTCTCCATAAATTACACCACTGATATCAAAATGACAGCTACAATGCAAAATAGATAGCTGTGTTGTTAGTTCTAAACCTACTACAAAAAAAACATAGAACCTGATCCTGCAAAACTGTAGTCCTTAGGCAATCTGTCCATTGAATTTAGGGGATACTCATCTGGATTAGGTCTACTCACCTGAGTAAGGGGCCTCAGAACCAGTTCCATAGCTTGTATGCGATGCAATATGAGTGTGTTGTTCTCAATTTGTATCCAAGCAACTCAGATAGTTCTGAAAATGATAATATTGAATCATTCAGTTATAAATATGAGCAGTTTGGGGTTTTTTTTCAGATTGGTTTATATAATAGTTACAGTAGTTGAGTCTCTGTAGAGCACTTGGTACCCAGGTGTAGTTTGGGCAGCTCATAGTGTAAATTAGATAGGGCCCATACTGCGGGTTAGTCTCGTTGACTTCAGTTCCCTTAACACTTAGGACCAAATTTTCAAAACAACTCAGCTCCCATGTAGGTACTTAATGAAGAGTGAGCTGGAAGATTCCTCACATGACTAACAGTTAGCAGTTTCAAGACTATAGGAATTACAGCAGCCATTGCCTATTGCGAGCAAACGCTAGAAATTGTTAATGCTGCCTGTTGATTTGAATAGCACTGCAATTACTGCAGTTGAGGCTTACTAATTTGCATAATACTATAGAAGCATTGCACCATAGGGGGAAAACCCAACTGGTATTTAGTTTCCTTCTCCATGTGTTCATGATCTCAGGTAACCATGTATATAAATAAGGCACTTTCTGCTGAGCTTTATAGGTAAACTGGCATCTCCCAATACCAGCAACCAGGGTAGAGGCTGAAGCTCTTTGCAAGGAGGAAAGGGTTTCAAGCATCAGGAAAATTCAGAGAAACTGGAGAACTAGAGCGTGATTCTCTTCTGATGGTGATATAAATCAGGAGTAACTACACTAAAGTCAATGGAGTTATACTGGTGTAAGCGAGGGTAGAATCAGACCTGTAAGAAAGAGTTTGGAATCCAGCAAATACTTACCATTAATCTCAGGGAAAACAGCAGACAAGTAGACTGCAAACGTAACTCTTTGGAGCAGGGACCATCTTTTGGTTACATGTGTAACCAAAACACAAAGACTAAATACTCATTACAATGTATGTACAGTAACACACAGTCCAGGAATGAGATTCCAGCCATGGTTTCTTTGAGTCTGTTACAGAGGATAGCTAATTATGAGCTATAATTGTTATTCCTTAAGTGGTTTGAGGCAATTTAATTGAAAAGGATGAACTCTGTTGCTCTGTATCTTATGATAAGCCATACACTGACAGTAATCAGAAAAAGGAACTGTATTATATACTGATTTATTTTAAAAATAAGGGGATATCTATAAGTGGAAATATATTTTTTCATTAAAGTACACAAATAGGCTAGCAAAAATATTGCCTTTTCTTACACTGAGTAGTACCTTACTCTGTAAGTAGGCTCACTGAAATGAATGAGACAACTCAGATTCAGATTCTGGGTTTTCTCAGTTAGAGTGGTAAAATCTGGCCCATACTTTGTGGCATTTCTTTATGAAATGAAATAGATAATACAGATAAAGGGAGGAGAGGACTCCATTCTGCACCTAGTCCCTAGAAGTGAATTCGAGCCCACTACAAAAAAAAAAAAAGAAATTGGAAAATATAATTTGCTTATTTTTATTATATCGTAGCTTCTAAATTAGATACCATAAACAGGGACAGAAATGCTGAATAATTCATCCATATTTCACATCTAAGACAAATTTCTTAGTATCATATTTGCTATAGTCATTTATTATTCCTTGTTTAGAAATCCACATTATAAATGCAATTATGAATATGAATATCCACTTGAGCATCTATATTTACCTCCATGGGCGTGATGACACTCTTGATAAGCCGCCTAGGAGACAGGGGAAAGTTTGGAGAATGGAAGTTCCTGCCTGGGATTTCATTTCAGAACAGGCTCCTAACTGGCCAGCTGTTGCTTACAAGGCTGTTTGTCAAAGGCTCTGTAAGGCTCAAAAAATAATGCAATATTTTACATTTACATGTTCACTTGAACAACCCCTACTGGCTGGAAGGTTGCTTGTGACATAGCAAAGCAAAAATGATAAAATATTTGTGCGCTAGTTTTATTATGAGCGTGATATATTTAAAGGGGAAAAAATAGAAATCCAGAACTCATTCTCCACAGGCCAGACCCTAAGGTTCTTAGTCTGTTTATGACAATTTATCTCCACCAGATTATAACACAGTTCAGAGAGGGAGATCAAATTCACTACCTAAGCCACTCGGCAGTGTCCCTTTTGAATGACTCAGTGGGAAGAGAGATGAAGTTGTCGCTTATCTAGAGAACTGATCTAGTTAATTTTGTGGCATCTTTTTTCTCTAGCTTGCAGTTGGCTTTTTGTAAAATTTTGCTTCCATTGCTTCTGTAGGTCCAGACAATGTACCAGGGCCGGCTCTGGCTTTTTTGCCACCCCAGGCAAAAAAGCCTCCCCCCGCCCTCCGGCGGGGAGCGCGGCAGGGGAGGGCGCCGAGCCCGGCCGCGGCCCCGCTCTCCCCGGCCGGCCAGAGCGCCGGGGGGAGGGCGGAGAGCCTGGCCGCGGCCTCGCTCTCCCCGAGTGCCGCCCCCCTCCAGGTGCCGCCCCAAGCACATGCTTGGTTGGCTGGTGCCTGGAGCCGGCCCTGCAATGTACAGCATATGAGGGCACAAGCAGCCTTCCTTACCCCTTCATTAGGGGCCAGACACCTGTTTGCTCTCCTAACTGCAGAGACTGCTCCCTCCCAATGTCTGCCGGGATACTAGTCACCTATGGAGCGTAGGGATGGACAGATGGGCCATGCCCCCACAGGACGATGGTCAGTGAACTGGAGTCAGAGGACCCACGCGCCCTGGAAGGACTGTTATTTCAGGAAAACAGGGAATGTGCAGGGTTAGGCTGGAAGCAACACAGCCACATGGTTTTAATACAGTTCCACTTGTTCAACTTAACCTGCATTCAGCTTCACTCATTGCTAATGAAACACTTGCTACATGCCGGCTGGGCACTTGGAAGGGCGTTCTAAGAAGCAGAGCAGTGGGTGTGCTTCTCTATGCTTGGGAGATCCTGAAGTAATTGGCCTCCTTGAGCTCCCCCTTCCCCCCCAGGCTGTGCAGCCACATGGCAGGGAGCACGTTGCACCCTCATATAAGGGATAGTGCAGCAAGGCATGGCCTCCCTGCCAACCTGGGAACTATTCTATGGCTTCACCCAGTCCCTATCGCAGGCTGGTGTGTATCAGATGTAACACGGCCCTTAATTTCTTTCTCCTTCAAAGCCATTCAGTAAAATCTGGCCTTAGATTGATGCTTCAATTCTGTTTTTAAGCAGTAGAATGAAATGTCCCCACAAAGGACCTGAACTAACAGAAAGGTCTTCAAGTTACTCCTGGGTGAAATTGTTCCCATATCCAATCTGTTTTCTGGTTCTGTTTTGTCTTGCGCTGTCTGCAGCATCATTTGCTGGAAGGCTGAACAGAAACAGTAGAGGCAGCCCTGCACCACCATGCTATTGTCTGCCACTTACTTGGAATTTCAGGGGATAATAGGATTTAAATGTATTTATGGGCACCAATTTGTTTCCTGTGTGTAAGTGTGTTGCTTGTCATTATCCTTAGGCCAATGTAAGAATGGCAGCTCTTTTGATGGGGGCCTAACAGGTATTTGTTCTAGCAGACTTTGGCAGGAGTAACTCTTGTTTTGAATCATCTGTGGCCATGACTGAATATGCATTTATGTTGTATGCTGGGATTATTTCCACCAGATTAGGGATTAGGTTTTGTGGGGCTTTTTTTAAACACACAAAGAACAGAGTTATTTCTGTGGGGGTAACTGTGTGTTTTACTCCCCTGGCCTTTGCTACAGTCCCTGCTTCCAGTTTCAAATCTACACGCTCATTTTCAGTCACACAGCTATTAATGAAGCCCGGGTCTGCACCCATTATTGACAGTTAGGTCCCATTGTATTCAAAATGATCAATGGAAACATTAAAACAAACTGTCTGATTCTGCAAATCCTTACTCATGTGAGTCAGACTCCTATGAAGTCCAGTGGCCTGTTTCTTGCTGGCAGAGCTCTGGAGGGGGCCGGGGGGAGAGACTTGACTTGAAGATCAGGGTTCAAGGCTTTGCATGATTAGGCTCCAAATCTTTCCTAAAATCAGAACACTCCAAAGGCTAAATCAGCCCCGGTGGGAAAACTTGCAGGGAGGTGGCTGAGGGGGAAAGAAAACTGCTATGAGGTTTGCCATTTGGAATTTCTGCTCTGCCCACAGTTGCTCCCTTCTATGGAATGGGCAAGAGATTGATGCCCCAAATCTACTGATAGCTCCATGTGGATTACCTTGGCTCTTTTGCCTCTGCACCAGTGCTGGTGCCCTCTGGCCTCCTCTGGCCCCCCTAGTAGCACAGGTCCAGTAAAGACATGTTAGCAGGAACTTCTCCCCTTTCTCTTCCCCCTGGAACTGCTGCCTCAAGTATGTCTGCACAACATGGAGGAGATGCTCAGGCTGCATTAGACTTCCAGCAGATCCCCTGCAGGGTTGTGGAAGCAGGGTTGAATGCCCTCTCCCGTCTGGTGCTCACCTTACACCGCTCCCACGTGCAGATCCACAACCCCACCAGTGACTTTACATGGGGCTTTTGGAGTAAAAGAAGGGAGCTGTATAAGCAGCTAACCCTCCCTGTTACACCCAGGCAGGGGGAGATCAGTGTATGGAGAGCTCTTGTGTGCCGGTCAGGGGATGTGGGAATGTGAAAGGGGACACAACTAAAGCCAGTGTAAAGAGAGACTATTTTAAATGCCGTAGTGCATTGTACACGTGGAGTGCTCAGAGCTGTATGTTCTGCAGTAACCAAATTCAGGCGATTAGTTGGTCAACTGTAAACGTGATCTAATCATAACGACTCCTGATACTGCCGATTACTAAAGCTGGTTTCTGTTTATACGATATTTACATAAATGTATGAGGCTATTAAATGCTTGCACCCAATTAAAATCTGAATGATTCACTGGATAATTCAGACACTGACCAAGCTGCTCCACTCACGAGTTGGCAAACTCGTTGGACTGTAACTAAGACACTTGCCACAACAATTATGTTTTCATTACAGCTGGGGAAGGAATTGATAGTGCCTTTCCCAGCTGGAACTAGCTGCGTATAGCATTGAATTTTCAGATATAAGATAGTGTTCTCTCATTCCAGTGCTGCTCATTGTTAAATTGTTTTACACCCCATAAATTAGACAATGTGCCAAAATAAAGGAATGCCAACTGTCTATCATTTTAAATGATATACAATGAATTTCAGCTGGTGAAGCTGCTAACAGTTACTACAGTTCCTTTCCCTGTCGTCCAGGCGGCAAGTACAGTGTGTGGCATTCATGCAAAATTGGATTCAGTCCAGGTGGGACCAAATTTGGATGTGGTGTAAACGATAGTGATGGAGTCACACCCAGTTCACACAGGGTCTGATTTGGGCTCTTGGTACTGTTCTGTGCAGGTTAGTCTGTCAGAATGAAATAAAATCAGGAAGCCGGGTGATGTAAATGGCCAGTCCAGATAGCACTTCCCATTTTTTCCTAAATAAATTAATATGTGGCCAGCATATGTAAGCTTAATAGCCCATACTATTAGCCTGCATTGCCTAGCTGGAGCCAGGTGAATAACTCTGCACATGAGTACAACTGGCATTTGGGCTGGTCTTCTTTTGGGGGGTGTTTGTCATTGTTCTTGGATTCACAGGTTAAACCATCATTTCCTGCTGGCGCTGTTTCCTTCTATTCACCATAAGTATTATGTGCATTGAGGACATTTAAAGCTTCTCTTCCAAGGAGGGACTGGAGTGTGTAAAATCCACTCTTTGTGATGGTTTCACATGTGAATCTCATGATCGACTGAGGGGGCAGGGACAAATGTACAGCACAATGAGGCTGGCACTCTCCCACAGCGGTGCTTGGTGTGGGTGCGCATGGTATCCCATGCTTCAGTCCCATTCCAGGGAGGGAGTGCTCAAAACAGTACAGCTTCATTAGCCTACACACATATCCCCTGCAGAAGAATGGGAGACAGTCCCCAAGTCCTCTGGATCCCACAGATCTTGAGAGGTCAACCAGATTCACAGGACCAGCCAGGGAGAGGACCTCTCCCCTTGAATTGGCTCTGAACAAGGCCCCAGCCCTCTTGGACTCTGCCTGATCTCCCAGTGGCTCCAATGGGTTAAGGCGGTTAAGGGCTCCTCAGTGGGGAAGGAAATCTTGCTTCAGCATTTTCACTGGGGGGCAGAGAGAGATGATGCATGCCTCAGCCCTCTCACTCCCACACCCTCCCCAACTGTGGAGCTCTGAGCCTACAGAAAGTCCTGAATATAAATTCATGAACTTTAAGGCCAGAAGGGACTATCATGATCATCTTGTTTGACTGCTGAACACCACAGGCCACAGAACCTCACCCACCCACTCCTGAAATAGGCCCCAAACCTCTGTCTGAGTTACTGACGTCTTCAAATCTTGATTTAAAGACCTCAAGTTACAAAGAATCTGCCATTTACTCTAGTTCAAACTAGCAAGTGACCTGTGCTCCATGCTGTAGAGGAAGGCAAAAAAACCAAACCAAAACAAAACAAAACAGGGTCTCTGCCAATCTGACCTGGAAGAGAATTTCTTCCCAACCCCAAATATGATGATCAGTTAGACCCTGAGCACGTGGGTAAGACTCACCAGCCAGCTACCAGGGAAAGAATTATCTGTAGTAATTCAGAGGCCTCTCCATCTAGTGTCCCATCTTCAGCTTTTAAAGATATTTCCTAATAGCAGTCATGGATGGGCAATATGCTATTGTAGGCAATCTCATTGTACCATCCCCTCCATAAATTTATCAAGCTCAGTCTTGAAACCTGTTAGGTTTTTTTGCCCCCTACACCTCTTGAAGGCTGTTTCAGAACATCACTCCTCTGATGTTTAGAAACCTTCATCTAATTTCAAGCCTAAACTGGTTTAGTTTGGCCAAATGGCCAGTTTATATCTGTTTGTTCTTGTGCCAACATTGGCCTTTAACATAAATAACTCCTCATCCTCCCTGGTGTTTATACCTCTGATGTATTTATAGAGAACAATCATATCTCCCCTCATCCTTCATTTTGGTAGGCTAAAGAAGCCAAGCTCCTTAAGTCTCCTCTCATAAGATGGGATCTGCTGATTATGCTAGTAGCCCTTCTCTGCACCTGTTCCAGTTTGAATTCATCTTTCTTAACCATGGGAGACCAGAATTGCACACAGTATTCCAGATGATGTCTCATGAGTGAATTGTACAATGGCAGTAACACTTCCTTATCTGTACTGGAAATACCGCGCCTGATGCATCCTAGAATTACATTAGCCTTTTTCACAGCCGCATAACATTGGCAGCTCACAGTCATCCTGTGATTGGCCAGGTCTTTCTCCTCCTCTGTCGCTTCCAACTGTTAAGTCCCCAGCTTATAACAAAAATTCCTGTTGTTAGTCCCTAAATGCATGACTTTGCACTATTAAATTCATCCCATTTCTATTACTCCAGTTTGCAAGGTCATCCAAACCTTCTTGTACGATATTCTGTCCTTCACCATATTATCAATATCTCCCCACCTTGTGTCAATTGCAAATTTTATTAGCACACTCCCACTTTTTTGTGCCAAGGTCATTTATGAAAATGGTAAACACAATTGGTCCCAAGGCTGATCCCTGAGGAATGCCACTAGTAATCTCCCTCCAGCCTGACAGCTCACCTTTCAGTATGACCTGTTGTAGTCTCCCCTTCAACCAGTTCCTTACCCACCTTTCAATTCTCTTACTAAGCCCCATCTTCTCCAATTTAACTAATGATTTCCCACGTGGAACTGTATCAAATACTTTACTGAAATCCAGATAGATCAGATCTACTGCATTTCCTTTGTCTGGAAAATCAGTGATCTTCTCAAAGAAAGAGATCAGGTTGGCCTGGTATGATCTACCTTTTGTAAAACCATGTTGTATTTTATCCCAATACCATTTACCTCTATGTCGTTAATTACTCTCTCTTTCAAAATTGCTCTAAGACCTTGCATACAATTGAGGACAAACTAATGGGTCTGTAGTTTGCCGGATCACATTTTTTCTTTTCTTAAATAGAGGTAATATATTTGCAACTCTCCAATTACAGGGTAAGACCCCCAAGTTTACAGATTTATTAAGAACCATTGTCATTGGACTTGCAATCTCGTGCCAGTTCCTTTAATATTCTTGGCTGGAGATGGCCTCAACTGGCATAGTGAGGAAGGGAATGGTTCTGTGGGGGTATCTGATGCTCCAATATGCACAGATCTAGTGGGTATGTTTCCCCACTGCCCCAATAACTGTTATCCTGCTAGCAGGTTTCTCTGTTGTTATCCTTCTCTGGGATAGTCATTTTATTTGGTTTTGCTCTGATGAACCTCTCCTTGCAATTCACTTTTATATCTTTCCTGACTAACTTGGACGCCAATTTATTTCCATAAGTTCATTGAACTGTAAATTACTTTACAGTAAAATGTTTCCTTTGCAAGCTAATGTCTCCCATGTGCTTAGGTATTTAAAAGCACTTTCAAGCATGCCTCACTGTCTTTCTTTAGTGCACAGAGTGGAGCTCCCTGCACAGTGTTCCTGGCATGGAGAGGAGCAGAGTTTAAAATGCTAAATGCGGAAATATTGCCACCAAAAACATTCACAATGGAGACATGCCAGCCCTGCTGCTGTGCGTTCAATCTTTGGGTTAGCCCCAGCAACCCCATTATGGGAGATCCTCCGAATGGAGAGATTGTGGATGGTAGTTTGATGCAGAATTTTTTTTTTTAAATTAAGTGTAATAAAAGGATCACACTTTTTTTGTAATTAGTTGCAATTCATAAAGATGACAGAACTGTAAACATACACTAAACTAGTGCACAAAATGAGTGAATTCCAAGCCCTGAACAGCTTACACTAAAACAGACAAAAAGTAAAAAACCTTATTGTTCCTACAATTTCATTTTGCTGTCCCTATGGAGCGAATCTTCCACTTGGCAGCAAACCCAAGGAAAACTGTTTATAAGAGAGGGTGCAGGGGTAGCAACTTGGAATCTTCCATCTTGAGTTTCTGAGCAGTAGTGCTTCTCAGCCGTTTCTGGGCTGCAGCAGCATCCTGAGGCAGCTTTCTACCCATGTTCATAGCTTCACTGTCTCCATGGTGTCATCTGGACAGCCTAAATAGGGTGCCAGCATCACCACATAGGCTGTGGTGTGATCCACAGCATGAAATGAGCTGAGAGTAAGTTCAGCATGGTCTCCACCCCAAATATAACCCCGTGCAGCATGGAATGAAAGAAAGTGTGTGTTGTGGAGGAAGGAAGTGATTCTATACCAAATAACAGTCACAGGGTCCATTCTGGAAACAAGTCAAAATTGCCTAGGGGCGGAATAAACCGTAACCTTTCTGTGCTGACATTTGTAGCTGTTTGGATGCCAATTGCTCTGGGTACTTAATTTAATATAAAACAAGTCGCCCCAAAGCAAAGAACAGAAAATCAGCTAGTAAACAAGACAGCTCTAATTATATAACAGCAGAGTCCAGAATAATTAAGCCAGAGTATCCAGATTCCAGAGCAGCTAAAAGCTAGTTATTTAAGCCTAGTATCCAAAACTATATCAATCCCCTTATGAAAAAATATATATAAACAGCAATTTAATTTTAAGAACAGAGAGTTGTTAGAATACCAAAAGACTTGCCTCTACTGCCACGTCTTTGCCCTTACCTTTGGCTGTCTGGGATTTGGAAGTCTTCACAGGAGATGATTGGCTCATTGTTGCCCAAAGGAGCAGCTGGTCTCCTTTTAGGTTGACTGCTGGCAAACTCACAGCAGCGACTCCCATGTTCCTGTCCTCAGTTTCTCCCTGAAATGCTGCCCACGTCCATCCTGCAGTGCTTGAAAGATTGGTGGCTTTCCCAAGGGGCTGTACCTCTGCTGGTGCTCAAGCTCCCAAAGTTGGATGCCAGAGCTCTGAAGGCACAAAGCTTTGACCATGGGATGTTATAGACCTGATGGGCATTTAGTCTTCTGGGAGAAGGGGAGGATGTTGCTAGATAATGATTCCTGTCACTGGGAGGAGCAGTGAAGGTTTTTGGCAGGCAACTGGTGCAGTGGGGTCCATGTTATGGGTGGAGGTGGGTTGGGAGATGAGGGGGCGTAGTGACTTTTAAGGTAGAACAAGGACATTTTTGGCAATTTGAGAGGCAGTTGGAGAAGCGGCCAAGAACATTTTGGCTACTGGGTGAGGTCAGAACTGTTGTCATTGAAGAAGGGTGTTTTGCCATTGGTGCTCAAGGGGCAAAAGGGCCATTTTTCTTGATGTCCATACACATGCCACCAAATATCACATGGCTCAAACATGCCGGAATCACCAGTTCTTTGACACTGAGCGGAGCTCTAGGGAGGCCAATCAGAAATTATGATACTGTCATGTGCTTTCCTCCACACTGTGTGCTTGTGATAAGGTTGACTATGGAGCATCCTAGGGCCTAGTGCCTCAATTCTGGGTTGTAAAATACTCCGCCATTCAGATTTCAATTATCCAGTCATCAGGAATGGCCACTGTTCAGCCGATGATGGCCATTTCATTTCAGCATTGTGTCTTGATGGACAGAGTCAGTCTCTGAACTGTTATCCTGTCAGCACAGCAGGGGCACTCAGCTGGGTACCACAAAGCTTCCTGAAATTCAGTAACTCAGAGGCAGAGCTGTTGCTAATAAACACACCTGTTTCTAGAGCTCCCATCCCTTCCTGTGACACACTGAACAATGGTTTGCGAATGTTTTTAGGAACCTGGGCATAATATCAAAGCCACTTATTTGCCTTTGAACAACAGATAGGTGGCCACGCTCAGAGCATTAACCTATAGTGAATTGGTTAGGCTCAGAAGTGATGATTCAGGTTCTGTGTCCCTTCAGTCTTCGTTATTGCAAGGTCATCACGCAGGATTAAAAGACCCAGAATGCAGTCACCAGGGTCCTTATGAATATTGAGCACTTTCAATATCTTTCATCAATTCTTTGAGCATTTGACTGACTGCTGATTGACCCTAGTATTGCATTCAAAGTTCCTCTTACCAAACTAGTGTTCAGATGGGTGTGCATGGAAGCTAAGCTTCATAACTATGGTTAAAGTCAATGGAAATTGCATGGTTAAAACACTGCACAGTTTTAAAAATGTAGGGGTGAAATGCAACTCTTGATACCAGTAGTATGAAAACTAAATGTCTACACTACCCGCCGGATCGGTGGGCAGCGATCCCTGAGCCCTCTCCTATCAACTCCTGTACTCCAGCGCCGCGACTTTTGACAGAACAAGGAGAAATGGTCTCAAGTTGCAGTGGGGGAGGTCTAGGTTGGATATTAGGAAACACTATTTAATTAGGAGGGTGGTGAAGCACTGGAATGTGTTACCTAGGGAGGTGATGGAATCTCCTTCCTTGGAAGTTTTTAAGGCCCGGCTTGACAAAGCCCTGGCTGGGATGATTTAGTTGGGAATTGGTCCTGCTTTGAGCAGGGGGTTGGACTAGATGACCTCCTGAGGTCCCTTCCAACCCTGATATTCTATGATTCTATGACTCACCGCGGTGAAGACACCACGGTAAGTCACTCTAAGTACGTCGACTTCAGCTACGTTATTCATGTAGCTGAAGTTGCGTAACTTAGATCGATTTCTGCCCCCCTCCCCCAGGGTAGACCAGGGCTAAGGGCTTAACTATGAGCAGAGTCACCAACTCCCACCCTCTTCTTCTCAAATCTCAGTTCTACTTTGGCTTCTGTGACCCGATACAGTTCTGGCTCGTCCTCTGTCTCACCAACCACATGCCAACAGCTTCTCTTTCTCCTCTGCCAACCCTGGTGCCCTCAGGAGGTTTCTCCCTTGTCCCCTTATTTTCTCCCTCTATAATTCCCCAGCTGACTGTATCCACTCCCACATTTTTGGCCACCATTTTGAAGCTAGTTATCTCCCCCCCAAACTCTTCTGTTTTGTCCTTTCTCCAATATTGCCTCCAGAATATCCCAACACTTTCTTTAACTAAGCACGTTAAAGTTAAATGCCCATCATCTCCTCTCCTCTCCTCTGCTTCTCTAGCATTGTCAGTATTGCCAATACAAAGCATTCGAAAATCACAAGTCACGGCCCCCAAAATTATGGGACTGGGTTAAAAACCATGGGGGTTTTTTTAAATACATTTTTGGTTTTCATTTGCCTTCTGGTTTTGGAGCCTTTGGGGCTCACTTTTTCAGGTTTTCTCTGCAACCATGAGGGCTAGGAACTTACTTTTTCCTTTACATGAAAGCTGGATTCTCACATACTCATGTGATTTCAAGAGCTGGGGTTTGAGAAAATCACAAGACTGATAAAAAAAATTATGATTGTTGGCAACACTGCACTATTGACAATTCCATAATCTCTGTCACTCGGGCCAACAACCCAGGGTCATATTTGACTCCCTTCTGTTCATCTTCGACCACATTCCGATTCTCACCAAATCCGCTGGAGCCGTGAAATTGACAAGAAAGCCGGGCTGCTGCCGGGTCTCCTGTTCCAAGCCGGGCTGCCACCTGGGCTCCCCACTGGGACCCCTGCTGCCCGCCGGAGTCCCGGCTCCCTGCTAGGAGCATGGCAGCCAACAGGACTCTGGGCATGGATTTCCCTGCCAGAGGCGAGAATCCCCAGGTGGCTTCCGCCCTGCTCCCAGCAGGATCACGGAGGCGAGAAGCTCTGAGGGGCTGCTGGGCTCCTGGTGGGGAGCTGCACACAGCTGAGAGCCCTGGCTCTCAGCCCCCCCTCCCCCCACACACACACATACATACACTGTCCCTCATCAGTCGATGGAAGTGTTCCTGGTGAGGAGGCACACCACCGACAGAAGAAGTGTGGACATCAGCCACCATGGTAATTAATGTGGTGGCTGTAAGTCGACCTAACATAGGTTGATTTAAGACTGCAGTGTAGCCATAGCCTTAGCTATCACATTCCGGCTGAAAGCTCACTTGTTTGACCTCACTTACTTATTAGTTGGGCTGTTAATTTTAGTGTTTTATAAAGTGACTTTGGATGAATACCATTAAATGGCCTGGTAGTTGGGTTGACTGAATGATGGACTTTTACACAGTCATCTTCCTCCTATGCACCTTACTACTTTTATTGGTGATTAACAAACCTTATCATTTTCGTCTTTCCACTTCATAGTCCCTCAGCACATTTTCAGCTTCTCGTTCAATATGTTCTTTATGGGGCAGGATCCTGCTTAACTATGTTTTAGACTACAAGCTTCCGCCCTCCCACCCAAAAGCAGAATAAAGGTATAAGTGCAAGTTTAGCAGTTATAAATGGTGCCAAAGGGAGATTCCTGGAAGCAGGGTATTTTTGAAGAAGGATCCTTTTCTCTTCAACTTGCCTCCTGCCTTCATTCAGCAAAGTCTTGATTTAAGCCCAGATCCTCAAAGGTATTTCGGCACTTAACTCTCAGTGATTTCCATAGGAGTTAAATGCCTTTAAAGTTCTGGGCCTAAGTGACCTAAGGACACGTTATCCATTTTCCCAGGCTTTTCTTGGATTGGGACATAGAGGATGGGACAGTGGCAGCTGTTTAGCTGTCAGGATGGAGTTTTATTTGGGGGTGGAGATTGCTTTGGGGGGGCGTGTAATTTTTTAGGAGGTCTGTCTTTCTAACAGTTGCCCAAGGGCACACCAGATGTTGATGGCAGACCTGGGAACTGAACCTAGAACTCCTGGATTCTAGCCCAACGACCTTGTCAGTCTGTGTTGTAACTGTGCATGCAGTATGAATCAGGTGCAACTGAAACAAAACAAATCTTGAGCTGAATGTCTTTGTATAATCTTACTGGTAGGGCCTACCAGTTCTGGTCTGCCGTTGTCACCTAGAACATCAACGTTGTTTCTAGGACCTAAAATATCATCACAACACCATGGCAGCAACTGAAATACAAAACAAAAACTTTGATAGAATTTTATTATTTTTTTACATATTGCAGATATAAATTAAAGTCAAGGAAAATAAAGCAGACAACTACTTTGTAAACTAGCAGGTCCCATTCAGAAACATGCAACTAGCTCCAAACTAAAAGCTGTTTGAAAATTAACGGGTAGGTTGAGAATTTTCATTTCCCAACCCTCAGGAATTCTGACCTGGTGGTTCTGCCATCTTGACTTGGATTGTTTGTGCAGCTAGCCTGCACATGGAGCTTGGTGTCGTTCTGTAACCATCAGCTCACCAGGTAAGGCATTGTTTGTCAGTACCTCAGGCAGTTGAGTGGCTAGGCTGCTTTAATATATTACATGTTAATGATGCCCCCTGTTAGTTAGTTAGTTATTGGCCAAGTGAAGCACAGCCTAATACTCAACCTAATGGCAATTATCTGTTTGTCTGTAACATAACTTTTGAATGCTGCATCTGATCAATTTCAAAATGCCAGGGAATGTTCTAAGCATCAGTGGGCAGAATCCTGTTGATTTTGGTGAAAAATGGAAAAACCCAATAGGGGAAATCGGAACACACACAACCCCTGGCAGCTGGTTAGCAGAGCCAGCAGTTTAACTTCTTCTGGAGCTGACTATAGATCAAAGAACTGGTTGATGTCAAATATTTACACAGCCCAGTATAACTATATCCCCATCTCAGCTCTGCCCTTCCTCCCCTCCCAGAACAATTTGAAATATGTCTCTCTCAGAAAGGAAATGAGAAAGGTAGAGGTAAGGGTGAGGGATAGAACCCAGGGCATGCAGGGGAGGACTGGGGGATATACAGAGCCACTAGCATGTGGAGGAGGAGGAGAGAATGGAAAACCCTGGTATGGTTTGGGAGGGGCTGCAGGGGGTCCCTGAAATAAAGGGGGATGGGAGGGTTGCACACAGGGCGCTTGTGGGGGGTGGATGGAGGACTGTAAGGAGCCCCTGATGTGTGAGCTTGTTCCTCTTTTTGGCAAATGTGCAGAGAGCGATTTAGGGTTTTTGCTGGAAAACTTTAGACCACTAAAAAGAAAAAAAAAGAGAACAATTGTGAACAAAATTTCCCTTGAGTCCTCAGAGATTCTGAGACAGAGGAATGAAAGTGGGACTGTTGGATTGAGCCAAAGAAGACCATTTTAGAGTGCTTTTCATGTTGACGATCATAGAGCCTGAGAGAGGGGGGTGGAACATGAAGTGGACAGAAGATCAGAATGGAGCTTAAAACCTGGAAGGTGGGTTTTCAAAGCAACATGTGTGGTTTCAGCCACATGCCTCTCATTAACTAAGGGAAAAAATCACATGCCGGAAATTCTTTGCTCACCACTGCATTGCAAATTTAAAGCAAGAAAACCATTACTATGAGACAAGAAAGGAAGATGATCTTTTGTTAAGGGGGCCAGATTCTTAAAGGAATTGAGGCATCTAAAGATGCAGGTAGGCATCTAGTGAGATTTTCAAAAGCACGGAGGTACCTAACTCCCATGAATTTAAATGGGAGTGGGGCAGCTAGGCACATTGAAAATTCTACTATCTGCCAACCTGCACATACAGGTGCCCCGGTCCCTTTAAAGATCAGGTCCTAAGGCACTGGACTGGGATTTAAGAGATCTGGCTTCAGTCCCTACAGATTTCCTGTGTGATCTTGGTTCATAGAAGGGCCCCATTCTAGTTTCTCAAGGTGCTCCTGTGATACCATGAATAATATTAATACTACCCAGTGGTTCCAATCAGGGTAAAGACTCCATTGTGCTTACAATATAATCTGAAATGAGATGCAACAGCTGAGTATAGTAGCCAATAGAAGGGAAAGAAGAAAGGAGAATGGGTCCCATGATCCTATTCAGCCAGGTACCAAGCACGTGCCTATGAAACCCATGGGACTACTCACATACTTTTTTGCAGGCATCACAGCAGGTGTGGGCTTTAAGGAGGGTGAGGATTTGAAGGAGGAAGGAACCATATGTATTAGTTCAAGGAAGCAAAAAGGGCCGCATTGAAGAGAGCATAGAGATAGTTGAGGGTGAAGCTGATACATGGTGATTAAGATCAGCTTTGTTAATGCTACAGAGGAAATGGGCCACGGGGAGGGCAGGAAGAGGAAGAGTTTTAATGGCCTTTGAAGGTGAGCACAAGAAACTTGAATTTGTTGGAGTGGAAAACATGAGTAGGTGGAAGGAGGCAAAGAGGTGTGGAAGTTGCCTTAACTGATCTATTTAGTATAGACTGGAGTGTGGTGAGGTGGGTGTTAGGAGGAGGTGGTCACAGTCATCCAAACAGGAGATGGTGGGTGCCTACATGAAGGTTTTAGTGGTGTGGACAGAAAGAAATGGTCAGATGTTAGAATGTTATTCAAGGAGAAGAGTCAGGATGTGGACAGTGCCTGGACATGTGGCCCAATGGAAAGGAAGGAGTTGGATGACCCCTTCCCCTCCCCACGCAGGTTATGGACCTCAGAGACAGGAAGAATCGCAGTGACACAAAGAATGCAGACAGACGCTGGTCAGAAAGGCAGGAGTTCAGCTTTGGCACCATTACCTTTATGACGATGGCAAGCTAGCCAGGAGGAGACCAAAGAGAGCCAGGCCAAAATGTGATATTAGATGGATTCAGTTTAATCTGCTTTAAGGTTGCAAGTCTGATGGGGTTATAGTTTTAAAGTGAGCTTGCGTTGCTGGCAGACTTTTTATCCTCACTGTGCTAATCCTGCTTTTACAGAATCATCTTTTCACATCTCCCGATTAAACTCCAAATGTGATAAATCCCACCCTCTCCGTGAATGCTAATCTTCTAATAAGCAGTAGTTATTACTAACAATAGATTATTTTGTGACACACTACAAGAATGAATGTTGCAATAATTGTACTTTAAACATAGCCTGAGCTACTTGAACAAAAATCCCTGTACTCAGCTGCAAATATAGGTACCAGTTACTGCTCAAACGTTTGCGGCATAAAAGCAACTCTGGCAAAAATTTGAGTTGTGGCAACAAATCTATTTTTGCCCTTTTTGCAACTTTCACGGTAGATTCAACAACTCTACTTTGGCCTCCTAGAAGCCATCGCTTTTTGTTTAGCAACAAACATACAGTCAAGTCACAGCTAAGGTGAGAGCATGATATCCACCTGCTGAGATATTGTTCTCAAGATGATTAGCCTCTTGATTTGTAGCGCTCCCATTCACAACAGGGAGTGCTCAGATAGAAGGGAGCCTGGGTTGGAGGGGCAATGAGAAACGCTCAAAAATGATAAAATTAGCAACGTTGGATTCAGTTTACAGCAGGGTTTCTCAAACTGGGGTCGCCGCTTGTGTAGGGAAAGCCCCTGGCAGGCCGGGCCGATTTGTTTACCTGCCCCGTCCGCAGGTCCGGCCGATCGCAGCTCCCACTGGCCGCGGATTGCTGCTCCGGGCCAATGGGAGCTGCTGGGAGCAGCGGCCAGTACGTCCCTCGGCCCACGCCACTTCCAGCATCTCCCATTGGCCCGGAGCAGCGAACCGCAGCCAGTGGGAGCCACAATTGGCCAGACCTGTGGACGGGGCAGGTAAACAAACCGGTCCGGCCCGCCAGTTGCTTTCCCTACACAAGCGGCGACCCCAGTTTGAGAAACCCTGGTTTACAGTCTCATTTGGAAAAAAGAGTTCGCTAATGTCATTGTTTCAGGCTATATTTATCAGTGTTTGGTTCAAAGGAGTAGACTGGTGGTGGTGGGCAGAAATTGTGTGTGTATGTACATATTATAGTGGTACAGGAACACCACGGTTGTGGAAGCTGCATCATGATATCCGTTTAAAGGTCGCCCAGGCCATGTCCTCTAAAATTGGCATGCGTTGTTGGATCGCTTTGAAATTTGGCATGCCGCGGGATGATTCAGTGTAGGGTTAGTGACCTACATTTGGAGTCCTTTGAGCATGAGGTTCCCAAATTACAGGCCCCCCGGGCCCTGCCCCACCAAAAAGCAGTTTCCTCAGCAGCCTTGTAATGCTAAACTGAAAGGTACTACACACACTTCCCCCCGAAGACAAACAGAGTTGTGGACTAAGTGGCTGGAGGTTGTTGGCTGGCAATTTCATTTTGGGTGGAATGTAATCAAAGTCTCTGGGGAAAAAATTAGCCGCGCAAACGTTTCATAAGAGGGGAGAGGTCTCAGGGGGTGGTGGAGTGGGAGAATAAGGGGAGAGGGGCTTGGGGGGCTATGGGTAGGGTGATGGATGGTAGGGGAGGTGAGACAGGTTGGGGGCTCAGGTGAGGGAGGCAGAGCGTCCCCCAACTCTGCTAGTGAACCCTAACCCCCAGCCACACAGCACCCTGTTCCCCTAGAGCCAGCAATAGCTAATGGGACTGATTTGCACACATGCCAGTTGCAGTCAGTGCCTTAGGTGTTAGGCCTACAGACACTAAATGGTGGAGGCAGTCTTTGGGCCTGTTTGGTAACACTGTGTCTGTGATATGAGGACAGGTGTGAGTTACTTTGAGGTGTCAGTAGGATATGAGGAGAGCTATATTTTGCACCTGTCAGTATGAACGAGCAAAGGGAAGAGCTGCATGTGTGCCCTCAAGTTCTGGTATGCATCATTTCAATGCAGAATTGTGTATGTTATATAATTAGCAGGGCACTGGGGCTTTATTACCAAGCAGGGGTTGTCAGCCGCAAGCTGGCATATGAGAGCAGGCTAAGCATGTCTCTGCATGCACTCTAGATAAAATGACCGTGGTCACTGTCAGACATAGCTGTACTGAACGGTGGTGGCAGTAGTTAGCTCTGCTTGGTAGAGGTGTACGTGTGAGATCCATGGATTATTTTGAGGTCTGTGACAGAGCTGTGGCTGTGACAGGAGGAGATCTAGGTTTTCTACCCTCCTGTGTGTGAGGAAAGGAAAGAGGCGCGTGTGTGCCTTCAGGATGCAGTGTGCTTCATTTCTGTGCAGAATTGTGTGGGTTATGTCAATAGCAGGGCATAGGGCTTTTATTCAAGAGGATACTCTCAGCAGAGAGGATTCTAATGCTTTAATACTGGTTTAGAGACAGTGAGATGGTATCCGCTGAGTAAGTATACGGGAAAGGTTCTTAAACTGTGCATATGTGATAGTCTTTCTGGGGTGCTGGCTATGCACGTGAGTGTATGCCAGAATCTGCAACCTCCTGAATCTTAGGCCTTGGCTACACTTGGCAATTCACAGCGCTGCCTCGGCAGTGTAGTCGCGCTGCCAGCGCTGCGAGAGCTTTCTCACAGCGCTGTAAGTACTCCACCTCTCCGAGGGGAGTAGCTTGCAGCGCTGCGAGGGAGCGTGCAGCGCTGCAGGCGCTGATTACACTGGCGCTTTACAGCGCTGCACTCGCTGAGCTCGGGGGGGGGGGGCGTTTTCACAACCCTGAGCGCAGCAAGTTGCAGCGCTGTACAGCGCCAGTGTAGCCAAGGCCTTAGTGCCAAGAGCCTGTGTGGAGTATGTGCCAGGGGTGATGGAACAGGGGGGCCAAAGGGCCATGGCCCTCCCACTTTCTGTCATGGCCCTGGCCCACTATCCCTCCTCTTTCCCCGGGACCCAAGTCCCCTGGCCAGGCCAGAAACTGGAGCTTGACCTGGGTAAGAGCGGCCCAGGGAGCCCAGGCAACTGTGGGGAGCCACGGACCCTCTACCTGCCTGGGGTGACAGAGAACCCAGTGGAGAGAGATGCCACCCCAGAGCCTGGGAAGTGTATAGTTCAAATTCAAAGTTTATTATTACAGTAATGGGAGGGATTTCAGTTTTAAGAAGCAATGGAAAAATGGTTATATCCTGGCTACCAGTGTTTGGCCACTAATGGCAGACTGTATCATAGTGTGTAGGCATCTCCCCACCCGCCCACCATGTGTAGTTTAAAACGGCAACATGGAATTTCAAACTTTCATACACAGCTGCAAAGGTTATTTTAACTGGTAAATCACAGAGATTTGCTACAGTCATTCTTGTTTTCCTTGCAGTAATTAGAAATTTGCCACTCTCTAATTGCTCCTCCTGGGTCTATGCAGCTGCCTGTGAACGTTTGTGCGTGTTTGGGAAACAGTATTCTATATTTTCAAATCTAGTCCACTTCAGTGTATTTTCCAGGCTCCTCTGTATCGTTGACTAGTCCACCCCACTTACAAATGTGCTGTTTGGTCACTATTCATTTGAATACTTCTGCTCATACACTGCAAGTTTCTCTTCAGCAGCTTGGAATAACGTGTCCCTCTGCCAATAGGGCACCATAAGAGCTGTTATGTCTTCCAAAATATGAACAGCCTGAAATAACAGAAAAAGCCTTTTGCAGCCAGGGTGCTATACACCCCTCCACCCCCTAGATGGCAATTAGTTACGAAATTTGTATGAAGCAGAGTAAAGGTTTTAATTTTAAACTTACCATTAGCTCTGCGCTTCTATAACTATGGTTAACAAGGCTGTGCCAAGAGTCAGTGTGAGCACTGAAGTCCCCCCTTCACAATATGCGCAGGTTCACTTTAGAGCTGTTACATTTTTAAGTCCTTGAGATTCCAGACGTACTATGTCTGTGTTCCTCCACGTAGCTACGTTAAACAATAAGCCTCTGTTTCTTGCCCTGTTTCAGGCCACGCAACCCGTACTGCCTGCTGTTCTTTGGGAACTCAACCCCTAGCCCAACGTCCCCTCCTGGACCACTCCAGAAGGAAGCATTTCCATGATGAAGTTATGGTCGATGCTCTTGAGAGGGTGGACCAGCAGGTCCAGCATCAGAAGAAGAGGAGCAAACCACTGGACCCAGGTGGAGGGGGTGTGTTTCAGCGAGGGGGAGCTGGCACTTGCAAAGCAGTTCCTGGAACAGGAATGGTGGCTAAGGGGAGGGTGACCAGATGACCCCTTTTTTAAAGGGACAGTCCCGTATTTAAGCCCTCCTGAAGGTGTCCCGACTTTTTCTTTAAAACGGGCATATTGTCCTGTATTTTCTCTCTTCTCCCCCCCCCCATAAGTACTGGCAGATCCTGCTGCTGGCTGGATCCCTGCTCACCAGCCGCCTGCCCACCAGCGGTGAGTGTGGGGAGGGTCCACTGGCCGATGATGGGGCTGGTAGCGGGGCGAAGATGCAGCAGCGGGGCCAGGCCGCTCTCCCTGCTGGTCCGTCAGCACAGCCCCCGCTGCGTGTGTGCTCTCGGCCAGCAGGGTTCTGCCCCCTCCCCCGCCCCCCATCCCATTTCCGACCAGTGCTGGCTGCATGCTGCGAGCTGCGGTGGCTGGTGCGTGCGGGCAGGCGCCAGGCGGCAGCCAGTTATATGTTGCCTCTCCTGCCCACCCATCGTCCGTTTACATGCTCCCCCTCTTACTGTCCTCTCCCTGCTTTGCCTTTCCCACCCCCAAAACCCCGCTGCTCCTCCATATCCCCACCGGCAGGCCGCATCCTCCTCCTCATGCTGTGTGGAGAACCAGCCCCTGGTTGGAGCGCTCAGCTCACCAACAGCCTGGCTGGCAGGCTCCTTCCTTCCCCCACTGCCTCTGGCTGGGCTAGTGCCCTGGGAAAGCTCAACACCCTCTGGCCTGGGGCGCTGGCCGGGGGGAGCCAAGCCCTGCATGTTTCAAAGCCCTGCACAGCGCTGTCACGGGGAAGCCTCTCCACCCCTCAGCTAAGCTCTGGAGTAGGGCGAGAAGCAATTTCCAGCCTGTTCCCGCCCCGAACCTGCAGGATCCACATCAGCCTCTGGGGCAGGGGCTTAGCACCCTCTTCACACACACAGCGCCCGCCCTGGGTCTTGCCCCCAGGGAGCCCGGGGTTGCTCCATCCCCTAGGCACCCTGCCCTGCTGAGCCACCTCTCTGGCTGGGTTCGCTGAAGCCCCTGCAGTCAGGTTCCCTGGGCCCTGGTGCACAATGCATCCTTAGGGCTTAACCCCTTCCTGCCCGCGCTGTAGCCAGTGGACAGGAAGCAGATGGGTTATGTCGGTGGCCAGCAGCAGCCTGGAGGTGTTAGCTGCCTTTCAACACTGTGCGGGCAGGAAGAGACAAGATGCTTCCAGCTACGAGGGGTGGATGGGGGGAAGAGATGAGCTCTGCAAAGACAGGAGCCAGGTCATCCCTTCCCCCCCACCCCCTTTCCTGCAGCTGGAAGCAGTTCCTATCCCTTCCCTCCCACGCAGTGCCAAAAGGCTGCTGCTGGCCACATTCTGGTGTGAACCCTGGCAGAAATCTGGGAAGGGGGGGCATGTGACCCTGTGTTCCCCCCCACCACCCATGTGTTGCCTTGGGAAGACATGGCGCCAGGTACCAGGAAAGGTAGGTCCATCCCAGGGGCCCAGCCCGGCATGGAGGGCAGAGAGTGCCAAGCAGGGAGGGTCCGGTCGGTCAGTCACCCCCTCTGTGTGAGAGAGGTGTATGGGAGTGTGTGTGTGTCACCTCTCCCCGTGTGTGTGGAAGGGGTAGGGCTGTGTGTGCCACCCCTCCCTGTGTGAACCCTAAAGCCTTAAAGATAAGAAGGTAAATACAAAGAATACAACTAGGCAGTATTTCTTTTTAACAGGGGCTCAGTCAACTTGATGTTAATTTGAACGTTTGTACTGCCTAGTTCTGGCTGATTGCCGTTGAACTCGCTTGAATACGAGTAATTTTACCAGGTGTCCCATGTTCAGCACAGGGAAATGTGGTCACCCTAGCTAAGAGAGGAGGACAGAGCTCAACAGAGAGAGCTGTTTTCACAACTCCTGTCTAGAATGGCTGCAAGAACACCGGCCCCTGCTGCCTCTCCCACATGATGCCACAGCAACGTAACCTCAGCCCCGCAGTAGTTTGGACAACTCCACATCAGGGCGGTCCAAGTATTCGGGACTCACGAGCAGTTGGGCAAGGCAACTAAACCCTGTGCAGCCTTCCTTTTTCCACCCCTCTCAGGTGAAAACCTCCACCCCCCTCTCCTCCACCACCAAGTGAGGGCTAAACATATAAAGAAGGGAAAGGAGAACTTGGGGCCAGAGGACATGCAGAGATCAGAGGACTGTGTTGAGTATTAGCTAATTCCTTCCCTTTCTTTGGGGGGTTGTGGTTTTATCATGGCAGCTGCTGGCCTGCCCAAGAGTGTGTGAGTGATTTTCTGTTTTAAGACCTGTTTACAAATAAAGCATGTTATGTTTGCAAGAAAGTTTCTTGCTATCAGTTTCTTGCTATCATACAATCATGATCTGAGATAATTAGGGTGACCAGATGTCCCGATTTTATAGGGACAGTCCTGATTTTTGGGTCTATTTCTTATATAAGCTCCTATTACCCCCCACCCCTGTCTCGATTTTTCACACTTGCTGTCTGGTCACCCTAGAGATAATAAAGCTAAAAACAGGTTAAGCATGACAAAGCAAATGGTATTGCTCTGTTTACCTAGATCCAGCCATTCATTTTTCAATAAATTCCATCTGTACAGCCCTTGTGTCCCTTCCTCCCACCGCAAACAAATTCATTTTTCATCACGGCATTCTGACTTACATTGCATGGCAATCAAGATGACCCTCCTCCCAAGCACTGCCCCCCACAATGAGCCAGCTTCCTCCCCCCAAGCACATTTGTACAGGTATTACTCCCCCTCTTCCAAGTCCATAATGTGAGCACACAAAACATCCCTTACTTCTGCTGCCCAGGTGCAACCAGCTCCTGCAGTGGTAGCTGCACTTTCTGCCTGCGGGTACCGAACCAGCATCCCTTCACTGTCACTGGTCCATTCAGGGGGAAATGGCTCATCTCTGGCTTCACAAAGGTAGTGAACAGCACAGCAAGCCACAGTAATGTGGACAGCATTAATGACACTGGCTCCAAAAGGGATTTGTAAACATCTCCAACATGATTTTCATCTACCTAAAGCACATTCAACAACCATTCTACACCTGCCAGGGTCGCTGAAATCAGGGTATTGTTTCATAAGCCAAGGCAAAAGAGGGCACATGGGGGCCCCAGAATAACAGTGAGGACAGTAACACCATTTATAGCAATGTCATTTGGTGGGAACAGCATCCCAGCCTGTCCGTGAATGTAGACTCCCAAGTGGCAAAAAACTCTGGCCGCGTGAACTTTTCAAGTACAGCCCATATTGACATTTATAAATCTGCCTCTGTGGTCCACTAGCGCCAGCATAACAATGGAGTGGTACCCTTTGCAGTTTATGTACTCAGTTGCTCCTTGAGGAGGGCAAACTATGGGCACACGCGTCCCATCAATAGCACTGCCACAGCTAGGACACTCCATTCTGTCAAAGCCAGCAATTACCTCTGGAATAGCTTTAATACCTGCCACCTTGGGGTAAACCACCCACCTGCTTGCCTCAGTTACCGTGGCCATCACTTTTATCCATAGGCATCTTTCCAATCCCAGACTGGTTGGCTATGGACCTGTAGCAGTCTGGGATAGCCAGCTTCCAGATGGTTATAGTAACTTGCTTCTGCACGAGCAAGGATGACCTCATATGTGTCTCTCTATGCTGGAGGCCAGGGGCAAGCTGCTCACAAAGCTCCAGAAATGGTGTTTTCTTCATGCAAAAGTTCTGGACCTACAGCTGGTCATCCCAGGTCTGCATGATGATGTGGTCCCACTAGTCTGCGCTGGTGGCCCTACTACCAGAACTGGTGGGTTAACTAGGGGCATCAGCAGCTATGCCAATTATACTGAGCAACATCTGCCAGTGAGAATCTGCAATGCCAGGGTACTCCTCCTCCTCCTGCAGAGCCATCAGGAAATCAGGGACAGAAAACGGTCCACCAGCGCCTCATGAGTGCTCTGCCAGTTTCCTGACAAAGGAGTGAAAACTCAAGCAAGAGAAGTTTGTCAAAAGGTGCCTCCTCCCAGGACCAGCGCTTCCATTTAGGTGACCTAGGTGGTCGCCTAGGGCACCAGGATTTGGGGGAAGGCGGCATTTTGCCGCCGTTGGCAGCAATTCGGCGGCAGGGGGTCCTTCCGCGCTCCGGGTCTTCAGTGGCAATTCTGCGGCGGGTCCTTCACTCGCTCCGGGACCCGCCGCCGAAGTGCCCCGAAGACCGGGAGTGCGGAAGGACTCCCCCCCGCCACAGAATTGCCGACGACGACCGGGAGCGCGGAAGGACCCCCGCCTATGGTGCCAAAAACCCTGGCGCCGCTCCTGCCTCCTCCATGTTGCTGGCTCTGGTAGCTGGGAGTGCACAGAACTAAATGAGTGCTCTGCAGGCTTTGTTGGCGGGCAGTTCAAACTCCCTGTAATGTGCAAGGTGGCAGCAGAATTTTCCCATAGTGCACCACGATCCTAGGGCTGGAGCAGTAAGAGTGCACATTACAGGAGGTTGCTAGGTACTCCGGGATATGGTTACTTTGACTCAGGTCTCTGCATTGCAGCGTGGACAACAGAGCCCCAGCTTCGAGCAGGGTCAGAAAATTCTTAACCTAAGGTTAAAATGCAATGTAGATGCTCAAGCCCAGGGTTCCCTAACACAGGTCATCTGACTCGTGTTCCACTAAACCTGGGCTTATATTGCAGTGTAGATGTACTCCAAGCAGACAGACAATTTGTAGCGACGTCATCCAGGTTGGCAAATCATGACACGTACAGTCTGGTGCCCATAACTCTCATGCAAAACTACAGGAAAATGTATTCATACTCACACAGCAGTTTGCTGAAGTGTCAAAGCTCCACCTGCCAGCATGCAGACACACCGAAACACAGCTGGAACTCGCTGTGCAGAATTAATTATATCGTGTCGGCCTTGTAATAAGCCGCCACCTAGGGACAGTGGTCTCAGACACTGTCAAATGCTGTGTACGAGGGACCCCACCACAGTGTGACAGATGCGATCAATGCAATGTTCAGTCCCGCTATGTAGCCGGGAGATCGTCATGGGGCCCTGCCTCCCTTTGGCGCCATGGACTTGATTTTCCTTTCAGCCACATGGGTATAAATCAATGGCCTTATGCCAATGTAAAGCTGGTGAGTCTTTCCCTCAGCTCCCCTTTAGCTCGCGCAGCACATGGCTATGTCTAAATGGAACATCTAATCCTAATTATGATAACATACAGCACAGCCTAAACACACTATCACTATGAAATAAGTATGCTTTACAATTAGCAACCTGGTTACTAAGACAGCATCCACCAACCATGTGTATATAGTAAACATAGTCTTACAATGATTGCAGAGGCCTTATTACTTTATTGCTTGCGGTGTATATTTTAACCAAGGCTCTAAAAAGCAATTCTTATTTTCGTGCAGCTTTTATATAAGCCCTTTTGAGCTCTGATTACTTAATGGTTACCTTGCAATAACTGATTTCCCTTTGACTGGCTGGAGTCTTAATCCTGTAGTACCTGCCCTACTTTGCTGCATTGTATTCTGCCACAAAACAATCTGAAGTCTAACAGCACCATTTGAAACATAATGGTGCATAAAAAAATCCCTCTTAAATCAGCCCATGATTATGTACAAAAGCTAAATCCCAGCAGCCCCACCCAAGAGCATTATTGTATATAATTTGTATTATGTGTATTACAGCAGTGCCTAGGGGCATCAACTGAAGTCGGGGCTTCGCTGCGCTAAGCAAACAGAATAAGAGACAGGCCCTGCTCCAAAAATTGTGATAGGCAAGACTGACAAAAGGTCAAGGTGAAAGGGATCCAACATACATGCAGATGCCTGGGAATTGAGACACAGAGAGATGAAGTGACTTGCACAAAGTCCAGGGCCGGCTCTAACTTTTTTGCCGCCCCAAGCAGCAAAAAAAAGCGCCGCCCCGCCATAATACACCACCCCCCCCAGCGCCGCCCTGCCCCGCCGAACCCCCACCCGCCGAGAGCCGCGCCGCCGAAACCCCCCCCGCCGAGCGCCACGCCGCCGAACAGCCCCCGCCTCCCGCCGCGCTGCCGAACACCCCCCGCCGAGCGCCGCGCTGCTGAACCCCCCCGCGCGGAGCGCCACCGAACACCCCCCGCTGTGCGCTGCTCCGCCGAAACCCCCACCAAGCGCCGCGCCGCCGAACATCCCCGAGCGCCCCGCTGCCAAACACCCCCCGCGGAGCGCCGCGCTGCCGAAACCCCTCCCCCCCGCGCAGAGTGCCACCGAACATCCCCCACCGAGCACCGCGCTGCCGAACCCCTCCACGCGGAGCGCCGTGCCGCCAAACACCCCCCACCAAGCACTGCGCCGCCGGAACCCCCCCCCACCGAACGCCGCGCTGCCCCCCGCCAGCCCAAGATTGTCCGCCCCTTACCAGGTGCCGCCCCAAGCACGTGCTTGGTTGGCTGGTGCCTGGAGCCGGCCCTGACAAAGTCACACACAAAGTCTATGACGGGGCCAGGAATTGAATGCTGATCACCTATGGCCCAGTCCACCACCTTCACCCTAAGATCATTGTTTCCTCCCTCATATTAGATTTGACTATATCAATACTGGGCCCCGCAAAACACTGTCTTTTAATGACACATTACACCAGATTGCATCTTGTCATAATGAATTACAAGTCCAACAATGAATGTAATATTGTATTTAACAAACTGATATATGTTTTAATCATTAAACAATTATGCTTTCATCTAGCAGCACCCCACCATCAGTGTCCAATCCCTGGGCCTGAGCTTGTAAGGTGCTGAGCATCCTATAACTCCTATTGATGTCAGCAGAGGTTGAAGGTACGCAGCACCTCTTTGTAGCAGGGCTTTAATTAAGCATCCAGCAGTTTTCAGTTTACTTTAAACTCAAGTTAATTTGAACCTAATTAGAATACTTTTGTATCAGGTAAGAAAGGTGATTGCATCAGCATACATATAGGAAATTCTACATCTGTCTTCCAACTGGTTTCATTCTTTACAAGCCAGTTCCAAGAGAGCTTCCTTCATCTTCCTTTGTTGGTCATTGTATATATGAAGGGGGTTATTGATCCAGAAGAGCCAGCCAAACAAAATGGAGGGCTCTCATCAACTCTTAGTTTCATAGTCATGCACACACACTTTCTTTTGAAGCCACTGGGACATTAGCATGTTTATGAATGGCAAGATCATACATCTGGGGTGCCAAATTTTCTCTTAAAAATTTTCATATGTTCCCACCCTCCCCACACACACACACCACCTCCCTTCTCTGAAGTCAACCTCTCCATAGTTCAGCAACATTCTATTCTATTCAGTTTCTTATACCATGGCCATCACCATAATATCTGAAGCCTTGATCCTGCCATTTGTTCCATATGGGCAGACTCCATCTCCCCTGTGGAGCCCCTTTAACGTCAATGGGATTCTGCAGAGGTACCATGCACAGGTCCAATGATAGGATCAGAGCCTTAATGAGTATGACATTGGAGTGCAAACAGCAGCAACCCAACCCACTCTAAAACCAACAGTGGCTTGTCCCTGATCATAATGGCAGTAATCTGACCATGTCAAGAATGCATTGGCTGTTCGTGATGAAAAGGGACAAAAGTCATGGAACCCCAGCAAAAAATACCCATCACTGTAACATGCAATAAAAGCATTCAGGAGCGAAGACACAGCAATTTTATTAGCCACCAAGCACTCTGCTCTGAGTCTGCTCAGGCTTCTGAAAAGATCTCCTTCACCCTAAGTATGCGCTGTACCTTTAACACTGATATTAACATACTCACTTCGACATAAATGTATGAATACTAATTCAATCCCTTCATTAGCACAGTCACTTCCATGCTAGTGACTTGATACTGCTCCATATGGTCACATGCAACATTTGTAGTTGTCTTTGTCTTTCTGTTTTTAGTTAGAGACTTTTTATACTGTAGTTAATTTTTTACATAGTGTTGCCATTGGGTTATGTTGTAAACCCCGCTTTGCCTCTACACATTAATTATTTTGTGACATTTTTATGACCCCTTGAGAATCCAAGCCCATTGATCTGGTCATTCATGTCACCGTAATGCTGCTACTCAGGTTCCAGTGACTATTACGTTCTCATAAGGGCCCAGTCTGTTTAACTTCGTACTTCTTGCTGAAATTTTCCCCTAGCTGACTCACATACAAAAATACCCAAAGCATCAAAAATCAGGGGCATAACAAAAAAAAAAAAAGCCATTAAAATTCATGTCATCTGTGACACATCTGACAGCTGTGACAGAAGTCCAGACTAAATTATAATGCTTCAACCCTTACTGGTGTCCTTAATGAGGAAGACCAGGGGATACAGTCAAACTGAGGTTTCCCCACATGGTAGCCCATAGAAACCCCAGGCTGATCTGTTACCTGCGGTATAGATGCTCATTAAGTATGACATAGATTTGAGTTACATTGCTGAGCTGGCTGTAAATTGAACTTGTCATACTGAAGTGTGTGTGCTCCAGTTCTTCATTTCGCTAGTTCCTGTTGCTATAGTGACTATCAGAAATCAGAGCAAAAAAGGGAAAGAGAAAGAAGAACCTTTCTCCATTTAAATACCAGCCTCCATCTATAGGACTTGCAGCACTATTCCTCTTTCAATTTCACCTTACCAGGCTAATGACACAAAGGATTTTAGCTCTTCCAACAACATTCAGATTTTAAGGTGTGATTCAAATGTACTGACGTCAATGGGAGTCTTTTCGTTGATTTCAGTGGGCTTTGGATCAGGTCCATATTCCCTATGGAGGGAACTGAGTCCAAACCTCTTTCTAGCCAGCGGTTGATAGAATGACCCTGACATGGATACACGACAGTGCCACACTTAACGCAAAGGCAGAAACTAAGAAAGAAAGAAAAAAGTACATGGATCAAGCTCATCCCCATAGCAAACGCTGAACCTCACTTCCAATTTATGGTATGCATCCTCATCACCTTCTGCCTTTGATGCACCAATAGTTTGTATAAGGGGAAATAAAAGTTTTGCTGGATCTGAGCTTCACAAGTCCTAGCAAGGTAATATTGGGACACCTTCCACGCAATGGTACATCTTTAAAGTACAGGTCTTAACCATTATGGTCCAGATCTTCAAAAGTATTTAGGCACTTAACTCCCATGGGAGTTAAGTGCCTAAGTAGCTTTGAGGATCTGGGCCTGACTGACATGTAGAAGTATTAAAATACCCATTAGTGTATCAGTAAAATAACCTGTATTCCTCTGGCGTTAGGCTGAGTTACTTGTGGGTATGTGTTTAACACAACCCGTAATCGTTGCATGAAAGACACTAAGAGCCAGACTTTGCTCTCACAGCTCTGTAAATCTCCAGTGAAGTCAATGTCCACAGGTGCATAGTGCATAACATGAACAGGTGACCCTGTGACTTTGATAACTGTTCTTTACACATAATATTGTTCCTCGTTTAAATAGTGCTGTCTCCCCAGTGACTATCTGTGCAGGTCACATGTCCATTGTAAGCCATTGCTTTCAGCTATGTCATATTAACAAATTTCTAGCATTTGTAAAAAGCCAGTTTAGTTTTACAAACAATGGAGTCCTCTTGTATTATTATTACCCAGCATGCAGTTCATGAAACATGGTGGTAGTGGTCAGACTGGTGAGACCCTGCAGCAAGAAGAGAATGTGACTGACAGGAAAACAAAGCAGCACCTAGACACACAGCAAACAGGAAACACGAAAGGACTCAGACCACCAGGAATGCAGGATTTCAAGAGAAAAAACCTTGCCCAAGTATGGAAAAAGTGGATGAAAAAATTGGCTCTGTATAAAGAGCAGACCACAGGGGACAAAGATGAGAAAATGAAGGTAAAGCTGTTTTAGTATATTTGGGGGGGGAAGGACAAGAAGTGAATGAACACTGTTGCCAGGAATAATGCTTGGAACACTGGAACAGCTGATAAAGGGTTTTGATGTGTACTCTGACCCCAGCCTAGGGAGACCAGAGGTTTCAATTTTATAGGGACAGTCCCGATTTTGGGGTCTTTTTCTTATATAAGCTCCTATTACCCCCCACCCCATCCCGATTTTTCACACTTGCTGTCTGGTCACCCTACCCCAGACAGAATGAGACTGTAGAGACATATTGTTTGGGCTTTTTTTTTACTCAAACCAAGAAGCAACTGAGAGACTAGATACTTACAATACAGAGCTGAGAAGTGACATACACATATAACTTTGGAAACATTAAAAATTCCCTAATTAAAGAAAGGATTGTTTGTGGAAAAAAGGATTGTTTGTAATTCCAGCTTATGGGATCTGTTGAGAGATCTAGCCATAGAGAAATGTCTCCAAATAACAAGGGTGGCCAAACTGTCCAGGGAAAGGATCAAAATAATAAGAGTTACTAGTGCATAAGCAGCATACATGCTCAAGGAAGCAGGACAGAGACAGACTGACTGAAAATGCAGACATCATGGTCCAGTGCATGTATTGTGTAAAGAACCATGAAAGGCAGATGGAAGAATGCCCAGCTTATGGGCAACAGTGCAAGGGGTGTGGGAAACAGAAGCACTTTGTATCAATATCACAGCTACTCCAGGAAGAACAAAGCAGCCATACATGCAGTGATTGACAGGGGTGGCTCTATGTTTTTTGCCGCCCCAAGCACGGCAGTCAGGCAGCCGCCGGCGGCATGCCTGCGGGAGGTCCGCTGGTCACACGGATTTGGCGGCGTTTCTACGGGTGATCTGCCAGTCCCGTGCCTTCGGCGTACCCGCCGCCGAATTGCCGCCGAACCCGCGGGACCGGCGGACCTCCCGCAGGCATGCCACCGAAAGCTGCCTGTCTGCCGCCCTCACGGGGACCGGCTCACTGTCCCCCGTGGCATGCCGCCCCAGGCACACACTTGCTGCGCTGGTGCCTGGAGCCGCTCCTGGTGATTGAGGAGGAGGATATTGTCAGTGTGACTTCAGCAGATCCAGAGCCTCTCAATAGACAAGCACCATAGAAGGCTGCCAGCTATTCTATCGCCATATTTGCAACTGTGCCATTCCAATGGGCAGTCCAATTCCAGCTGGATCGTGAGGCCATCTGCAATGCAATCCCAGCAACATGGCTAAGCAGCAAAGTGCAGAATATACACTGATCCCAAACCATTCAATGGAGCACTGAAAATAAGTCACTGCTCCAAAGTGGTCCCTGTCTGTGATGTCACGAATGGGTTCTGACACGGAGCCATCCAGCCACCTCACACCCTTTGCCACACCTTTTGGCAGGTACCATTAGGAATGAATGCCTGTGGGCATCAGCCTGGCCCCAGAAGTGTCCCAGTTAAAGTGACCATACATTCTGTTTTGCCTGGGACAGTCCCCTTTTTCAGCTCTGTCCCAGCCATCTCTACTTTTTTCACCCAAACTGGGCATTTGTCCCAACTGCAAGGCAGAGCGGAGAGTGGTGCTGCTTCCCTTGGGGTCACAGTTGAAGGCAGCGCTGCCCACCAGGTGCAGTGGAGAAATGTGCTGCTGGTGGGCAGCGCTGCCTTCAGAGCTGACCCCCGGGGCAATGCAGAGCTCAGTGGGTCAGCCCCAGATGTGGATGACTCGGGTGCGACGCCCCAGCCCCATCAGCCCCCCCAGCCCCTACGCAGGGTGGGCAGCTCAAGTGAGCCCCGGATCATCCCATTTTTACTTTAAGAAATATGGTCACCCTAGTTCAAGTGTAAACCTAACGATGCACTAGAGGCACTCCCTGGCACCAAGATTGTAACTGATGACATTCTTCTTGTAGGAGAAAGGGAGGTCAAGGAAGAGGCAATCCAGGATCATGACACCAAACTGTGACAACTCCTAAACAAGTGCCAGAAGCAGAATACTAGGCTGAATGCAGACAGGCTGAAACTGAGGGAACTGAAGTCCCTGTATCAGACATCAATTGACTTCTGAGGGACTATGACTAGATCCTGAAAAACTCAGAGTCATTAAGAAAATGCCCAGATCAAAGGATGTGGAGGGAGTCCAGCAATTTATACGGATGATCAACTATCTTTCCAGGCACTGCACACATCTGGCAGAGCCTGTGAATCCTTGAGACAGTTAACAAGCAATGATGAAGCAGGGGAATGGTCAGAGATCCAGGAATGGGCATTTGGAAGAGTAAAGAAAATCATAAGTGAGGCACCAGTCCTGAAGCACTACAACCCTGCAGAGTAGCTAGGGCTACTGTGTGATGCCTCAGAAGGAGACCTGGGAACAGCACTCATGCAATGCCAGCAACCCACAGCATTTACTAGCAGAGCCCTGACAGACACAGAAAGAGATATGCTCAGATAGAAAAAGAACTATTGGCTGTGCTATTTGGAAGGGAACTATTGCATCAGTTAAACCTTTGGATGTAAAGTGTATGTGCAGATAAAGTATTGTCCAGGAAAGTCATGACTGGTGGCAGGTACACTGAGCAGGGCATATCTTCCACAGCGCAACACAGGTGGCTCTCTGAAACAGGAGGTAGAGTCTATCAACATGATACAATACCGTTGCATCTCTGATGGAGGCGCCAGGCAATCCAGCAAAGCACCAAATGGAATGGGGTGGGTGCTACAGGTGGTGAAACGGTTCATACTCCAGGACTGGCCAGATCGCAAGGAGCAAGTGTCACAGCAGGTTACCTCTCTACCACCAGCTAAGGGATGAGCTGTCAGTCCAAGATGAGATTTTGTTTAAAGGGGATGAACAGTAATCCAGCAGATTTCAGAGCTGATAACATGAAATGGATACATGCATCACCCCTGAGGACAGAGGCATGCCCAAGACAGCCCAGGAAGCCTATTTACTGACCAGGCAGCCCAGATGACAGTGTACACAGAACAGTGCAAGATGCGCAAACGGTGTAGCAATCAACAACAGGAGACTACAGCCGCATGAAACCCTAACCCAAGCCTGGGGAAAGATTGGAGCAGACCTGTTCACACTTAATGACCAGAACTGCATGGACACAGTAGATCACTACTCCAATTTCTAGGAGGTGGATTGTCTGGAGAACACTGAGGCAAGAACTGTGATCAGGAAACTGAAGGCACCTTTTGCAAGCTATGGCACACCAGACACACTATGCTCAGACACAGCAGCAAAAGTCAAAAGATTCAGCATCAAAAGGGAATTTGAGTGCAAGACATCTTCCCCCAGTTACCCACAAAACAATGGAAAGACCGGGTCTGATGTAAAGACAGCCAAGACACTGATGACAAAGGCAAAACAGACAGCAAGAGATCCGTACCTGTCAATATAGGACCATCACAATACTCTCTTCCAGGGACTAGACAGCAGCCCAACACAGGGACTGATGGTCTGGAGAGCCAAGACTCTGCTTTCCATGAGGGATGGTCTGCTGCAAACCACTGGAAGAATGATTGACAGGACACAGAAGCAGGTAAGAGAATGCCAAACTAGGCAGGTGGCCCACTACAATAAAGGAGCCAAACAACTGAGGAAAGCCTGCACAGATGAGAAGGTCTGGGCCCAACCATCAAGTAGCCACACCAAGTAATGGCAAAAAGCAACAACAATGCAAGTAGAAGTTGGACACAGGTCTTAAGAAGTAGCTACAGACTCAGGACAGCAGGGGAGACAAAACTGAAAACATCTGTGGAGTAGCGGCAAACAGCTAACAAACCCAGACAGACACAGTGAAGGCCAGGAGGACTTCAGCCATCAGCTGGCCTGATGTAGGGAAGACAGAAGAAACAAGGTATATAAGCAACACAGAGGGCTGGCAGGATGCCACCCAACAGAATGAAGGCAGCAACAGGGTAGAATCAAGTTCCCTGCCACCAGGAATAACACAAAGAAGTGGAAGACTGGTTCGAAGAGCGGAACTTAAGAACTATGAGGCCTAATTGGCCACAATAGGCTGATGACAAAGGCTGTGTCTCTATGCTGGGCCATGTACAAATAATCTCTGGCCCCAGCAAGTCAGCAAACGCTGGCATGAGACACAACAACAACAACAATTGTTAAAAAGGAAAGATGTAGCAACCTACCATAGAAAGTGGAGGGAGGAGCAGAAGTGGCAGAAGGGAAGAGTTTGGAGGAGGCACCGGGAAATCAGCTATCATGCACATAGCATGAATGTTAGCTGCAATTGCAGCAGCTCTGTAAATCATTCTCTTAGTACAGTTTTAGAGACATGGAGTTCTCTTATATTGATACCCAGCACACAATTCATTTCAACTGTATGTTTTCCCCACTTTTCCAAAAACCCAATTCACTTTGTTTTGAACAGTTATGTTAATATCAATAGAACTTTCAGAACATAAAGCTCAAAAACAGTTTATGTTGCTAGCTGCTAGCAGCTCATTAAATAGCTAATTAAAAGTCTAGGGACCCCAGTGTTTAGAGATCTCAGAACTAGTTTGAGCTAGCTTTACATCTCAAACACGGCAGACGTTTTTAATGGTAATGAAACTCACAGATTCCCAATCCTCTGAATCAAGAACCTAAACTCAGAACAAACTAGTCCATCGTTCACAGTCTTTACATCAAGATCTTTCCAATAAATCTGATCTAGCCTAACCAGAAGTTATGTTCTTGATGTGGAAATTACGGGTGAGGTTCTTTGGCCTGTGTTAGGCAGGAGGTCAGACTAGATGATCATAGTGGTCCCTTATGGCCTTAAATTCTATGAATCAATTATTCCCTTTTAAAAGCCAACACCCGTTCTTCCTCCCCCCCCCCCCCCACCCGCATAAAACAAGTTTATTCTAGATCCAGGGGAGCAGGAAGTAACGTAAAACCTCCTTCATGTTCCTGGGGCAGCAAATGGCTACGCTAGACCTTCATTACATTTTTTTGTTGATAGCAAACAACAGCTAAGAGGTCATTAAGAAAAGCTTACACCCTACCACAACTTTTTCTGTGTGAATGGAAGCACTACTTTCTTCTCCAGGAAATGCAGTCTGTGCCAGTTCTTGTTGTGCTAAGTCTGATATTGGTGATTCAGGGGTAGCACTCTCCTCCCAAAGTTACCATCCAACAAATACTCCAGTGTTAGAGGCTTTATATAGCTGAAGGCAGCATATGAACAATTTGTAATCATTTAGGGCAAACGTCTGGCTCCATTGGAATCAGTGGGAATAGTGTCTATGGCAATGTTGCAGTTAGAACTAGGGCTGGTTGAAAATTTTCCGTCAAAACTGTTTTTTCATGGAAAAGTGGATTTTTGACTAAAGGAAATTTCCCATGGATTGTGTCTGCTTCCCAAACAAACTTTCTGGTTTTGAGATGACACCTTTCCAGTTTTTCAATAAAACATAAAACTTTTCCATCGGGGGAACCAAGCGTGCAGTTATATATGTATAAGAGTGCTTACACCAGTTTAAATTATGCCAATTCAGGCATTTAAATAGGAGTGTTGTGCCATTTTGACTATACTATAAAATTAAACCAGTAAAACTTTTAAGGGGATGCAAGGCCTGGGTCTCTTAAGTCACCTTTGTAAATGGACCTTAGACGCCTAAGTTACTTAGGCACTTCGACACTTTTACCCCTTAGCTCTTGTTAAAGAAGCTCATGCTTTTCCACCCAGAGAACCCAGGTTCAATCCCACAGCTGACCTAGCTTGTCATTACACAATCAGAGAGATTTTTTTAAAGTCGTGGTTGAAGTGCTTCATCTATATAAATAGATGTTAAAGTCCATTTATAAAATGCTTTGGGGGAGGGATAGCGCAGTGTTTGAGCATTAGCCTGCTAAACCCAGGGTTGTGAATTCAATCCTTGAGGGGACCATTTAGGGATCTGGGGCAAAAATTAGTCCTGCTGTGAAGGCTGGGGACTGGACTTGATGATCTTTCAAGGTCCCTTCCAGGTCTATGAGATAGGTATATAAAAAGACCCTAAGCTGATCTCAGCTGGCAATGGGCCCTTAGGGCCTCACAAGATTAGCCCTACAATAAATGCAAGACATCATCAACATAGGAACATACAATTTATCAACTTTTATTTTGATGGAAATATTGAAAAATACTCTAAACGGATGCCCAACAGACCTATTATTATAAGAAAACAAATTAGAAAAAGAAGCCACAATGCTAATGTCTTCCTGTGGGAGAAAAGGGAGAGAACTTGAATCTTGCTGACTGGAAAATGTAAGAATTTGAAAATAAAATAATTTAAACATTTTAAAAGTAGGTTAGAGTCATAGCCACTCTATGCCACAAAGGGGGAGGGATAGCTCAGTGGTTTGAGCATTGGCCTGCTAAACCCAGGGTTGTGAGTTCAATCCTTGAGGGGGGGCCATTGAGGGAACTGGGGTAAAAATCTGTCTAGGGATTGGTCCTGCTTTGAGCAGAGGGTTGGACTAGATGACCTCCTGAGGTCCCTTCTAACCCTGATATTCTATGAAAGAGAAACAGCTGCCAGGGTCCAGCTTCTTGAGTGGCACCAGGTGGCAGCAGCATTCCCACTATAAGATAGGAAGTTGGAAGTTGGGATGCATGTTCCATACATAATGCTTGACTAAGCCACTTTATGCCTCAAGGTTGCATGGTGCGTGGATTGCACAAGGGCAACCCCACTGAGCGGCTGTTATGTTATGAGCCAACAGAGGTTTAAAATGCAAGTTGAAGTCACTTTTGGCATTTGCATTCATAGGAAATACATCATGGTCTCACGACAAGCTCAATGTTTGCTCAGTCAAGACTTGAGCGAGAATCAGAACTCTGTTTAGATAGGCTGGACCTAGCTGGAAAAAGAGGAAGTAATATACAGGGAAAAAATAAGGCTGAAAGTAATAGCCAAGCAGCTATTTGTGGGGATGCTGAGACAGTGTGGGAAATGTACCAGCTTTGGGAGATCTTAGGGCCTAATCCAAAGCCCACTGAAGTCAGTGGGAGCAATCATGGCCCTTGAATCAGGCCGAATCTGGAAAGAGAAAGTCAAAACTAAATATCAGGTGTCTTCGGGAACATTCCTTCAGCCAAAGGATTCACAATTAAACCTGCTATGTTTTTACTTTTTCACACTATACCTTTTATCTACAGGCTGTAAAGTGTGTTCTTCCTGCACCTGGAGTTGCACACACATCCTACTCACACACAGGAAACCTTTCGTAAAAGGAGCATCTTCTCAATTACTGCAAAGGAGGTATTAAGTTTGAACTTGGAACATGATTATATTCACATTTTAGCAAATTAGGCAGGCTGGGTTACTGTTACTCTGCCATGTTTTTGCACAGTAAAATACCGATTTGTTTGCTGGATCATTTCTGCTTGAAGCTCTCCTTTTGAAGTTCAGTCCATGCTCCCAATTGCTCTAAAATTCAAGAGTAGTGAATGCTTTATGGGGCTCTGGGCTGCTTCCAGTTCTCAGTGGGAGTTTGCCCACTGACGTCAATGGGAGACAGAGAAGCCCAAAATAGAAGATTTTTTTGGATGCTTTACTCTCCTCCCTTCCTCTAAGTCTGACACTTAGGCTGTGGCTCACACACATTTAGAAAAAAATCATTTAGAAAGAGAGCATGAGGCAGTTATCCCACTCTGAATGTTATCTTATGGTCTCAGCAGCTGTGGTGACTCCCGTGCTGGGAACAGTTTGAATTTTCCGGCTGCTTGGTGGTTTGATTGTTGGCAGATTTTACTCAAATGGGCAAATGGGATGGATTTTAGCTAGGAGAAACTGTCTCTGAAATGCAGCTCCATTGATAATGCATATAAAAAACATGACATAGTTATGTTACACTAAGAAGGGCGGCTTTACAGTTCTGATATTTATAATCTGTACCCCACACCTTCAACTTCTCTGCTCTTGTATATATTTATGGAAACTTTCGCAGCAAAAATTTAGAGTTACTTAAGTCAAAGAAGAATGGATCTATTTTTGATATTTGTTTGCACTTATAAATAAAAGAAAAATTCTGTCAAGGTGAGAGAGGCAATTTTTTTCTCCCACTAGTCACTTGCTATTAAAAGATGAGGTATCAGTCCTCAATATCTCTGTGACTTAGCAATTCATTTACACAGTTTTACTGCTTTGGACATAACACAGCTGAGTTCCTAGCTTGATGAAATATTGTTATCCCCATAATTCATTTTGTGCTCTTCAATGAGGTATTCAGATTTGTGGCTGTTTCCATTTGAGGTTAAAATTGGATTGAAAATTCATGTGTAAGCTGCACAGATGAGGAAAGTCTGAGTATCAGGAAAGTGTCAATTAAATTCACCTTCTAGTCTATGGCATAAAAATCTGCTCTGAAAACCTTGAAACATGCTCCCATTATCATATCAATTGAAGGCAGCAGAAATAACTCAAGTCGGAGGTGAATACAAGCTTATTTCAAGATCTTTATAATAAACTTCTAGTCTGTTTTATTAAGAGTAAGAATGTTGATTGCTGTACATAGTAATGGGCTACAGAGTAGTGATTCATTGTTTTTTCTTTGATAATATGCACGTGTTAATGATGTTATTGATTAAACTTAAATTAGCAGTTCACTGATTAACTCATCCTTCATCTTTTTATTTCTGTCATAAAATGTAGCAAAGGCCACATAAGCAATGTATTAATTCAGAAGTGGTTACAAACTTGTAAGAAACAATAACAGATGTTCTCTCTTGGGGATCACCTGTCCCTCAGCCTCTCCCTAGGGAGGACTTGAAGGAAAAGTGCTCCTATTTACACAAACTACATTTAAAAAAAATATTTTTAATTGGAACACTTTGGGGTATTTTCGCTGAGATAAATATGAAGAAGCATGCCTCAATGAACAAGCAGGTAGCCCTTCATTAGCTATGAATGATCTCATCAGGTTTGCAGTTTGGAACACCGCCTGAAAGTGTTTATGCTTCTCTTTACTTCTTTACTATGCAAAATTTAGCTAGATATTTCTTTCTTGTAAGAATTCTGGTACTTCCTGTTTCCAGGAAGACCAAGATGCCACAAACATAGCCTGACTTCTGGTTCTCATACCCGGAGGAATGTGACAGTGCAAACATGTGTGACTATAAAAATAATTCATAAAAAGTTAAAGGGGATCTATCATCAAGAATGAGATTCTATGATATCAAGTTAAAAAACAATTATTTTTGAAAATAATCCTTCATGTGTTATCAATAACCCCCTAAAAAGGATTATATCTGAAATAATTTTAAATATTGAATTTACTTTGCACCTTTTGTGCAATTTGTTTACTTTTTCAAAAAAAAAATCATCCAGCTTGGTCAATAAAAATAGACTAGTCACTTTCACTTTGAGTCTAGTCAATTTCAGTGTCTTGGTCTAATGCAGAAGCACCATGCTGCCCTGTCCGAGTTGCAAAGCCAGGCTACAATTCGCAATCTGATCCTTGCAGGCAGTCTCCTGTGACTCTATTGAAAGATCAGGACCCCTGAAGGGAAATCCCTTAAATACAAAGTTTAAACAATCTGTCTGCACTGAAATTTTCAAGGAGGGGAGGAGAGGAGAGGGGAGAATCATAACAATGCCCCTGTGGTTATTGCCTTTCCAAATCCCTTTTTACAATACTACATTTGGTGTAAACCTATGTATAGTAGCTCGTTAAGTGAATATTTCTTAATGTTTCTGTTCAGATAGCCCCCAGGGCTATTGCCCTTTTCTACTGTCAGTTTGGAAGCTGTTTTTCTTTTGGGAACTGATTTACTCCACTCTAGTCTTAATGAAACTCCAAGGGAAAGGAAAACTATACAAAGACCTGACCCATTTGTTGCTTTTTGGGAAAAACTGCCCAGCAATCAGAAAGAGTTTCTTTCACTACTGCCTGGCTAAGGTAGCAGCATGGAGAAAGTGAGCCTGTATACAAGGAATTAGAAATAATGAAAGTTCAGGAACCTGGTAGGAAAACTGATATGGTTTTGCCCTTATCAAGGCAAAAGTCTCTCTATATTACCCTTACAAAAATCCATCCGGCAACAATATGCTTTTAAGCAAAAGTCAGGTGAGGGAAAGAAATGTATACATTCAGTTAATTGATTCTCTATTCAATTTAATTAATTAAGGGCCCAGTTGTGCATCTCTTATACAGGAGCCCATTGAATTTAATGAGACTACTCCCATGTGTAAGTGATCAAGTGAGTAGGGGTTAGAGACTCACACCCCAATTAATTGAGATCTTGTCTTGCAGAAGAATCTCTCTGCTGCTGTGTGCACAGGAGAGCCAGATCAGGTGAAGCTAGGGGAAGGAGCCACTCCATGCCAAGTTCCCCCTTACCCAGTCCTGCTGCCTCCTCACTGCCGGTTACAGGTCTATGCTTTTGTAAACTCCCAGGCTGAGAGATGGGCATTCTCCTCTCAGCTAAATTCGGCTGTGTATTTAGTAGCTATTGGATCCATATCACAGGCTGAATTAAGGGCGATAATCGTGCTGAGAACAATGCCCACCCTGCTGAACTGGAGTCTACATGTTTGAGATTTCAAAACTTGAATTAAACCAATGGACAAAAGGCCCTTCAAAGGCAGGAGATGATCAGGTCCAGGGGAAGTGGTGAAGCCAAGGGCTCGCTTCGACCTATATATATATTTATATATTATCAATCCCTGCGAAAGATTGTTTATACTGAAAGGAGGAGGAAAGGGGGAGGGAGCTTAGGATATACATGTACTGTCAGTCTGAATCTGTACCAGGAAGCCAGGCAAGAGGGAGGCTGGGAAAGGTCTAGCAGCAGCCATACAATGAGACAGAGCAGTTTTAGAGGGTGATTCTGTTTTCTTCTGTGTAATCAAGTGTTGTGTTCAGTGTTAGTAAAGAGCAACTCTGTGATTCATTCCCTTTTTTATCAGGTGACCGGGATGGCATGGGAGAATAGCTCCTAAGGAAGCCAGGCTATCATAGGAGAAGTTCCTTGCCTGATGAAATGTGTGGAGGCACTGTCCCTTCTCTTTATGAGAGTCCTATGATTGAAGGGACTAGAGGACCAAGCAGGGGTGAAAGTAACTTAAAGGACTTACCGGTACGCCGGAGTCCTGAGCGGGGCGTGGCCTCAACCGGAAAAGGGGGGGCCTTTCAAAATTTAAAGGTCCTGGGGCTCTGGATGTGGCTGGGAGCCCCAGGGCCTTTAAATCACCCCAGAGCTACCAGCTGCAGAGGCGGCTGGGAGCCCCGGGACTCAGGGGCAAATTAAAGGGCCCGGGGCTCCGGCCGCCATGGAGCTCTGGGCCCTTTAAATCACGACGGGAGCCCTGCTGCCACTACCCCGGGGAAGCAGGGCTCGAGCTAGGGCTGGGATAGCGGCAGCAGGGCTCCGGCGGTGATTTAAAGGGACCAGGGCTCCGGCCGGTGTGGCAGCGGGGTTCTTGCCGGTACGCCTTACCGTACCGGCTTACTTTCACCTCTGGGACCAAGTCATATCGGGGAGAGAAACCCTCCTTCCTCCTCGATGAAACAATTAGGTGGAAACTCCACGAGTTGAAAGTAATTGTCTCCTACTCCCATTGTGGGGCTTTTCCTGAGTAGGTGATCACCTTGCTCTAACAATACAGAAGGCAACAAAGGGGAAACCTTCTTTGTATGGGGAATCTTGGTCTGGGCTGGGTGGGATTGACCTCACAGGAAGGTGGGGATTCCAGTCAGTGATGATATAGTTGATAATCACAGATCTTAAGCAGAATCATATAGACTCAGACTCATAGACTTTAAGGTCAGAAGGGACCAATATGATTGTCTAGTCTGACCTCCTGCACAACGCAGGTTGCAGAATCTCACCCACCCACTCCCGCAACAAACCCCTAACCTATGTCTGAGCCACTGAAGTCCTCAAATCATGGTTTAAAGACTTCAAGGTGCAGAGAATCCTCCAGCAAGTGACCCGTGCCCCACACTACAGAGGAAGGCGAAAAACCCCCAGGGCCTCTGCCAATCTGCCTTGGAGGAAAATTCCTTCCCAAATATGGCGATCAGCTAAACCCTGAGCATGTGGGCAAGACTCACCAGCCAGACACCCAGGAAAGAATTTTCTGTAGTAACTCAGATTCCACCCCATCTAACATCCCATCACAGGCCATTGGGCATATTTACCACTAATAGATAAAGATCAATTAATTGCCAAAATTAGGCTATCCCATCATACCATCCCCTCCATAAACTTAAACATAAACTTATCAAGCTTAGTCTTGAAGCCAGATATGTCTTTTGCCCCCCCTGCTCCTCCTGGAAGGCTGTTCCAGAACTTCACTCCTCTGATGGTTAGAAACCTTCATCTAATTTCAAGTCTAAACTTCCTGATGGCCAGTTTATATCCATTTGTTCTTGTGTCCACATTGGTACTGAGCTTAAATAGTTCCTCTCCCTCCCTGGTATTTATCCCTCTGACATATTTATAGAGAGCAATCATATCTCCCCTCAGCCTTCTTTTGGTTAGGCTAAACAAGCCAAGCTCTTTGAATCTCCTTTCATAAGACAGGTTTTCCATTCCTCGGATCATCCTAGTAGCCCTTCTCTGCACCTGTTCCAGTTTGAATTCATCCTTCTTAAACATGGGAGACCAGAACTGCACACAGTATTCCAGATGAGGTCTCACCAGTGCCTTGTATAACGGTACTAACACCTCCTTATCTCTACTGGAAATACCTCGCCTCATGCATCCCAAGACTGCATTAGCTTTTTTCACAGCCATATCACATTGGCGGCTCATAGTCATCCTGTAATCAACCAATACTCTGAGGTCCTTCTCCTCCTCTGTTACTTCCAACTGATGTGTTCCCCAGCTTATAACAAAATTTTTTGTTATTAATCCCTAAATGCATGACCTTGCACTTTTCACTATTAAATTTCATCCTAGTACTATTACTCCAGTTTACAAGGTCATCCTAGCAGCAGCGGCGTCCGGAGTCCTGGGCCCTTTTAAATTGCCGGACCCAGGGCAGCTGCTCCCTTTGCCCCACCCCCCACCCATCGGCAGCCGACAGGGGGCAAAAGGGACAGGGACCTTAAAGCGCTGCAGGGTCCTTAAAGCACTGCCGCAACAGCGCTTTAAGGTCTCTGCCCCTTTTGCCTCCCCTGTTGGCCTCCCTGCCGGTACGGACCTTACCAGCAGGGCCGCCGATGGGGGAGGCAAAAGGGGTAGGGACATTAAAGTGCTGCCACCATAGGCTGGAGCACCCGCGGGGAAAAATTGGTGGGTGCGGAGCACCCACTGGCAGCTCCCCTCCCGCCCTCCCGCCCCAGCTCACCTCTGCCTCCACCTCCTCCCCTGAGCAGGCCGCTGTGTCCTGCTTCTCCCCCCTCCCTCCTTCCCAGCGCTTGCACCGCGAAACAGCTGGGAGGGAGGGGGGAGGAGGAGGAATGCAGCGCGGTTGGGGAAGAGGTGGGGCCAGGGTGGGGATTTGGGGAGGGATCCAATAGGAGCAGGGAGGGGGCAGAGTTGGGGCTGGGGGGGGCACAAGCACCCACTGGCGCCAACAAAAGTTGGCACCTGTGGCTGCCATGGCAGTGCTTTAATGTTGGCTGGGTACCGGCCGGTGCGGGTACTTACCGGTACGCCATACCAGCCCGTACCATCTCACTTTCACCCCTGCTCTTAATAAAGAAAAGGCGGGAAAAACCCAGACTCTCGTAACACAACCCATGTGCCACCCAACCACCTCTCCCTCTCCATGCTACATTCCCTCTCAATCTCTCTCAGCGTGGGGGGAAGGTGCAGTGGTGTTCGGGATGCTAAACTGGCAGGAGGCAATGATTTTCATTGACCATTTCTCTCTCCACTCATGGCTTTACTGTGCAAATCTTGTCTCTCACTCATACATACATAATTTATTATTATATGTATTGTGTATAGAAGCCCCAGTCATGGGTCAGCATCCCATTGTACTAGGTGCTGTACCAGCACACAACAAGATGGCAACTGCCCCAAAGAACTTACACTCTAAATAACACACAAAGTCTTTTAATAAAACCAGTAACATCAAATCAAAAAGATTCAGCAGCTTTTACTTTTCGTCTGAAACAATCCAGACAGCTTTATGGCTCAGTTATGGTAGAAAAACCTTTTCAGCACAAAGCCATAAGGCAAATAAAATAGAAGTGCCTGTCTTAGTTTAATGCAGATCAGTTCTAGGTGGGTAATGAGACGGTGAACCGGAATAGCTGGACACAACTTACAGGATTTTTCAAATCATAAGTAGTGTTAAGTGAGACGCTACTTAGAATTTGTTCATTGCAAGCCCGATTCTGCTCTCACATCCACTGGTGGGACTCAGGAATAACCCTGTTGAAGTCAATGGAGTGACAGCAGTTTAAAAGACAGGAGAATCCAGTCCTTATTTAGCCCATTGCTACTATACTTTATTGCACAAAGAGTTCTACCTCTCACCCACAGACTGAATAAGAAAGCCAAGTGACTTCCTTATCGCTTACTGCCTCTTCAGGGTTGATTTGAAAGCAGGAAAGGTAGCTAGTATTAGCATAATCCTCCTATAATATCCCCCCACTCTGAGACATAACCGGCTTTGTTTACATTTCCCCACAGAAATGTGATAATAAATCAAGTGCCTTATTTCAGCTGTAGTGCTCAGCCAGCTGGTCACTTTGCTGTCTATGGACATTATTTTGTTTCTATCAAGACTTGTTGAACTGGTTCTGATATACATAGGTGCTGACTCTGTGGGTGCTTCGGGGCTGGAGCACCCATGGGGAAAAATTAGTGGGTGCTCCGCACCCACTGGCAGCCAAGCTTCCCCTGTCCCCCACCTCCCCGTGGGCCGCGTCCCCACTCCTCCCAGTGCTTCCTGCCCCCCCCCATCATCTAACAGCTGTTTGGTGGCGCTTAGGACTTTCCAGGAGGGAGGGGGAGGAGTGGGGACGTGGCACGCTCAGGGGATGGGGCGGAGACTTGGGGGAAGGGAGTGGAATGGGGGCGGGGCTTGGGTGGGAAAAAGTGGGGTGGGGCAGGGACTTTGGGGGAGGGGTGGAATGGGGGTGGGGCGAGGGCGGTGCAGGGGTGGGAAGAGGCGAGGCCAGGGGTGGGGGTGGGAGTTGAGCACCCACCGGGCAGAGGGGAAGTCAGCGCCTATGCTGATATATTGAACAGGTATTTGTCACCGTGCTTCAAATGTTCTTCTAATTTCCTCCAAAGGCAAATCTGGTCCCTCAGGACAAACCAAGTAACCAGCAAGTGTGCAAAGAAATAAGCCAAGGGCATAGTGTGGCCAGAATATGCCTTGCAATCCCCACACAGCCACTATTGCACTCAGCTCCATGGTCACGGACACAGTGGCTCCATCCCCCTACCACCACCCCTACCCCCAAATCCCTCTCTATTGGCCTGTTACACAGGCTGCCATGGAGTTGTACTCCAAGTTGTGAGAAAGGCAAGGCATTCAGGGGTGCCACATTGAATCTATTGCAATCAAGATCTTCCACAGACTACTTGAGCTCTAGAATGTTACTCCTAAAGTAAATAAGATGCAAGCTAACATATGAGTGGGGAAAATAACCCCAAACCCAGATTTCAATTCAATATGAAGGTGGAACCTGGATATCAATATTCCTGAAGAAGATTTTTGGAGGTAGTGTGAAGTTTGCAATTTGCCGTGGCAGCAAAAGAGGCACATGTCTTGGTGTCAGCAGCCCAAACCAGCATCACATCATGGTATGGGCAGATCATTGTATCTCTACACACAGCAGTTGGAATTTTGGTTCACTTCTGAGCACCACCGAATCAGAAAGGCATTCCCAAACAGGAGGGAGATCAGAGAAGTGCAGCTAATGCAATTAGAGGGGTTGATGGATTGATGTAAGAGGAGAAGTAAAGAGTTAGTCATGTACAGCTGGGTTAAGCAACTAACAAGATGGCAATTTAGTCTACAAATATTTAAAGTTCGTACAGGCCAAGGATGAAGCGGAATTATTTAGGTGCCTGCAACTCAGAGCAATGAGATGAAACAGAGAGAGAAAAAATTAATGAATTGCAGGAAGTCTGCCTGATCTTGAGATAGATTACAATGGGCCCTGAATGAGGGGCAATGCATGGCACCTCAGGAGCAGACTGGAGAACATACTGTGGCTTTGGGAGTCCATAGTTCCTCTCCTGTGCCCCCTTTGCCCAGGGTGAAGCATAATTTACATATACCTTTTGGTGGAGCAGCTTACTCCTGTCCACTGCCACATGCCCAGCCACTCTATCCAGAGAGGAAATGGGGAGGAGCCAGGGCTGCGATTAGCCCCCGCCCTCCTGACCACAGGGAAGTCAGAGTCTGAACAGAGGAGTAACAGGGACTTGCATGTAGGAGTTGTGATAAGTTGAGTGAAGTGAATGTCACATAGAACCTGTGAGCTAGTGGGTTGGCTGTATGCATCCCTTAAAACTCATGGGGAAGTAAGGGCTTATTTCATATCCTAGCAGTAATCCATATAATACAAAATCAAATAGATTCACATAAAACCAGCATTTCTGCACCAACGTTGACAGTTTCACCTTCCCAGACGGTACCATCTATGAGTCCAGGAATATCTGGGGAACCTTAGGGCAGAACTGTCAAGTCCCCGCAGTGTCTTCCTCTCCCTAGGATGATGCAGGGAAAGAGGCAGCTGGTTCCCTCTTACCAAGTCAGTCACTTCCTGGAATGGCTGGCACTGGCACAGGCTGGCCCAGCTGCCACTGGGTTTAGAACGCCCACCCAGGTGCAGCAATAGGGAGCCAAAGAAACAATCTCTCTTCCTTATGTGTGTGTGTGTTTGTGTATGCGTGCTTTCTCACTTTAGCCCCAGACTGCAGAAAGATGAGACAGCCGTAAAGAGAGACACATATTTTTGCAATTGTCCTTTGAATAGTATCCTGCTAATGAATAAGTAATGTATGCTGTAGTATGTTAACGTTTTATTGTAATTTTGCCTTACTAAAAAGTTCAAACTCCTCCCCCCAAAAAACCCAACACCACCCATATAGCACAATAAGCAGCAGCCTGTTTTCTGGTGCATGGAGGAACCTCATAGGAAGACAGCAACACCTATTTAAAATGGTTAACAATAAGCTGCACGCTTATGTATTTCAAACAGCTTTTGCCAGGCACAATCCTAACACCGTGAGGGATCAGTGACATGCTACCTACCGATAGCGCTACGTGGCTTTAACAGTGCAGTACGCACCCAGCGAATGGTACAGAATATTGAAGGAAATAGAGTCCTTCCCACACCCTCTCCAGGAGATCATTCTGTACCCCGAGGAATGAAGATCCATCTCTCCTGTCAGAGTCTTATCTTTCAGCCTCATGTGTTAAGCAAAAATTTCCCCATGCATCAGAATTATAGAGACCTAGGGCCTGCTCCAGTGCCCATTGAAGTCAATGCAAAGACTCTCATTGATTTCAACAAGCTTTGGATCAGGCCCTTTGGCACAGCAGTTGGGCCTTTGGGCTGCAGGGAAGCAAGTGCCTTTAAAACAAACAAACAAACAAAAAACCCAAACCAGAAACTAATACTATTCAACAGAATCCACTCACCACCGAGGAAAAAATATCTCCTGGCAGACAGATTTTAAAGTTCCAGCACTGTAGATACAAATTAACATAGTTCCCATCCATCATGAACATGTATGTAGCTTTCACTAGCTACCAGCATTATGGCTACCACATACGAAATGCTGGAGCAGCAGTTTTAAAAGGAAGAAAGGTTTATATGTGTGTTCTAAAAGGAGCAGCTATTAAAAGCTGTGTTTCAATCATGATTTGCCTACACCTATTTTGCTTTATTTATAATGTATTTTTTCTTCTGCTTTCCTATTTACAACACTTAATCCGATATTTTCTTATGCCAGTAAAAGCACAACCCATATAAATACAACGGTTGCCTTTTTGGGTAACAGTAAGAATTGAACCAGGGAACTCTAAAGCTAAAAGCAGGTGGGGTTACAGCTTGAGCTAAAGAGTCAATGTGTAGGTAAGAGTGTAATAGACTTACATCCCCTGGAGATCAGGCACAGCGTGGACAAATATGCTGAGATCAGTGGGTTGCACTAACACTCAGAGAAACACTTTCCTATTAATCTAAACTTGAGCTGGGAAAAAGTCACACAAATGTTTCCCAATGAGAATTTAGGGCCTGATTTTTTTAAACTTACACTGCAATTAAAAACCCGCAGCTGGCCCATGCCAGCTGACTTGGGCTCGCTGTGCTAGGGCTAAGGGGCTGTTTAATTGCAGTGGAGACCTTCAGGCTCAGGCTGCAGCCTGAGCTCTGGGACTGTCCCACCTTGCAGGGTGAAGCCTGAAGGTCTCCACTGCAATTAAACAGCCCCTTAGTCCGAGCCCCAGGAATGTGAGTCAGCTGGCACAGGCCAGCTGCGGGTATCTAATTGCAATGCAGACATACCTTGAGAGTCCAGTTTTTCAGGGGCAATTTTGTGGCTCAGCCAGAATTTAGCACTTGCAATTAACTACAGATCCAAAGGACAGTCATATACACATCTAAAGAACTGACTGAACCCACAAGTCAGGTGGACCAACATGTAAGTACCATTTACAGGCACAGAATTGCTCTGGCAAAACTGGAATCCAGGATAATGGTTTTAGCCCCTTGATCCCACCATGAACTCCAAAAGAGAAACCTGAAACTTGTACCAAATCCCACGGAAGTCAATGGTGTTCAGCACAGGTGCAGGAGTCCACCCACATGATTTTCTTTGCAGGATCACAATTTGGCTTATACAGTTTTAAATACTGGTACCAAACTTCCTACCAGAACGTTCCAGAAGTTTGAAATACACATAATAAAAAACAGTGTGATTTGGGTTGGAGCTGGTATTTTTGTTACTTCAACTGGGACAGATTGCAAAAGTGACCTTCAACTTGTCATTGGAATTTGCTTCTCGCTGAACAAAGTGCCATATGTAAAATTTACACTTGAATTGATCAGTGACAACAGCAGTGACAGTGTTAATGACCTACAAAAAAAAAAAAAAAAAGCCAATCTGAAAAGAGGGTGGGGGATGGGGACTCAAGCAACTGTGGAGTGAGGTTAGCATCTTGAAATGGTGTATGACACACTGAGTTGGAGTTTGACATTAAACATTTATAAAAGACGAGTCGATAATAGTAAATGTAGCTGTACACATAGCATAGAATGAAAGCAAAATAACATTACAGTGAAACTGACAATATTAAATAGAAATCCCTGACCTAAAGATAAAACATCTGGTGTGATAAAGAGAAGCTGGAATATATTAAGAGTGTGAGCAAGAAGAAGGACAGCGGAGAGCAGTAACGAAAGTACCATGGTTTGGGGAAGGCAAGAAAGTCACAAAACCCAGCCCATGCTACAGGGCATGAGGAAAAAAAAAAAGATGGCAAAGGAAGCAGGATGGGAGGACGTGTCAGTTCTAAAGGGTTCATTTGAACTTGCAAAAAATGTCCAGAGCCCCAGTTCTACTCCCATGTAAGTCACTGGCAAAATTCCCACAGACTTCAAGGAAAGCAGGTTGAAGGCCATAATATAAGTGGTCTCTTCACTAGGAAAAAGGTGTCTTTTTAACCTGTGTTACAGTGCCAGTGTAGTGTTAACCCCTATTAGCTGGTTGAGGTAAGCAGGTAAATCACAGTGGGGAGTCCTAAAAATTACAGTTGCCTTGTAACACAGGTGAGTTAACATGGGTTAAAAATACACCTTTTTTCCTGGTGAGGACGCAGCCACGTGTGGAGGAGGTCCCCTACATTAGCAAAGATTTTCTTTGCTTTGGAAGGTGCATCATTAAGTCACAGAACTTGCAGTTTGCCAGCAGGATGACACAGAACTGCTCCCATAAGATTACCTGAGTGAATGAAGACTGCAGAGATGAGCCATAGTAATGCACAATAGTTATATCCTAGCCTCCATTTTAGATTATGCAGGAGGAGAGGCAAAGCATAGCTTTAGTGCTATTCAAACTACAAACCCTACCTATCGTGTAAGAAGCCAAATAGTGTCATGCAGGTGTAACCAAATGAATCTAATTGTCCCATTGTACCTGTTGTCCCCCCCTGCCATTTGTAACTCTGATTACAAAGACTTCCTGAGTCTTGGTAAATTTTCATGAAATATCATTGCCTTCTCACATATACTCATACACTCTTTTTAGAGCACATGATACTTGCCAGCCATGATACTATTGTGTCCTCTTAGAGAACATTTTGGGCCAGATTCTGCCACTTTTGCTCACCCTGAGTAGTATGCTACACCATGGGTAGCCCCACTTCTTTCAGTGGGACTATTTGCACAGTAAGGTACTCTTTAAAATGAGTAAGGCTGGTAGAATCTGGTCCTTTATTAAGATCAGAGCTCTCCCAGAATTGCTACAGTTAGAAAAAAAAGGTAAAAGGCTTTATTTCTTCCATAATTATTTCCTGGATCATTATTTAGCCATAATACATGTGGATTTGAAAATAAGAGCTAAAGCTCTCATTCTCAGGGATCACCTTAGCTGGTAGATATTTCCCTGGGTGGCATAGAGTTCATGGAACGGGCCTGCAATAGTACCCAGTTGGGGGTGTGGCCAGGAAAGGCAATGGCATGGTGGTGGAGAATGCTCTGCACACTGGTTTCCTGGGCTGACAGAGCTGCTTTAATTTATGCCAGGAGTCTAGAGTTTTGGAGGCAAAGGTAGCTTAAAGTAATCTTCCCAATGTCCCCTAACCCTGCACTGTGCCTCTGAGAGGAGCAGCTCAGAATCAGGGCCAGCCCTTCGAACTGCTTGTCAAAGTCAGCCTGTGACCTGAAAGGTAATCCAAATTCTTTCATCCATGATAATGAAGTCTGTAATGTGAACAATTGTGGGTGATACACAAGCCAGAGCAGAATCCATCTCACTTTTCCATAGGTAGGATGCTGCTGCAAAACTAGCAGGAGTAAAAAAAAAAACCTCTTCTTGTGAAAGAATTTAGCTATAGAGTTGGCTGGAAAATTTCCAGCTGAAGATTTTACCATCAGAAAACACTGATTCATCAAAAGCAAAAAATGTTTTATAGAAATGTGTTGCTTGTTGAAATTTTTTTTGAAATAAAAATTGAAAAAACCCACACCATTTTGTTAAGGGCATGTGGGGAGCGGATAAAGCACATGACCAATGTGGTTGCAAGCTGACTCCAGCTGACTCCAACTCTGTTTATTACAAGCTTTCTTTTATAGTCTTTCTTAACATTACATAACACAATTAGGCTATAATTACACATCTACCGATTGGACAAGAAGGAGAATCATGTGTTTATCACATGTATAGCCCCACACCAATTGGTTCAATTGTTCCTTACATAAGGCCTCATCTTATATAACCACCAGGGGGCCTTACATAAGGCCTCATCTTATATAACCACCAGGGGGCCTTACATAAGGCCTCATCCTATATAACCACCAGGGGGCCTTACATAAGGCCTCATTTTATACAACCACCAGGGGGCCTTACATAAGGCCATGATTTATTGCCAGGCAAGTGTCCCATCGTGACCCTTACCCTCTCATGGAACTTTACATCCCCACACCTCCCCCCATTTTCTTAAATAAGGAAGTACAGCATTATCAGGTGTCTAGGCTGTGACAAACAATAAGTGCAGGTCCGGTGTCACTACTGGATAAGCCGCGGGCGCAAATTCCCCATCTATATGGGCTTCCCTAATAAGTCCGTGCCAACGCCTTACGGGGTCCGGGGGGGCCCGAGCCGCCCGGGATATTGTTCGAAGCATGTCGCAGGGTGGAAACATCGGATGAAACTGTATATGGTCATCTGTTAGCTTCTGGCACTTTACAATGTTATTCAAGTCAGCACCCATTAAATTTGTCACAAGATACACTTCATTAAAATTTTCTATTGAAGTTGCTGGTATAACAAAAAACCCGCGTCTTTGTCCCCATTTCAGCAATCGGGACAACACGTCAGAGGGAAGCTTCTCTCCCTTTTTTTTTTCAGCGATGCGTAATAAAAAATCATGCACCGTCTCCTCCTCTGCAGACAAAGCAGAGCCCATTTTATGGAATGCAGCCGCTCACCTGTGAGCTCACGAACGCCTCTCTCGGACGACCAGGAGCCGGTATCCTCTGGTACCTCCTGCCGCAGCTGCCATCGAATGCAGCCGCTCACCTGTGAGCTCATGAACGTCTCTCTCGGACGACCAGGAGCCGGTATCCTCCGGTACCTCTTGCCGCGGCTGCCATCGAATGCAGCCGCTCACCTGTGAGCTCACGAACGCCTCTCTCGGACGACCAGGAGCCGGTATCCTCCGGTACCTCCTGCCGCGGCTGCCATCGAATGCAGCCGCTCACCTGTGAGCTCACGAACGTCTCTCTCGGACGACCAGGAGCCGGTATCCTCCGGTACCTCCTGCCGCGGCTGCCATCGAATGCAGCCGCTCACCTGTGAGTTCACGAACGTCTCTCTCGGACGACCAGGAGCCGGTATCCTCCGGTACCTCCTGCCGCGGCTGCCACCTCCGCCTTTTCTCACCGAACACTTCAGTCGGCTGTGTTTGCATACGTGATAGGAGAATTTGGACAGTCTTTATCTGCAACCCCAATTTCTTCAGTTTCCATGGCTGCATCCTCACTTTTTTTTTAGTTTCTGTGGCTGCAGATGTTTTTATATATTTCATTCTTTTTGTTCTGGTGTAAGGTTCTTCTGCATGCTTACGTTTTTGTTTCTTTATATGTGTTTGTTTTTCTTCTTCATTATGATTACCATTTCCATTTATTTCCACCCGAGCTGTATTATTCCTCTCATGCTTTTTCTTCTTCTTTTTCCTCTTTGCATTATTGCTTTTGGAAGTTTCCTCATTTTCATCTTCAGTACCTTCCTTTTCTTTTTTAGGCTTTAATTGGCTGCCTTGATGTCCAAGTCGAATCACGTCGGGGTCACCATTTGTGGGGAACCGATGCGGGTCGGATAAAACACACGACCAATGTGGTTGCAAGCTGACTCCAGCTGACTCCAACTCTGTTTATTACAAGCTTTCTTTTATAGTCTTTCTTAACATTACATAACACAATTAGGCTATAATTACACATCTACCGATTGGACAAGAAGGAGAATCATGTGTTTATCACATGTATAGCCCCACACCAATTGGTTCAATTGTTCCTTACATAAGGCCTCATCTTATATAACCACCAGGGGGCCTTACATAAGGCCTCATCTTATATAACCACCAGGGGGCCTTACATAAGGCCTCATCTTATACAACCACCAGGGGGCCTTACATAAGGCCATGATTTATTGCCAGGCAAGTGTCCCATCGTGACCCTTACCCTCTCATGGAACTTTACATCCCCACAAGGGCAAAACATTCCATTTTGACCTTTTGGAGAATAACATTTCAATATTCCCTTTTGAAATGACTTTGCAATTTTTTAGTTTATAAAATAGAGGCGTTGAAATCAGAACCAATCATTTCATTTTTTATCAAAAGAAAATGTTTCAATTGACCTGAAAAAAATTCAGAATTTCCTGGTAAATGTCAAGATTTTTTTGGTTTAATTCTGTTTCAGAATGGGGAAAAAAAATAGAAATAGAATTTCCCACTAAATAGAAAATCTAGTTCTCCCCCAGCTCTACTCAGGGTACAACTCAGAATGTAATTATATATAGAGAAAGCAGATCTATGGAATAAGCTGGTGACATGTTTATAGAGTTAGTTTCTCAGATCTATCATGCACTTTAAAGCCTTGAGCCAGGAAGCATGTGTGTAATTAAGCATTTGAAGAGACCTGGCAAAGACAACAGGACTACTAACGCACTCACAGGCGCCGACTTTACAAAGTACTGGGGGTTACTCAACCCCCTGCTCTGCCCCAGGCCCTGCCCCCACTCCACTCCTTCCCCAAGGACCCACCCTGCCCTGCCTCTTCCCGCCCCCGCTCCACCCCCACCCCACCTCTTCCCGCCCAGTTCCGCCCCCTTCCCCGAGTGCACCGTGTCCTTGCTCCTGTCCCCTACCCCCCACAGCCTCCTGAACGCCACAAAACAGCTGATCAATGGCAGGTGGGAGGTGCGGGGAGGGAGGGTGAGGCGCTGAGCCACAGGGCCCACTGGCAGGTGGGAGGCGCTGGGGGGGCATTTGGGGGAGCTGATAGAGGGGCTGCTGGTGGGTGCTTAGCACCCACCATTTTTTCCCCCTTGTTGCTTCAACTCCAGAGCACCCACGAAGTCAGTGCCTATGAACACACTTCAAAGTTATATACATGCTCAAATGGCTTACTTGACTGGGGCCTAAATTTGGTTCACCTCCAATAACCAACATCATGCATCCCAGACAGTTTTCACTGGCAGCTACAAATTCTACCTTGAAAGAAATCCTGCTGGAAATTTGCCAGTTAAATTACTAATGGACAGATCATATGCCCTGATGTACCATGGATAAAACAGAACAGAAAGGTCATGATCCTCAGAACATTTTTCTTCATAGTACCGTAAAATGGCTAAGTGAGTTATGCTAGGTTCAAGAGGGTGGATGTTGCTGGGGCCAATCAGCCAGGCCTATTTCATTAAACCACATGGCTGTGTGACTCAAGGCTTGTCTACACTGGCAAGTTTCGGCGCAGTAAAGCAGCTTTTTGCACTCAAACTGCAGATGTGTACACACTGATGAGCCACTTCGTGCGCAGAATCGCCTGAGTTGCAGTGTTGCAAAAAAACCCACCTCGACGAGAGTCGTAAGGGTATTTCCGCAGAGGCTCCAGCGCTCTATTCCCAGGGTAGGCACTTGATTGCGTTCTGCGCTGTAATTGGCCTCCGGAGCTATACCATAATGCCTCAAGTGACTGCTCTGCTCATTGGTTTGAACTCGGCTGCCCTGGAGACATGCGCCCCTCCCCTTTCAAAGCACTGTTTCTGACAGCCATTGCGTGCTGTGCTGATCTGCTCCGGGACACAAAGCAAACCATTAATGTGGAATGCTCGTGCTGCTGAACATAGAGGTGCGTGTGTGTGTGTGTGTGTGTGTGATTGCTGTGCAAAGAGCCCAGGGAGGGAGGCGGGGGCTGATGTCAGGGTTTCCCCTCCCCCTGCCTCAGGATTGGTTGCTTCCTGCCGCTGTCTGAACTTACAAGACAGCATGCTGACACACTCTGTGTCCCTCAAAACACACTGTCTCTCCCCCCCCCGCATACACACACACACTCTCTGTCACACACTCCCCCTCCCCCACTTCAGTTGAAAAGCAGCTGGCAATGTAGTAGGATGCCTATGGAACAATGGGCTTGGGAAACCTGCATCATGTGACGCTGTGCCTGCCCCATGAGGCATTGCAAACCCTTCCCAAAGCACCCTGCGGCCAGTTGCACAGTGGGATAGCTACTACAATACACTGCTGTCTTTGCCGTTGCAAGAGCTGCTACTGTGGATGCGCCCCAGCGGTGTGGACAGAGTGTAGACACGCAACAGCGGTTTCATTCCAGCATTTTAATAAAAGTGGTATAACTTGTGGCGCTGAAATTTGCCAGTGTAGACATACCCTTAGAAATTTGTGTTCAACGGCATCGAGTTCATTTAATGCCTAAAGTACACCATTCAGACTGTTACGCAAATGAGACTCAGCACAAGCTTTGTAACCCTGAAATTCACATCTCATTTGCTTTTTCCTTGTATTTGAAATGGCTCGTATCTGTTGGTCTCATTGGTAGTACCCCCAGAAAGAAAGACCCAGCTGAGTGTTTATGAGCTATTTTCTGATTCCTTGACATAACATCCAACAATCACATACTTGAATGAGAAGGATAAAAATAAATATTGACTAGCTAATCATGTAGTCAGCACTGGCCGTCCTGTGCCCTGAATGAGGCAGGGAGTCCTTCAGAAAAAAACATGATGTGATTAGACTATAGCATAATGCATACGTGCAATGGGGATAAATTAAGGTTGCAGAGACCATCTTATTTCTGGCATTTCCTAACTTCTGAGTGCTTGACTTTGCAACCCATGTTCTTTTAATGTCATTTTTGTGTGTAATGAAGTGAGGTTTTTACCCACGAAAGCTTATGCCCAAATAAATCTGTTAGGTCTGGTCTACTCTAACCCCCAAATTCGAACTAAGGTACGCAACTTCAGCTACGTGAATAACGTAGCTGAAGTCGACATACCTTAGTTCGAACTTACCGCAGTTCAGACGCGGTCCACACGCGGCAGGCAGGCTCCCCGTCGACTCCGCGGTACTCCTCTCGCCGAGCTGGAGTACCGCAATCTACGGTTAGCTCTTCCGGGATCAATATATCGCGTCCAGACCAGACGCGATAAATCGAACCCGGAACTTCGATTCCCAGCCGCCGAACTAGCGGCTGGGTGTAGACATACCCCAAGTCTTTAAGGTGCCACCAGACTCCTTGTTGTTTTTATGGGTACTTGGATGTCACTGTACATAGCCCTCTGCAGTGCAGTAAATGCAAGTGACAAAAACAGGTGATGCCCTGAGGAGCTTATAATCTAAAGGCACAATAAAATATCAGAACAAGCAATCGCAGACATCTGTGACTGCATTGGATCTGGAACATGTCACAGAATAGCTGGGGCTTTAGAAATTTTGGAAGTCTGTTAAGTCTGAAGCTATTCCATGTTTAGAGCATGGCATGAAAGATGGTAGAGAGTCCTGTGTGCATGGGTGAAGACCATCTTTTCCTGTAAGCTCTGCACAAGAAATTCCCATTGAACCCAGAGTTTCAGACAAGGGGACAGACTCCCTTAGGGAAAACAGGTGGGAACATTAATTTTCATTCCTTGTCGATCCATCTTAAAAGGGTCCCCTTCACAGAGCTGCAGTGTACCATAGGCTGGTGATATTCAGCACTGAAGAGCCTGAGGACCACATCCACCTTGAATGGAGTCTTAGAGGGTCATGAAATGGCAGCTTTATAACTGTGCTTCATTGTGTCTTGATATGACATCACAAGAGTCACACTGTAATAGCAGGAAATCCCACCACTATTCGTTTGTTGCTTTCTCTCTCCTCCTTTGTCCCCACCTTGCTTCCCACCAGGAGGAATCGTGACTAAGGCTAAGATTTTAGCACGGACGGGTCACAGGACAATAAAGAAAAATTCTTGGAGCCCCTGACCTGTCTGTGACTTTACTAAAAATAACAGGGGGGCAGAGCTAGGTAAGGGGAAGGAATGGAGTCCCATGGGGAGGGACTGACAGATTGAGCCCCCCGCCATGGCGGGGGGGGGCACAGCCCTGGCTCCAGCAGCAGCAGATCCCCCCCGGGGGCACACAGCCCCGCTCTGGATCTGGCCACAGCTGCGGGACAGGGGTGCACAGCTCTGGCCACGGGGAGGGGAGGGGGCACGCATGGCCCTGGGAAGCTGCAAGGGGGGGCGCACGGCCCCCACTGCAGTCCCCGCCAAGCCTGGAACCGCGGGGTTGGGACGCAGGCCCCAGCTGCAGCCCCCCGTGGAAGCCATGGGGATAGGGTGCATGGCCCTGGCTGCACACCCCCCCTCAAGCCTGGGACACCGCAGGGCAGTTTTGCCAGCTGTTGGGAGGGGAGCAGTGGAGGGAAAGGTGCTTGTAAAGGCAGCACCAGGGAAATCCGAAGGATTTTATGCGGGGAAGAGGGCTTTGCCACCTCACCTCGCCCCCCCTGCTGCTCTTACCTTGTACCTTTCCTAACAAAGTAAGAGTGGGTAAAGTCCCAGTGATCATCCAGCCAGGCTTCTGCCACTTCCTGCTGTGGCAGGGGGTGGCAGCTGCACCCGGCCCGGCTGAAGCCCCTGGCGGAAGGCGACCCTGGCTGCAGACCCCATCAAGCCCTGAGTGCCGCGGGGATGGGGTACACGACCCTGGCAGAAGGCGGCCCTGGCTGCAGGCCCTGCCAAGCCCAGGACTGCCGGGCAGGGCCTGCAGGGTCCTCCTGGTTCAAGCCCCAGTTGCAGTGCAGGGGCGCAGTCCCGCCTCTGCCTCCTGAAGCCCTAGAAGTCACAGAGGTCCGGTAAAGTCATGGAATCCATGACTGCCGTGACCTCCTTGACTAAATCGTAGCCTTAATCATGACCGCTCTCGTCAGTTAGCTCAGCACGCTGCACCCGCCTCTGACATCAGGCACGACGGGGCACACTCCTGTGACAGGTGCTCTGTTCATGTTGCCTAAGAACAGGTAGAATGTAATGATGTTCCAACCAAGCCTTGGGCTACACTAGAGCCAGATCTCTGTAGTCTGGAGTCACATTATCACTGATCTAAACCCTTCCACTTTTAGGCTAGCTAAAATGTAGGTTTCTTCCCAATAACAGAAGTCAAGATCCACACTGTACTTAGTCTTCACTTAACTGTTTTATTTATCTAGTCAATGTATACAGTGCATATCAATCACAATTTCTCAAGGGCTACAAAATATCTATTTTTAAAATTTATATTCTCTATCCTGTCTAGCAGTTTCTTTCCCTATATTTTATTACAGGCATCTAAAAACCTCCATACACTGATATGTTGTGCTCTTCAGATTAACTGTGTACTATAATGGTAGCTGAAATTTTATTACAAAACAGACTGCTATCCCAGCAACCTTCTGGTGGTATAAATCCTGTAACATCATCTTGAGGTGAGTTAATTGCAGGATTGAATTTAAAATGCCTACTTCATGTTCTTATCTTCTCTGAGACAATAATTCCTTTAGACTGCACACTGTCTTATCATTTAGTTAGGTTGGCAGCTAGATGTATGACAGAGCCCCCGTTTTCAGCAAACCTTTTGCCTTACAGTAGGAATAATTTAATACTTGAATATTTGTGTTAATTTGCACAGGCTGACCTGCAGCAATGGAAATATTCGATCACACTGGCAGAAGCTGCTTATGTAAAGAATATTTTTGTACTGATTTAATGTATGCTGGTAACGAAATCTATGCCAGAATTTTCCCCAAGAGTTTTTTTTTTTAAAATCAGTCACCTTCATCTTCCCAGCAAGAGTGATATTATGCAGACATATTATGAGGTGTTTTTTCAATAGCATTTGCACTCATTCCGAGCCTCTGGGAATAGGGAGGTGTTTTCTGGTTTTAAGTCTCACTATAATGTATGTTAAATTCTACAAGAGGGGAAGGAAGGTGGTAATACTCAGCACTTAACTAATTAATCCTCAAAGCCTCCAAGTGAGGCAGGGAGGTTAGTAGGGTTTTAAAGATGAGGAAATTAAAACGGAAAGTTGAAGTGACTTGGCCAAGGTCACACAAAGCGTCAGGATGTTAAGCAAGGTGAAAACGTTTGGAAGCGGTGGAATAGATTGTAACACTGTAACTGCTTCTCCCCACCCCACCACCAATAGGTACTCCATAGCACCCAAAGGTGTCTGGTGTCAATCTCTTCTTTTTTACTGCCACTGCAACTTCTTCCAATTATTTTCCTCATCCACCATTTCTGCTGGAGTCTTATCTCTGGAAAAGCCACAGAAGTATTGGAGGTCACATTGTCAAACTGTGCTATGGTTCTGTAGAAGGCACTGTACTGTGTAATCCAGAGGGCTGGCTGAATAGTTTTCTCCAAAACCCTTCATGATTACTAGTTGGTGAAACTGGTACTTACAGAATAACCCTAGCAATATTGGCAAAATAACATTGGCAGAGGCAAAGTCAAAAGAAATTAAAAGTGGTACTTATTGCAAACACGAGAAGTTATTGGTACAAAAGAGATACTTGCTCTCTTTATCAATCAGTGATTACTTACCACAATTTCTTGGTTATACCTGTAAGATCTCTGGTTCTTAAGGGTTTTGCTCTTGGAAATTGTTAGTATTTAGCTTTTATCAGTTTCCTGGCCTTTTTTTTTTTTTTTTAAGAAAACACATAGCATTTTTTTCAATATATTTCAAATTCAGCTTGTCCACCAAAAATGCCCCACTTCCCCCCATATTCAACAAATCTTTTTTGGTTGGAATGAATTCAGTGAAAGAGATTGTGAATAATTTTTTCCCCTGTTTCTCTATTTCCCCCACATCCCTGGCATATGGGCACTTTAAGAGTGCATGGAGGAGAAGCTAAAAGTTTGCAAGGGAAGCGTGGAGGACTGTGTCAGATTGATTTCACATGGAGAAGGTATGAGCAAACAAATGGGGATGAGAGATAAATCAAGGTTTTCTTAAAGGCTGTAAAGATGACAATGTGGCAATCGACCGATTCTGATTTAATAAGAACAGAACAGAGACAGGGAACACACCTGAAGGAGACTATAAATGGACAGTAAATATAGCAAAGACCACCAGACAAGACAGAATTATCTGGCCTAATACAGTGCAATGGTGTTACCCCCTATTTGAATCCACAGCAATGACATATTGAGGATTTTCACTTTGATTAGAACAGGTGATTTCTCTGGAAGACTCCTGATTTGTACATATTTATGCATGTATGTCAGGGAAGGAATATAAAATCATTGCAAAATATCCGATTGTCGTTGCTTTCTCATTGCCTCATGCAGAGTAACTTCCAGGCCAGTAATTGTTGTTGCAAGAAAAGTCCACAGACACCTATTGTTTTTAAAACAAGCTGTGTTTCAGCCATGTGTACAGGTTTTTTTCAGCTGCTCTGTTAGCATGTATCAAGATATTCTGGTTAAAATTCTATAATCTTTCATTAAGTGCTGGCTGTATCATGCAAACAAGCAGTAGTGATGGCTCCTTTCACATCCTGGAAGTAGTTAATCTGTGTGGTTTACAGACATTTGTTTTGAAAACAAAAATAAACAAAACATTTACCTCTGTATTCAGGAGCAGCCTATAATTTTAAGATTGCACAGAGAATGGATCAATTTCGTATCACTAACCTATGGGTGTAGCATTTGTTACTAGAGTGACTTGATTTTATACCAATTTTCTTAACTAATCATAATCTGCCAAGAGTAAAGCAAATTATAGCACTATGATCAACAAAGTAACCTTTTCATCTTTTCTGAACTTTAGTTAACTCGCAACAGCCACCAAATTCTGAAGGAAGTAACTGAGAAGTAATCTTTCTTGTGATAAACATCAGGAGAGTAGGGGAAATGATGGGAAGGTACTTTTTTTCTCTACATTGCAGCTTTAAGACTGCAGCCTGATTCTCTGCTGAAGCCTCAGTCTGCTAAATTAGGTAGAGGTTTGGAAAAGAGTGTTCTGATTGTTAATCATGAAATGTACTATAATCTTCTGTAAGGCAGTTCTAACCTTCTCAATCAGCAGCCTTTTCTTACTTAATTATATGATTTTAAGCACATCTAAGGAGGTGCTGTCAGATTTACATTGGAATTATTTTAAATGTTACCACTGTAGTCATGGTGATGATATATATAAATGGACAAAATGCCAGAGACCTGAGAAAATGTCAGATTTATGGTACACCCACAGCTGCTCTCTGACTGGGAGTTCGTTCAGCACTTCTCAATTGCTTTGAAACAGAAGATGGTTTCATTTGGTATATTAAAATATGTGAAACAAAACAGTAAGATTAATCCTATGTAGCTAATCTTATTACTTAACACGTGTACCTTCAACATTCTTTATATATAGCAACTAATTAATCGTTACACTGATCTGTAAGGTAGATAAGTATTATTACCTCCATATTTAGAGCTGGTTGGAAAATAAGCTGGGCAGAGGAAAGAAAATTACAAAACAAAAAGTGTTACGATATTTTGCTATGTTTTTTCCAACATATCATTTTCCTCACCAGCCCTATCTATCTTATCTGACTTTGCAACCCTTGCTCCTGTTGAGTAGTGCATACTCAGCTATATCTCTGAACCCATTACTACTTGCCCAAGTACATACTAAACATATGGGTTGCAGAATCAGGCTCCACATTTCTTGCCGTAAGAGGCTCTTTAGCCATGCATGGTAATGATGTGGTTTTATGAAACAGATCATCTGTTGTCTAATATAGAAGGTCCCTCCAAGCACAAGTACTAAAGCCTGACTTCTTAACATGAGGGCCTGGTCTACACTATAGAGTTAGGTCGACATGAGGCAGCTTACGTAAGCTGCCTCATGTCGACCTAACTCTGTAAGCATCTACACTAAAATGTAGTGCCCACCAATGTAACCCGCCACTACACCGACTTAATAACTCCACCTCCACAAGAGGCATAGCACTTAAGTTGATGCAGTTAGGTTGACGCAGTGTCAATGTAGACACTGTGTTGCTTACCTTGACTGTCGCTGCCTTTCAGACACTGCCCCACACTGACAGTTAAATTGGTGCAAGAGGACACACCCCGCCGACACAAGGAGCGTAGTGTGGACGTGTAAAACCGATTCAATTGCTGCGGTGGCTGTATGTCGACATAACTTAGGTCGACTTAATTTTGTAGTGCAGATTTGCCTGAGGCCATATGGGAATAAGTGAGAACAGAACTGAGTTCCTGACTTATTCTGGCTGGTTTAAAGAAGTATTTGTTAAATCCCCAGGGGAAGATCCAAGCTGATTTAAATTGTCATGTGGTGTCAATGGAGACAATTTACACCACTTCCCTAAATTATCCGAGTGAGATAAGTAGTTGACTAACCACTAGCCCTGTTTTGGCTAGTCCTGTACTGGGTTCTTGCATGTACCCAGTATCACCTGGTAGTTCTCTTTAACAAAGCCGGCAATTCATTTGTGGGATGTGTACGCATTTCACGTTTTGCAGCTGTAGTTATACTCACTGTATTATGGTAGCACCTGAAGGTGGTATCGGACCCCATTGTGCTAGGCATTATACAGTGCGGATTCTTATTGCAGTTATGTGGATTATGTGCACATTATACAGCACAGCACATTAATACGTAATTCAGATGAACCTCACATCTTTATTAATAGAGTACACAAAGTCTACCTTCATCATTATATGCATGGCTAGCGCATAGCCCTACAGGCATACTTTACCGTACATGCTGTTAGTAAGCTTTACATGCGATCAGCAGTGTGGTTCAGAATTAGACTTTGTCACCGTTTGGTTGGTCAGGTAGACAATATTTCTTATGCTGTTTCAAATAGGTTTTGGGTTCTTCCCCGCCCCCCCTATTTTTGCAACCGGTGTAATTGTAGAATGCCCCAAGGAAATACGAAACTGGAAGCAATCGAGACTTGAATTCAAGGGGTAGCTAACTCATTTGTGCTTCTGGAATAAAATAAAAGGATATGAATCAAGGGCAGCTCTAAGAATTAGGAAAGTCCCAAGTCAACTGGGGGTTGGGGGAGGGTGGAAGACAGAGAGATCCTATAAGCATTGTGGGAATGATTACACAAGGTAGAGCATTTCTAGATAATAATGTCTGATCCATTTACCTTTATCACAACACAGAGGTAGTCCAGAATAGAAAGTACCTACCTGAGCGCAAGCTAGTGAATGTGTAGTACAAAATGATGAACATAATATGTGGCGTTCACATAATAGACCTTATGGGAGTAAGAATTGAAATTCTGTTTCCTGATTGTGGCACAGTTCCCTTCTTTTGTTGGTCCTGATGTCTCTTTCCTTCATCCTGCTGATCGCTGATAAGTATTTGCTTATTACAACCATCTAGTCAGTCACAAAGGCCATCAGTGCAAGTTAATAATGTACTATTCTGCTGGATCGATATCTTTACAGATTTCGCCTGTCCCAAAGAGAGAAAAGTTATTAGAAAGATTAGACGGCTTGAGCTAAATTCATTCATTGTGTAACTCCAGCGGCTTCGGGGGGCTTACTCCAGGGAGAAATCTGGTCTCTTGTGCGTAGTCACTATAAGAAATAACCCGAGAACAGGATTATGGCAAAAATGAGAAAAGATGCTGGCTTTTTCTTTCAGAGCAAAATTAACACGGAAGCAGAAGCAGCCCTGTAACAATTAGAGGACACCATTACCCTGCAGCAAGTTTCATACAAAAACAACCCCTTGGAGTGTTCTCTTTACAATACATTTTATATATGTAGGATTTCTGGCCACATTCTCACTTTCCTCCACCCATGCACTAGCATGGCTGTTATGACCAAAGGGGCTTGAGTTAAAAGCTCCCTGATTTATTTAGGAGGGGGCTGGCAGAAGTAGGGTGGTCTTGGTAACAGCTTCGGGTTTGGGCACTTATTTAGCATCTTGGATCATCAAAGTCTGGATCTGCTCACTTTTCAGGGCATACCTGTTCTTCCAAACTTTTCTTGCGTGGGGCAGGTGGATGGATAAAGTTAAATTGAGGACCTACAGGAAACTGTGCTGATGGCAGGGTGGTTAAAGGCAGCATGGGCTGACGAACAGAGCTCTGAAATGGGAGTCCAGAGATGCAAGTTCTATTGCAGGCTAGGCCACTGACTTGCTGTTAGACCTTGTACAAGTCATTTCCCCTTTCTGTGCCTCCATTTCCCATACAGCTCTTTGTCTCGTCTATTATGGTCTGTCAGGAAAGGACTGTCTCGTATTAGTTTAGTGCAGTGGTTCCCAAACTTGTTCCACCGCTTGTGCAGGGAAAGCCCCTGGCGGGGCGGGCCGGTTTGTGTACCTGCCGCGTCCGCAGGTTCGGCCGATTGCAGCTCCCAGTGGCCGCGGTTCACTGCTCCAGGCCAATGGGAGCTGCTGGAAGCGGCGGCCAGTACGTCCCTCGGCCCGCGCCGCTTCCAGCAGCTCCCATTGGCCTGGAGTGGAGAACCGCGGCCACTGGGAGCTCCATTATATGCACACACAAAAACAACAAGACACACTATATAATATATTATGTTGTGTTATACACATATAATATAGTGATGAGCACCAAAGGGAAATCCAAGATAGAGTTTTAAATGGGAAATCAATCAATGTGGTCAGTTCAAACCAATCCAGCCACGACTGGCAAGAGTTAAGAACATATGACAAGGATTTTTAGAATTCTTATAGCTCATGTAATAAATCATGCAGGAGAAAACCCCACTGTTAGTGGTTCAGGTTAATAAAGATGGACTAGTTCTAAGAGCCAGCCAAATTCCTAGCACAGTAGGGTAAATCTTCTATATAGAACTCAAGGATACAGCCACACATCCTCAATTCAGAACGTGTGGGATGTTAGCCACTCATCACTCATTAATGTCAAGTGATATTACTGTCAGCATGATACACTGATGCCCCCTGCTATATGTGACCAGAACGTTCAGCAAAAATGTAAAATTGGGATGGGGAAAGGATTTGTCACATTTACCAGGCTGATCTAAGAAGGGACCTTCTTATATAGGTACCTTCTTAAATCAGCCTGGTAAATGTGGCAAATCCCCCTTTTTTATGTTGTGTGACAGAATGAAGTCTGAAAAGATGAGAACTTTGTCATCCTCATAAGAAAGTATAATAAGAAAAGTGAAATAATATTAACAGACATTACACTTAATCTGAGTACCAAGTTCATTTACCAATAGTTCCATAACAAATGCCCAACAGTGCTCTCTAGTGTTTCCCAGAGTTTAGTGATCTATCTCCCCAGTGTTATCCTCTGATGCTAATGGATAGATTACCTATTATTGACACGACTGGATTAATTAAAGGAGGCTAGGCAGTGTTAAATGTCTCCAGAGGCTTTTCTTTTTCCTGTCTAAACATGCAATGCTCTCATTTAAGGAAGTCTTTGTTGCATTTTGTTTCCTGGTCTCTTTGCATACTTGTAGTAATAATAATAATAACCACCAACAGTATTGAACAAGTTGATAAGTGCTTTTCCTTTGAAACTTCAGAGTATGGTACGTTTTCAGAAACTAGGGCAAATACCATGGAAATAAGAGCAATATTGTCAGCAAAGTAAGTCTCATTGATCTGGGTCTCAAAATCTCCCAGGAAGTGTCACAAATCCACTGAGCGCTACCAGCTCCATTTAGATTTCTGATCTAGCAGACGCCTGCCTGAAATCACATGTAACTAACGAACTTCCTGTCGTCTATACATCTAAAGAAACACTATTTAAATATTCCAGATATTATTTACATTAAAAGGTTACCTGAAAGCCAGGTGAAAATGATGTTTGTGCCCTCCCCCACCCCTCGATGTATGAAGAAAGCATGTTATTTTTTATTGTTTTTTTCTTAGAAATATATCGGGAATAGCAAGTTTAATCTACCCTGTTTTTGCTAGAGAACTTTTTGGAGGACCAGAGACCTCATGTGGGAGCTTTTTCAGCTTTCAAATAAATGGGAAAGGGTTGCTGAATCTTTCAGAGAGAGAGAGAGAGAGAGAGAGAGAGAGTTTGAGTTAACACCCATTTAACAAAATCAACAGTTTTAAAGACTGATTAAACATTGCTCTCAATTGCTCAGATTTAAGTCCCTTTTGAGGTCATAATACCATTACATCTCCTGTCCTTTAGCAGACAAAAGACCTGATATTTTGCATGTAAAAAAAGTATAAATTATCCATTAAAAAGTCAAACCCTTTTAAGCCATCCTTATACATCAAGAAGCAAAAAAGCACAAACCAGTTCTTTATCTTTTGCAAAGCATCTCTTATTTAAGATCAGTTTCCCCTCCAGATCCTTCAATTTCACATGTTATTAGTCAAATCACTGTTTGTTCCTTGATAATTCTACCCACCCTAGATCCAGCCATATCCCTAACACTAAAACAGAAAACATGGATGTAGCAGTCAACCTTCATGGGGCATCACAGAATCTTCTACCTTCTCCAACTAAACGAGGACAGTCCCATAAAGTTAAAAAGCATCCACACTCCAGAAACCCACAGTGCAGAGTTCATGCCAGAGTATCCTTAAAAGCTTTACAATTAAATGTCATTAAAAAGCAAGACTAAAAAGTCTGAGGGCTTTATTTTAAATTAATTAACTGATTTGGTGTTTCTAATATAGGGAGGGTTATCAAGAGAACGAGTATTCCACAACCCCAAGGCACAGCAGGTAAAAACCCTCGTGTCTAAAGACATTAACCTAAATAAGAAGTTCATTATCAGAAGAACTTAATGATTAAGGAAACAATAGGCAAACTGGAAATACAAAAGGGAACTTGATCATGACTTAGCTTTCAATATGAAATGATTTAAAAGCCAGAAACAAAACAAATTATGATGATGAACCATCAGCAATCAATCTGCAAATTAGAAGCATTTGTGTCGATCAGACTGTGTGTCAACAAGAAACACAGAATAAAAACTACAGGCTATTGGAAGAACTTTCCTCGTGCTAAATTATTGCCTCCAAGCCATCTATATTCAACAGGCCACAATATCTTAATGTGGGATCAATAGTCTATTAAATTTTCCTCATTTAAGAAGTTATTATGCAGGATCTATTCTAAAAATCTTGTTACCGGCTTCACCTCATGGAAAGCCACTTAGGCGTTGCACCTGCATAAAACTGAAAACAGTTACTGCCCATGCTGATGTATTTTAATAGCCAGCAGAAAGGACTGAAAGAAAAATACTCTTGTAATAAACTTAGGGCCAATCCAATGCCCTCGAAGTAAATAGCCTTTCCACTGGTTTTGATGGGCCCTGGATCAGGCCCTTAATTTCTGCAAACAAGTTGCCTGGAAACCAGTTCTGTTTAAAATGTCTAATTCATGCACTACTGTGTCACGTCAGCACAGAATTAAGTAGTGACAACTGATGCTACAATATGTAACCTGCATTGCAGGCATGTGACATATATGTTACACAGTGTGTTAGAATACAATACATTTTCGGTAAGTAGCCAAAACAAAGAGCAAGCACCACAGTGTTGACTTAGGGAGGCATTCAAAAGTGAAATTCCCTGCTGGTGTTAACAGACAACTCCATAGCTCATCAAGTCCCAAGTACACTTTTGTAATACCCCCAGTGCTCCTATACTTTGCAGTGCATCCTTGAATCCAGCAATCGGGCACCTCTCTTTCATGTTCTCCCAGCACTGATTCTGCAGCAGTTATTGTGCCAATTGCCCCTTCTACATTTGTCTCTCACCCTTTGATGTTTCATGTATCTCTGTGATGCTCTTCTGGCTCTCTACAACGCCTCCTAGTCTTTGATTCTCTTCCAGTTCGCTCGAATTCTTCTGGCCCCTTTCCATGCTTCTGCAACCCTTTGATGCTCCTTCAGCCATCTTCCATTCTTGGCCCTTTTAATTATTCTGCAGGTTTTTGCCTCTCTGCTGCTATTCTGTCAGGAATTCCTGAATATAAATGTGTCTACTTATCCATGAAGAATGGGAGTAATTTGCAAATGCCATCATTCACTTCCCATGGGGGATCCTTTCCAGGCTATAAAATCTTACCAAATAACACCTCAACATCTTTGTGCTGAGAATGCCAGTTTCTGAGCACCAAAGTGCTATTCATAATAATATTTTAGTAAGTAGTTGTAGGCATGATTTTACTTGGATTGTGATCTCTTTGGGGCAAGGACTATCTTTTCGTTCTGTGTTTGTACAGTTCCTAGCACAATGGGATCGTGTCCATGACTAGGACTCCAAAGTACTACTGCAAATAATACAGGGCATCACAGCAGTGGATAATGATAGAGCTGGTCAAATTGTAAATTGCATTTGATTTGACCATCTTCATACTATTTTTTATTTGTTTTCTGAAATTTTCATGTGAGCGAGATTTGCTGATATGAATGTTCAGGGAAAAGCTCATTTGTATGCACATTTATTTCCATGCAAATGCATGTGTCCACACAATTTTGCTAATCTGCACTGAAAGTAATTGTGCAGCCATCTTAGGCATCGAGAAAGTTAATCAAATGATCAAGTCATTTTTGAGAAAATCTATATTAATAGGCACATGTTTACAACAACGTAACAGTGTGTTAGTGCAACAAGAGAAAAAAACTGGGTGTAAAGTTTGCTGTAAACAACCAGTAAATCTAATTCTTAGTGGATTATTGATTTCTTTCTCCCTTCTTCAATCAAAATGGAACTAATTTAAAGCCTGTGATGCATGTATGTAGCTGAATATAATGCTCTGTTTTGAGGGAAAAAGGAAAGGAAGCGACTTGGCATTTCTTAAAAATCCTTAGCCTGCTGATCTCTTCCGACCCCGTTATCCTAGCAGTGCTCCGGTCACCTCAACTCCTCCTATTATTCAGACCCTACTCTGGTTTATTAATTTTACAGTTATCCAATCAGGGAACAGGAAAAAAACAGCATGCAATTTAGCTGGCGAATCACAAAGCTTAATTATCCAATAGCAATTTCTCAATATTTACAGTGAACAGTTTGTGCCTGATCCAAAACCCACTGAAGTCAAGTGAAACAGAGATTTCAATGGGATCTGAGTGAGGCCCACAGCAAGCAATGCATAGACTGTAACATTCATCCCACTGATGTGAACCTCAAACAGGTTAGCGGACGTTGTCATTTATCTGCAGAACACAAAGAAGAGTTGAATTCAACTCCCAAGTGGATGGCTCCATAAAATTCTCCCAGCTCCTGCTCAGCCCAGTTCTAGCGAGCAGTCACAATACCGTCAGTCACCCGCCAAATTCTCAGCTGGTGCTGATGACACTCCATTCGTTTCAATGCAGGTGTGCCAATTTACACCGATAGAGAATTTGGCTCATTATCTCCACTGCAAATAGTGAGCCCAGTTCCGCACGCCTTACTTGCTATCAGGATCAGACTTCGGCCCCAGTGACATGTGACAAAAGAAACATGAAGAGCACTCTGTTATCTTAGGGAGTACATGCTTAGTACTATGCTTTATAACTGCATACAATGAATGGGGAGATATATGCTCCTTAGACTGTCATTCATTAAAGCCAGCGCACTAGTCAGGGAGCTGCCTAACCTAGCCAATGGGAGATGCCAACAAGACGGGTGTGTGCTAAGCCCTATCCCTGTCACAGAGATAGGCACCTAAGTCCAAGCTGCAGGGAGGCACTGATTCACAGCTGGAAGCCCTCTTTGGAGTTAGATGCCTATGCTATTTTTGCAGGAAGCCTGGGGAAGGAGGGAAGAACGACGACCTCCCACATACCCCTTAGACTAGGGGTTAGGGTACTCACCTGAGATGTGAGAGACCCCCAGTTCAAGTTCCCCCTCTATTGGAGGGGGAGAAGGGATTTGAACAGGGATCTGCCACCTCTCAGGTGAGTTCTCTAACCACTGTGCCATTGGGTATTCTGATGAGGGGGCTTCCTCAGGCTCTCCTGTTGAAGCATTTCCACCGCAGAGAGTGTCACTGGAGCAGGGGCACTGGACTGGGGGTCTCCCAGGTCCTGGGTGAGTGCTCTGACCACTAGGCTGCAGAGTCATTCTCATGACTGTGCTCGCTCACGCTCTCTGGCCCAAATGACTCTTTAAGAGAACACAATCTGGTAGGCTCAATCCAATAGGCTTGGTCAGAGGGCACCTATCAGATCGGGCCCTGCCCAGGATATAGGTGGGCGAACACCTATCTTCCCCAGGTTTGTGCCTAGCTCGGGAGAGAGGTGTCCAGCTGCCTAGATGGAGGCAGCAGTGCGCATGCTCAGAGGCAGAAATATAGGCACCTGGGCAGCTTTTACTGCAAAAACTTTTGTGCTGAGTTTAGGCTCCTACAGTGTTCAGCAGGCATTTTGTGCAGCACGGTGGAGCCTAAAACTGGGACATAGGCACCTGAAACAGGGACTTACGCATCTAACTCTAAATGAGCATCTCTAAAATGGGGATACTCCTACTCCCATTCTCTCACCCATTGTCTGCCTTGTCTATGTAGCTTGTATTCCCTTTGGGGCACAGCCTGTCTCTTACCAAGTGTTTGTACATCACCTTGCACAATGATCTAGGTGTTACTTGAACACAAATATACCACAGCCACATAGATGGACAACACAAAGTGTACCAGGAGTCCCGGAGGCAAATCAGATCTCCCTTTGAGACTGCGCAAGTACAGTATTGGGTCGCATCATTCATTAAAAATGAAAAGCCTGAGGATCATTTTAAAACTACAGAAGGGACAAGTACAGGCGAATACCCAATCAATCTTCATAATTGCCCTGCTCTTTAGAAGTTTGTAAATAAATGTGATAATCCTTCGTTCATGGTCTATTGACTGAGAGTAGCCAAAGCAGTTGTGATTTGGTTTGTAAATATCCCTGGCAGAAGTGACAGGGCTGCAGAAATAATGAGCATAACAGTGAAGCAAAGCAGGTAATTCTTCCCTTTAAGGAGGATCAAAAGTCTCCAGCTAAGTTATTTAAATGCTGGCATATGAAAAGCTGTTGTACTGGAGACTCACACAGAAGCCAGCTGCTTCGGAGATTTTATATACAAGCTTTATACGATCCGGCGCTAATCACCAAAGAACCAAAAGGACTGCAGACGCTATTGGACTTAGAAACATATATGATGAAAATTGGCAGGCTATTCAGTGAGATGCGCTTCCAGCTTCAAAGCAGCTCACCGTATGTGGAATTTCCTTACCAGCTGTAAGATTATGAAAGATATGATTAAAAACGTATTAAAAGATCCATGCTTGCTGAATAGCCCTAAACAAACAGGTTCTATTAATAAAAAGGACTGAGCCCATGTGCTCAAGAAAACTACAAAGGACTTTCTGAACCTTCCAGGCAGATAGCATAGACCCAAAGCAAAGGGTCTCTTTGTTGCCAAAAGAGACGCCAACAAACCTCACTTCCAGCAAACACGCAAGGAGAGGGCCTATAGCTGGGGTATGAGTGTGCAACTTACCTGTCAAGTGAACAGCCATTGTCTCAGTTTCCCTCTTCAGGAGACGTTGCTAAGGTGAGTAGGGTCTTTTGGTTCTTCAACAAACCAAGTCCTTTGCTGGCTGGCTCAATAGTCTTTTGCCCTTCTGGACTGCATAGGCCTTCACTCCTCACCACAGATTCTTCCCAGCGCTGCCTAGTTCCCCCTAACAAGGCAGCAGTGAGCAGAAGGCAGCTTCTCTACTCCTGCTGACATATGAGCCTCACAGTCATGTGATTTAACAGGAAAATCAAGCAGAAGTTGTTGGTAGGCCTGAATACCGTTTAAAGGCCAGTTCACCCTGTGCCAGGTATAATTACTTAAATCCATAGGAGGCTACAGATTAAAGGCATGTTTCTCCTACTCCACAGCCCCAATATTAAAGCTACATCCAGTTCCCTTGGCATTTTTCTTCTATCTTCAATCGGGAACAGGACCTTAAGGTCTACTATTAAGTCTGTGTTTATGTAGGCCCCCAGGGCAGAAAGTCTACCAAGGAGATTGCCATAGCAGAGAGTGGCTGCAACCTCTTCTCTAGAAGTCCTACAAAAGCCAACACAGTAAAAATAAAGAAATGGTACTGACTGGGGGGGTGGGGGCATGGCTAGGACAGGGGGGGAATATTCCAATTCTCAGGCATTGCAGTTGGCAGAATACCTCTAGAGTCCCCAGCAGATTTCAAAGTTGCCTCTGCCAGGCAGAAAACCTTAAGGGAAAGCAGCAGTCATGGCACTGCCATTCTCCTTGAGGGCAAATTCTCCACCAACGCATGGGACCAGGTTGACACAGGCAACTTTCTGTGCCAGCTTGGGTGAATTAAGAGGCAGTGTGGTCTAATGGTTAGGGCACTGAACTGGGCGTCGGAATCTCTTGATTCAATTCTTGGCTCAGCTACAGACTTTCTCTGTGACTTTAGGCCAGTCACTTCATGTACCCTGTGCCTCAATTCCCCATCTGTGAAATAGGGATAACATTGCTCTACCTCACAGGGGTGCTGTGAAGATAAAATCTATTAATGATTAGGAGGTGCTTAGTTGCCATGGTGATGAGGGCCAGATAAACACCTAGAGAAATAGAATCAGAGACAAAGTTTTGCTTAAGAGTTTTACTGTGCTAGATATTCTTCACCCCCAAACAAAGGGTATGTCTACACTACCTGCCATATCGGCAGGTAGTGATCGATCTATCGGGGATTGATTTATCGTGTGTAGTGTAGACACAATAAATCGATCCCCGATCACTCTCCCGTCGACTGCTGAACTCCAGCTCGGCGAGAGGCAGAAGCAAAGTCGACGGGGGAGTGGCGGCAATTGATCCCGCGCCAGGAGGACGCGAGGTAAGTCGAACTCAGATACGTCGACTTCAGCTATGCTATTCTCGTAGCTGAAGTTGCATATCTTAGGTCAACGCCCCTCCCCTAGTGTAGACCAGGCCAAAATGTGTTCATAGATTATAAGACCTACATAGACCAGTTATTATCTATTCTGACCTCCTGCATAACACAGGCCATAAGACTTCCCTGAATTAATTCCTGTTTGACCTAGAGCACATCTTTTCAAAAAACATCCAATCTTGCTTTAAAAATTGCCGGTGATGGATAATCCACCACGACACCTGGTAAATGGTTCCAATGGTTAATTGTCCTTATTGTTAAAAATGTGTACCTTAGTGTTAGCAGTCCAGGTATTAACTATCCCCTACCTATCAACACTAGGCATCTAAAATAAATAAATAAAATCAAAACTATACAGCTAATCAAAACAAACAATAAAACAAATTGGCAAAAACCAAAAAAGACAACTCAGCCATTCCGAAAAGCACGAGACAAGCAGATGGCAGATGCAGAGAGAACAGCAATAGCAAGTTAAAGCAACGCTACATCAGCTTTGCACATCACAGCAGTCTCATAGTCACAGTGGTGAGAAACACTTCTCACTATGTGCAAACTGTGAACAATGAAAGTTTCAGGTTCCTACTGATCCCTGCCTACAAGCCTGTTGCAGATAGCAGTGATGTTATTAGACAGTCACATCATTTGAGAAGTCAATATAAGAGATTACAAACTGGTTTTAGTCCCACATTTTAATAGCGATTTAGGCCCCAATTCAGCAAAGCACTTAAGCACATGCATAACTTTAAGCACAGGAACTGTCCCATCTATATTCAGAAAAGCACTTAAGCATGTGCTTAGCTTTAAGAAATGTGCTTAACTCCCATTGACTTCAAGACCCTATAGCAGTGGGTGTTAAACATACCGCACTTGGACTGGATCTGGCCTACCTGAAGAATTTAAAGATGTGACATATTCAGATTCTGCACAATCTACGGTGTCATTTTAAAAGCAAAATGTTTCTAGCCCTCATGGCTGAAGAAGACCTTCCAAATATGAACCAAATGTTATGGATCAAGCGATGTCTGCCTGAGTCTGCCGACAGCCTGAAACAATGACTTAGGGAAGAGGAGGGTTCACACCTCTGTCAGTCTGATTGAAGCAAAGATAGTTAATCACTAACAATTTCAATAGATGGGATGACATAGGGGTGGGAGTGAAGCTCACTGGGTTGGGAGTTGCTGCAGGGAAGGAACAGGGATGAGTCACAAGGGCAGGAAAGTGGGAGAGAAAGAGAGAAAGGAGGATGAGGAAGGAAGGGAAACCAAGGGCAAAACAGCACTGGTCTAAAGAGGAAAAGATTTTCTCACTGAGTGATGAATGAGACCATAAGGTACTGAACAAATGAATAAATAATAGCTAAAGATTTAGTTACTACATAAAGGTCATATTCTCCCGTCAGTGCAAACCTCCTATTAACGTCAATGGGCATTGCACTGTGCTTTCGAGGGAGCATAATTTGAACTCCAGTGCACATGCCACAGTAAAATATGGAATTCAGACCCCACATCTGGAAAAGTTTGACATCTTGCCGTAGAGATTGGAAATCTTCATTGGCCGAAGTTAAGGCTACGATTTAGTCATGGGTATTTTTAATAAAAGTCATGGTCAGGTCACGGGCAGTAAACAAAAATTCACAGCTCGTGACCTATGCATGACTTGTACTATATACTCCTGACTAAATCTTGGGTGCTCTGGAGGGGGGACTCCGGGGGAGCCGGGGATGCTCTGGGGAAGGGGGTTGCCCGGGGCACTGCTGGTGCTGGGGGCACATGGCACGGGACCAACGCGGGAAGGGCAGAGGGCGTGGCCTGAGACCGCCACTGCTGCTTGGGGGATGGGGCACGTGGTGGCCCAAGACTGTCCCAGCAGCAGCCAGTGCGGCTGGCTCGGAGGCCACCTGAGCTGCTCAGGCGGCTCTGGGGTCAGTTGAACCAGTCACCGCAGAAGTCATAGAGGTCCTGGAGAGTCACAGAATCCATGACTTCCGTGAGCTCTGTGACAGACTCGCAGCCTTAGCCTTAGTTCGCTGTTCTGTCGAAGGAAAGCTAAAAAGGGAGAGTTGCAAGAAACTTTCAGAATCAAAACCCGGAACCGGCGATACTCATCTGGAATCATTTTAATTTAGAAACACAAACTTCAGCCCCAATTTGCCAAAAAGGTTTGTTGACTTTCAAGAATTTGGGTAAAATTGAGGGTGAATCACCTCCATTCCCATCGGTGCAAGAGATGGCTTATATTTTTGTATGAAACCATCTGAAAACTTTTCAGTTTTGCAAAGGTTTATAATCCCGAGGCATATAAAATTTAAATGATTTCAACTAAGTTTCATTTTGATTCACATGAACTGATGCTAAAAATAAGATTCACACAACCCCCCGCAAAATGAGGCCCCAATTCAAAAAAAGCATTCCCTATTCAAAACAAGCACAAAGCACATGTTTAGGTATAGCTCAGTGGTTTGAGCATTGGCCTGCTAAAGCCAGCGTTAGGAGTTCAATCCTTGAGGGGGCCATTTAGGGATCTGGGGCAAAAATCTGTCTGGGGATTGGCCCTGCAGGGAATTAAACTAGATGACCTCCTGAGGTCCCTGATATTCTATGATTATGCAGTGGATTGACAGGCAGTGATCAATCCAGCAGGGGTTGATTTATCGCATCTAGTCTAGACATGATAAATCAACTGCCAAGCACTCTCCCATCAATTCCGGTACTCCACTGGAGTGAGAAGCATAGGTGGAGTCGACGGGGGAGCATCAGCAGTTGACTTACTGCAGTGAAGACACCACAATAAGTCGATCTAAGTATGTTGACTTCAACTACATTATTCATGTAGCTGAAGTTGTGTAACTTAGATCAATCCACCTTCCCACCCTCAGTGTGACCCTTTGCTGTACAACACAAAAAGCTGACATCATACTAGTAATTATTGCTTAAGGATTTCATTTTGGTTTCCTTTATGTTATTAAATATAGGGAGGAAACTGTTAGCATTTTAACTATGGAAAATCTTTAAACATTTTTAAAATTTTAAACATTTTCATTGACTTTCCCAGGTAGAAACTCTTAAAATAGTCTCCATTTATTTTAAATATCCTCCTTATTTATTTACTCATCGTTAGACCTTTGATTTACATTGCAGAACGTGTAGTAAAACAGTTGTAGTAAAAACAGACCATATTCCGGTTGTCGAAGATAAATCTTATGGGAGAAGAATTGCTATGAGCTATAAATATAGTCTGCAAACAACATAAATAATTCCATATATCTGCTTAAACTAACATGGGAATTGTGCTACCCACACACAACAATACTTGAACCTACTTTGACTCTCATTCATGCAAATGCCTTCCTCTCACTTCCTCCCATTGAACCACTGTTACCCACTGTTCTGGTTCTGGTTTTTGGACTGCTGAGCAATTTCTGGTTGTCACTTGGCCTATTTGTTCTTCTGCTAAACTTCGTGTTCCCTTTCATAGCTCAGCCTTTTTTTGAGCGGTCAGCACTTTCCTTTAGTCCACTATTACATCTCACTTTTGCGGTTTCCCTATCGTATCTTTACTGTATGTAACATTTCCTGCCTGATGCTTCACAATAGTCTGCCCCACAATAGTCCGTTGCATAGTTTCCATATAAGCACCATAATATATCTATATAACTCCTGTTACACAAGCAATTGCCATCAATGCTATCTGTGGATTCCCCATCCAAAGAGAGAAAGTGGAGATTTTCCAAATCCTATAGGTAGCTTTAAAAACCTCAGCTGTAAAACTATGTTGTGGAGGCTCCAAAGGTCATAAATGTATGTTTTCAAAATGCTTCAAAATGCAGCAATAATTGTAATGGTCATACTGGTAGCACACTATGTTATTTCATTTAGATTTGATAACCAACCCCCTTCAATGGGCTGTGTGTATATCACACATACACAGAAAGAAAGCCCTCAGTAGACTTATTAATCTGTTTTGTAAAATGGATCCATCTAGAAAGTAGTCATGTAGGAAGAGATTAGAGAGCAGTTCTGAGTCTCTTTATAGAATCAAGGAAGCTTGTATTATGATGCATTGCTGCAGTTTTATCCAGAGAGATATATTACAGAAGATGCTATGCTATGCATTCATTTTTACTGTACATCCTGGTCATATGATTCTTTCCAAAATGGGTGCCATCCTTTTTTCCCTAGAAGCATAAATGATAAAGCAATCTGGGTGTTTGTCACAACCTTATTTCTGTTTTCCATATATGTATATTGGCTCATGTAAGTTCAGGGTAATGGACCAATGGAGAGTGACCAATTAAAACAATTTTATTGCTATTTTTAACCATTTTTTCTACATTAGAATTAGACTAGGAAAATGGCTGATCATGTGCCATACTGTGCATTATGAAATCAATATGACATACTATGACCAGACATCCCTTATTTTCCTGGAGATGAGAACTACCACCAACTAGAGCTCCCACGGAGTTGGTGTCTAGGTGCCAGCTAGAGCTCTGAGAGATGCTACAGTTTTGCTTCACAAGAGTTCATGCATACGCATATACCTTACAACGTACACAGTGTCAAGCAGGAAGACAGTGAAGGTCATAGAGATGATATATACAGATGACTAGAGACAAGTTAGGTCAAACCAATTCTGTCATCACTGGCAATCTGCCTTTCTGTTTCTAGTTGAGTATCATATGTTCAGCATGGAACATCTCAGGGCAGGTCTACACTTACTTCCTGGTCCGGCCGTAAGCAATCGATGTTCTGGGATCGATCCCGGAAGTGCTCGCCGTCGACGCCGGTACTCCAGCTCAGCGAGAGGAGTACGCGGCATCGACGGGGGAGCCTGCCTGCCGCGTCTGGACCCGCGGTAAGTTCGAACTAATGTACTTCGAATTCAGCTACGTTATTAACGTAGCTGAATTTGCGTACCTTAGTTCGAAGTGGGGGGTTAGTGTGGACCAGGCCTTAGTTTTCTCAGTCTTGTGAAAAGGATCAGAGTTAAGATAAAGAGCGAGCGAGCGAGCGGGGGAACTAGGTTTTAAGTGCATTTGGGAATGACAGATGCAAATGCACTCTCTGGCCTCATTTGTACAGCAGAGCCTTCCTTGTCCCATGTGTTCTATCGCCTGGGTTGGTGTAGAGGGGAATGAGGTTCATTCAGACATTACCTCTTTTAGAAAAAAAATATAAGTAATCACTGCATTAGCTTTCCTTTCTACTTCATTGTCTGGAGCTAGTGAAAAGGTATGATTGGCATCAGTCAGATGACAGGGCATGACAAATCACCCTAAGCATTATATTCACTTTCCCATAACCAAAGACATCAAGATTAATTTCATGTGCTAGTAAGAGTCTCTGCTACAGGAAAACCTATCGCTAAGCATAAGCAGTGTGCACCTTTCTTGCTTGCTTATTTAAATGAGAAGTTAAAAATCCAAATATTGCTGTAGTGTGACTGTGCTTGCTATCTGTGACTTTGAGCCAGGCTTGCAGCCTGCTGTGAGGTTTTTATAAAATCGTAGTCTACAGAATGTACCACTGAAGTTAAGAATTTGAATAGACGGTATACCAGCGAAACCAAAATGGGGCAAATTCACCTCTGGTGTCAGTGGAGTTATACCAAGGGAGAAGGACAACTTCCATTACCATTATACTTCCATTGCCTAGAGCTACTTTCAGCACTCAGCAGTCTTCCACAAAACAAAAGGCCATCAATGAATCATCAGGCTCAACTAAGTACCTTTTTTTCCACTGATGTAGAACTACTGCTCTTCCTTTTAGGCTTTGAACATTGTATTCACTTATCTATGTTGAAACAAGGAGGAGTCCTTGTGACACCTTAGAGACTAACAAATTTATTTGGGCATAAGCTTATTATGTTAGTCTCTAAGGTGCCACAAGGACTCCTCATTGTTTTTGCTGATACAGACTAACACGGCTACCACTCTGAAACTTATCTATGTTGGTGGCACAATTATTATCTCTACTACTAACAGTTTTGAGTCACCATAGAGGGCAAAGTTAACTGAGAAACCATACACCCAAATTAACGTCTTCACACCTGAATGACATTCTGGATATAGTACCCTGGACAAATGCACCTGTAGTCCAGACCTGTGTACTATATAAGGTACTTCTTATCTTTCTACCGTGATTTCAATAGGATGGTGAGAAGGTTTCTGCAGCACAGATTGTCGACTGAAGGACCAAGAGTTAAATAGTTAAAAGCAGCAGCTAACAATAACAATTAAAAAAAGATTGTTAATGAACAGTTTCGGTGCTTCCTCCTGCAGACTAACAGAAGAAAGTCTATGTCCTGTTTTGCGCAGGAGGTCAGCCTTGATGACTGTAATAGTCCCTTCTGGCCTTCATGTGTAGGACTCCGTAAAAGAGACATACCTGGTGCTGGTGGCTGACTAAACAAAACTGTGTCAAGCAAATGAGATTTTCTTTTTGATTCCTTCTAATCTCTCCAGTGGAAAAAAAACCCACATTCACCTACAGAACCAAAATTCACAAGACTATACCTGCAGAGAGCAATTTTCCTACCAAGGATTTAATTTCCATGACCTTGCTGTACAAGCATGTGTGGGTGTGTGCATGCGCGTACACAGATGACTCAATAAAATAAATAACTTTCCTGGTACTGGTCATTAGTTCTTCCTGATGGTGGAGAAAACAAATGAATCAGAAGCTCTCCACTGTGGTGTGGAGATCTAGCAGACCACATGGTGCTGCCTCCTCCTCCTTTGCTTGCACAGTGTCCAGGCTCTTCACTTCAATAAAAAGAGTTAAAAATACACAATTACTTTCCTACTATTACATCGCCACGTAAGCAATTTCTGTAGTTGCCACAGAGGAGTTGTGGGATTGTGAATAGGAAGAAAGGTAGCAATATGTGGAGGAAGTAGCGTTCCTGAGACAATCTCTCTATTATTAGGTGTTCTACACTATACGAATGTTTGAGAATCCTTGAGTTAATTACCACACAGGAATTTTTGCAAGGAACCAGAACATAGAACAAACCATTCCCACCTCCCTTTAATCCACTGGCTGAAATCTAGGCCATATTCAAATTTCAGTCAATATGATTAAGCAAAAGCCTTTCCTTGTCTGGAAATGGAGCAGTGGTGGAAGCGCCTTGTTTATGGGCTTAATGAATCACATGAAGCCCTTTCCTGGTGCTGTCAGATGCTAATTGTCCTTTAATGAAGCCTACTTATTGGTGTAAAAATGCCTTGAAGTGTGTTTCCAGGCAAAAAGCCAGCGCTGTAGCTAATACCTTGCAATTGCCACTGATTAATGATATTGGTTTGAAGCTATTGCATAAAGATCTTTTACTTGATTTTTTTCTAAAAATCAGGGAGATGTGTTGGTCTCATTTGTATAGGAAGCTCTATCCTCTGCTAATGCTTCTTTTAAAAAGAGTCTGAATTACATTTAACTCTTGGGTTTAGGAAAAACACGGCATCCCACCGTGACTAGAGGCCTTCAGCAGGCACAGCATAATCTTTAACGTCTCTGAACATCTCCAACTGATTTGGAGCAGATTGTGAATTTCCCTCTCATCTTGTGTTAGTTAGCAGAATGCTATATTCTGCAAGAAAGTGTATTCATTTCCGCTTAATGGGAGTGGATTGGGACAAACAGATATTTTTAAATGCTTCAAACCCCTAATTTATGTTATTTTTCACTTCTTGAAGTTTTAGAGGGAGATAGTACAACTAAAAACCACATTAAGCAACAATTTAAAGTCTATGGTCTAAACATTTAAAGAGATAACCTACTGCTAAACCCTTTGAATAGTGAGATTGCACTCTGGTAACAGAGTTACAAATAGTTTTGTATCTTGGCACAAAAGTTGTAAAACTAGCCTGGTTTAGAGCTTAGTTAGAAACTCGAAGTTCAGCCCAGATTCATCAGAAATTTCACTAGAGATGCATGCACATTTAAAGAGAACGTACCTTGATTTATGATTTAGCATCTAAACCATGCAAAATGTTCTACTCAAAATCAGATGACGCTTGGCTATCTCAATTCAAGCTTGATTTGCATTTTGGGTTCATTCAAGCATGGAAATTCCTTAGATTGTAAGCTGTTTGGGACAGGGACTATCTTTGTGTTCTGTGTTTGGTACATAGCCTAACACAATGGGGTCCTGCTCCATGACTCAGACTCCTAAGCACTACTGCAGTACAAATAATAACCTCCAGCAATTCTGTGTTCAGTTGGTCCTATCAGCCCACCAGAAGCCCAAAACCTTGCTTGTGTGATAGTACTTCCTGTATGTGCATATCTACATTCACTATGCAATAGCTGAAACACATGGGTATTTTTCCAAGTTCTCTGGTCTTCTGTTAACTGTAATTTCATGCCTGACACATAAGCAGGTAGGCTCCTGATGTGAAATAATGCTCTCCTTAGTATCGGGGGAGATTTTCAAAGGTGCAAAGGATAGTTAGGCACCCAACTCCCACTGGATTTCAATGGGAGTTAGACCCTTGGCTCCTAATATGCCTTTCACACTCCTATTCACAATAAAAGGAACAGCAACAAATGCCGCCCTCTCTTTGCAAAAAATAACAGATGCCATCAGCAGCTCTTGCCTTTGAAATCTTTGAGCTGTCTCTGGGAGTCACTCTCAGCTTAGAGAAGTTTTGAAAATAGACTTCCAATCTGTTTACAGCCAGACTCCATGAGCAGAAAATCTATTTTCCATACGTCCACCTTCTCCCCAGCATTGTCAGCTTCAACACCAGCTGTAAGAACTTCAGCATTTGAGATGTCACTGGAGATATGGGGCTCCTTAGAGTCCTGGGGCTCCCGCAGCAGTTTATTCACTATTGATGAACAAACTGAAACAAATAGTAGCGGCTATTGTTCCCTTTGGAATATGGAACTGAGGAATCTGGTGTATTTAACAGATTTTCTTTTATGTATAGCAGGATTTATGCTGTAGTCCTTACTTAGGCAAAACTTGCATTGACCATAATGAGCTTTGCGTATATAAGGACAGCAGAATCAGGTCCCAGTTGCCCACCTGTAGCACAAGGCCTAACCAATCAGTTAGGTTCCATTTTTTCAGTCCATTTTGTAACATGTGAGATTTGATTTATGCTGATGAACATGTTCCGTGGTGGTGTTTTGGCAACATTGCTGCTTTGAGATTTCAATCCTGCATAGCAGTGGTACCAGTGTTACTCATGTAAATGCAAGGCCAAGCGCAGAACAGAAGGGAAGCTGGATCCTGTGCTAAGGAGAGAATGGTTGCCAAGTTACACCTACCTATTCAGTAGCAGAAGTCAGGCCTGTGAGGGAAATAGGTAGCTAAGGATTTCATTAACATGCTAAGAATTTCATTTAAGACCATGCTCATTCTCTGACCCCTGTTTAAACCTACATTCTTCAGAGACAGGAACTGGATGCACATGGGGATAGAGACTTAATTCAGCTCAGTGCAGAAGACTGTGTCCAGCACTTCAACTTTCTTGTGTCTGAGCGTGACCTCTGCTCACACCTGCACTAGAACCCTACTGCTCACTGTGCTAGGATTTGCACAATCAAGGCCTCACTGTTAACCTTCCATGATCCCACTCACCAACAGCAGGAAGCAAATATACCCATGTGGGGCCTACAATTTGTCCTGACATTCCAAGAAGTTTAAGTCTGTCACAAGCTACATATGAGCTATTTCCGATGGAAGAAGACTGGCACCCGCCCACAAACCTTCTCTCCCTTACATTTAGATAAACATATGAAGAGCAGTAATAAAGGCAAAATAAAATCCTGGTTCTACGTGAGCATTGAAGAATTCGGAGAAACCAGTTTAATAGAAATAAAAAATTGACTTAGGCCTTGTCTATACTTAAAAGGTTTGGTGGTATAGTTAGACTGGCAAACCTTCCTAGTGTAGAACATGATTTATACCAGAAAAAAAATATTTTTTTGCTGGATATAATTGAATCTACATTGGGGTTTTGGCTGGAACCAAAAATATCATGCTCCTAGCTGACATATCTAGGCCAGCGAAACTTTTAAGTGCAGACCAGGCATTACTTATAATGCAATACCTTCTATGGGTTGCTCTCTATATCATATTATTACAACTTGATAGCTCATCAAGCAATACAAATGCCAATATATATGTACTCATTCTTAGATGTTTTTAACTATACTACAAAACCTTAAAGCTTTATAATTCTTGTACCTGATTAACAGCTTCAGAGTGACTAGAATGAAGGGAAAACTACCTTCAGTGATAGAAAATACCTATACAGTGCTCTAAACTCAGCAAGTAACTGGCAAGCCTGGTTTCTTTGCCTGGACACTTTGAACGCAGTGTTTATGCTACGTGTGGTACCCGTCCTTAGAGAAAAGTTTATAATTCCCTGACATTCCGTATGAAAACACCAGAGTGTGAGAGGGGCTAATGATTCAATTAGTTCTTTGGTTTTCCTGACCTTCTAGTAGGCTTATTGAAAATGTAACTTCATATGATAAACACCCTGGATGAATGTTCTTACCTTCCTTATGCTTTTCCAGTCTCATAGTTGCTCACTGAGCTGCAAAGAGCTTTCACTTACAGACTCCATACATCCCCCTCCATCCTATACCATGTTCTGATCCCCTGCAGGATCCATATGAATATCTTAGCTTTGCAGAAATGGATTTCCACAGGGGTTGAGGATATGTGTTCTGGTAGGTTTACAACTAGGGCTTTGGTGGCCCTCCAGCACTTCAGAATGTAGAAAAGAACAGTCTTCTCGGAGTACCTTTTCAATATGCTAATTCTCTAGGCTTGGGAAGACCTGATTTTGGGATAGGCAATGTGTATCGGTGTGGTTGGATGCTGTAGCTGGCAGGTTTTTCAAGACAGCCCTCTGACCTGAGATGTTTGGAAGTGTTTTCAATTGACTGTACAGTGAAGACCTTTGCAACCCTTTCCCATTGCTGTCAGGTGCAGCATTACCACTGTAGTATGGGGCTGGACTCTCTGGCTTCTCAGAGGGTTTTCAATGACCCTTCATGAGTGTGTCAGATCCTACTGGCAACTTACCAGAAAGAACCCCAATGCTTCAAGACAAAAGTAAACAGTTTCACACAATTTTCATAGATGCTAAAACACCAATACTAATATGAACACTGTATTTCAATACTGCAATTCAGATTTGCTTCTGAGAAATAATCCAAGAGCCAGGACTTTTTTCAAAAATTGACAATATAACAAGAAAATGTTCCTTTCCATTGAATATCTAAAGTGAGGCTGGCATTACACCTCCATAGTAATATCGAATGGATTGTTTTTGAGAAAATTGTGTGATCATTTTCGCTTTGGTGTCTAACTTCATGTCATCCAGACATTCAACAATTTGGCATTGATCCTCAGAATATGCTGAGCACCCACAAATCTTGCTAAGATCAACACATTTTGTAGGCTGTGTACCACCCTGACTATCAGATGGCAGATTCCCGCAATACAAGGAAATGTCATAGTGTTGGCTAGTTCCTCAAAATATTTCTTTCTTCCCAGCAACATCACTTCCGTATTATCCAGATTTAGTTCCAGACAGCTTCTCTTCATCCAAGCCCTCTATTGCCCAGGCACTGGAATAACTAGAGAGATAGTGCTGTCTGTATCAGCTATAAAGGCGATACAGATATGATCATCCTCTGTGAACTATTACCCAGGGACTCACTGGGGGTGATGAGCGCTCAGCATACTTTTAGGATCAAGTCTTTGAGCACTGTAGAGCAATCATTGCCAGAACACTTGAATATTCCCTCTCTTCTCTTGTAGTAGGAAGAACCATAGACCATGTCAAAGAAGTTTGCTGTGGGCAAGGTGATAAACATTACTCTTTGCAGGAGTCACTGCAATGATCTGATCCTGGCTGATGCTGGATTGTTGTTATAATTTGGTTAAGTAAATAAAGCTTTGGCCTTTTCATTTCTGCTATTGGGATGCGAGTGGGCTGATTATGTAGAAGATGAGAGTGTGTAGGAGTATGCTAATGCTAATGTTAAAGGTCACTTTTATCTTGAAGCTTTAAAGAGCACTGAACAGAATGACTGTACAGGCTGCTCTGAGCTCAGAAACAGCTTGGGCTTTTTTTTGTTGAATTGTCATGACTTTGAAAGTTTGTGACATGCTACAGTGTTCACGATGGACAACCCTCAAAAATTCAATTACACAGTACAGCAACAGCGAAAGCTTAAAACTCTTGAGAGAGGCAACTGAGAATTCAGTAATAACGCAGTACACTCTCATTTACCCTAAGGCCCCTTTATATCTCTCTGGCAACTCTGCACATGGTGTGTCTACACGGCAAGCAGAAACCTACAGCAGCGAGTCGCAGAGTCTTGGGCTACAGATTTGGGCTGGCACTACAGTGCTAATAATAGCTGTGCAGATGTTCAGGCTTGGGCCCGAGCTCAGGCTGTGAAACCCAGAGAGAAGGGGCAGGCTTCAGGGCTGGAGCACCAGCCCAAGTCTGAATGTCTACACTGCTATTTTTATTCCCATAGGGTGAGCCCAAGTCTGTAGATCCAGGCTCTGAGACTCTCTGTGTGGTTTCTTCTTGCTGTGTAGATGTACCCCAAGAGAGCATAGAATACATTTATATTCAATGTAAGACTCTTTTGTAGTGCCAGAATGGGGCCTTGGTGTGAATGGGAATCAATGTAAATGGAGCCTTGGTGTGAATGGGAATCAGGCCCAATATCTGGGGCTGTGAACCCCAACATTCACAATGTATTCCTTTCATTCCAACCAAAACCCAAATCCCGCAAACACTTATGATCCTGCTTAACTTTACACTAGTAAGTAGCCTCACGGAAGCAGCGGGACTACATACAATGCACAATGAAGTAGTGTTTGCAGGATCTGAGCATAAATCCATTTCCATTAGATGACCTTTAAAGAGAGCTGTGTAAAATATTTGCAATGAATTCCAAACTCCCTACTACTGGAGATATTCACATTTCATTGTAAAAACATTTTTAAAAGGGATTGTGTTTTCCTGAAAAAAATCAACACTTTCCAATTTCCAGCAAAAATACCAACACTTCCAAAATGCTGAATTTCAAAATTTCAAATTGTTTGGCCACAGATCAACTTTTTCACCTAAAACAAGTACAATTTATTTTCCTCCCACATTTTATTGCAACGTTTGCAATAACCATCCACAGAGCACCAGGTCCCCAACTGCCTTCCCCAACCCCAGACCACATTGGGTGGCTGCACCCCAAAGGAATTTTTCAAAGTCAAGTTCCAACGAGTTGAAGGTGCAGCTGAACATTGTTTGGGCCAGATCCACTGACTTCAGGTGCTTTGTGCTGCTCTGATGATGCAAAGCCATCAATCATAATGCTGGTTTAATTGGCCAGCAAAGGATGGCTTATGGCTGCTCTGGTCTGTGGAGCAGTACAAAGCAATCAGAGAGTACTGGAGACCTTTGTTTCTTTTCTAGGGGATTACAGATGTCATTGTGTGTTATGGTCACTTTGAACCCTGCTGTGGTGAAGGGAGGGAACCTCCTCTTCGATGGGACAATTTGATATACATCTAGCACTCTGGCCCTGACGACACTGACTACAATACACACACACACACACACACATATCTGCTAACATGGGCAGAATCATGTCCTCAGCCATCATGTTATATACATAACTCTAAACTCCTATTGCTATCAGTTACACTTTGGTGGAAGATTTGGCTGCATATCCTATGTAAGGATGAGAGTCATAATATAATTTGCTGACATCCAGAAAAAATGTGCAATAATTAAAGTTCCTAACTGTCAGGGTGGTTAAACACTGGAATAAATTGCCTAGGGAGGTTGTGGAATCTCCATCTCTGGAGATATTTAAGAGTAGGTTAGATAAATGTCTATCAGGGATGGTCTAGACAGTATTTGGACCAGCCATGCGGGCAGGGGACTGGACTCGATGACCTCTCGAGGTCCCTTCCAGTCCTAGAATTTATGAATCTATGAATCTATTTGTGATTATTATTATTAATATTCTGGTAAATTTCTATGGCCTGTGTTATGCAGGAGGTCAGGCTAGATGATCACAATGGTCCCTTCAGGACTTGAAATCTATGTATCTAGGATTGTACAAAACAATTGTTTTGGTAAAACATGCCACATTTGGTCATCTATAATTTATCTCACCTTCATTGTCAACATTTTCGAGCTAGCACCCATCTAGAGAAGGGTGTTTATTTTAAGGTTCAGGAAGACAAAAGACAAAATATTTAAGTAACTCCCAATGCCATCTGTTTGTCAATGCAATCTTGCTAGCATAAAGGAAAGGAGAGCTCTATTTTACAGCTATTTCCTGCCACTGAAAGTTACCTGATTCAGCTGCTTCTTAACAAATTAATATTCTGCTGGTGGTGAAGCTTTGGAAAAAAAACAATTAAATTATTTCCATCTCAATATCAGTGGATATTTCAATGCTGGAGATTTGGTTTTGGTTTTAATTTTCTCTAACCAATTTGACAAGTAAGATGTGATATGATATTCCAAAAACAGATGTAAACTAGCAAAGAGATCACACAAAGGAAAAAACTAATCTGGTTCCTACGAATCAAAATGCTCAGCTTATGTTGGTGGAGATGAAAGTTAAGGATTACAAGAAACCCACAAAAACTACAGGGAGTCCGGTGGCACCTTAAAGACTAACAGATTTACATGTGTCATTAAAATAATGCCTGCTTCTGTAATTTTCACTCCGTGCATCTGAAGAAGTGGGTTTTTTACTCACGAAAGCTTATGCCCAAATAAATCTGTTAGTTAAGCTGCCACCGGACTCGCTGTTGTTTTTGTGGATACAGACTAACTCGGCTACCCCCAATACAAGAAATCCACAGAGTCTTAAAAAAATGTTTGATAAAGGACATACCAAAAAGCAAACAAAGGGCATATTAAATGAAGAGCTAAAAGCGAAATGCACAGTTTGTTTGGAAAAGCACTCTCCAGTGATGGGATGAGTCATAAAAGACTTTTACTCAAGCAGTGTAAATAAACCACAAGATTTAGCATTTTGCACCTGCTGTTCTCCATGCACCCATTGTCAGCAAAAAAAATGTACTGCAACTCATTCATTCAAACTTAAGACAGCATTCTGTGCTGCTAAGCCTGATCCAAAGCCCAGTGACGTCAATTGGAGTCTTTTCATTTACTTCATTGGGGTTTGGATCAGGCCATTGGCATGTATGCAAATGTACTATCAACATGTATTTCTCACTTTAAAAAAATCTGCTTTACTTTTCACTTACATCATTTAGAAAATTACAAGAAAATGAACAATCTCAGACTCACTGACACTGGAGGCATCTCCTGAGGATGAATCCCTCAGCAATATGTTTTGCCTTTCATCATACTACATCTTTACCTTCCCACAAACCTTCCCTTCTTTCCCTTTGTAGTTCTTTTCACTTGCTTCTTTTCTTGCTCATCTACATCCATGACGCTACGTACAAACCTTTCCTCCAATTTTCATTTGGGTGGATTCACTTGAATTTCAGATTTGAACAAACCTGAAAATGCAAAGAAGAGATAAAAAAAGAAGTGAAAACTGCAGAATTTCACCTGGTTTCATGCTGACACCACAAAGCAACCCACATTCATTCAGAACCAATTTCACACAGAAGATCTGCAAACTTCAACCAACCGTCCAACTTACTTGGACTGAGTATCAAGTGTTTAAGGAAACCCCAACATAGGAGAATTTTATGTTGCTCTAGAAATCATAGCAAAAGGGTCATAGAAGTTCTCCACTTCTCCTGGCCCTCTCCAGCACAGCACATTGGTCCCTCCTCTCTCCCATCCCCATCTGCCTTTTCAAAGGTCAAGATGGTTAACAAAAAACATATATATTTGAAATCAGTTCATTTCTTTAGACAATAAAGTGCTTTTTTGATTTAGGGTCTCTCTCTATCATATCAAGACTAAGCTGAAAATACAACTATATCAATGCAAACATTAAACCTGGCATTTTTAAGGCCCTGGTGGGAGTTAAGTACACCTCTACCTCGATATAACGCTGTCCTCGGGAGCCAAAAAATCTTACTGCATTATAGGTGAAACCGTGTTATATCAAACTTGCTTTGATCCATCGGAGTGCGCAGCCCACCCACCCCCGGAGCGCTGCTTTACCGTATTGTATCCGAATTCGTGTTATATCAGGTCGCGTTATATTGGGGTAGAGGTGTATTCAATTCCCAGGGATTTTCAACTAGCTCCCTTATGCGCCATTGGAAATCCCACCCAACAGGACTGTGCGCTAAGACACATGAAGTAATTTTAAATGAAAGATCTGACTCTCCTGCAATCCAGGAGCCGCAGCTTTAAGAAATATCAAGCAATTTGCAAAAATAAAAAAAATAAAATAAAAAATAAAAATCAAAGAGTTGGCAACACTTCCTGATTTACACTAGGGTAAGTGAGATCAGAAATCAGGCCCATCATTTAATCTCCCATGTTCCTAATTCAACGTGCCCATATGCTCTAAATAGTGTCCCCTCTAGAAAAGGCAAGGAACACATTTCTGGCTTCAGCGATAGTAGTGTATCCACAGCCTGTGCCCTCTTTCCAAGAGATTTCTCTGTGTGAGCGCCAGTCCTCCTGTGCAGTCACTCCCCGAGTGTTTTTTCCTTTCCAACACCTCTCAGCAAGGGCAGCCCGATTTCTCACCTATTGGCCAGTGCTCATCAGCAAGCGACATGTTGCATATGCAGCTTTGAGAAAACTCACACTGCAGAAGCAGATTGCAGACGCTGCCTGACAAGCTTGCCAAGCTTTTCCCATTGCTCACGTCTTCCCTCGTGCTTTCCATCTCTGACAAGGGGGCAGACGAGGTGCTTCCGGGAAGCACCAAGTTCAAGCACATCAGAAAAGTAAATGAAAGTTAATAGTTGCCTTTATTTCTTAATTAAAATTGAACAGAGTGACAAAAGGAGCAAAGAGCTAACAAATTGGCTATATAATCCCCTAGAACAGGACAAAACCCTGCACTGTTAGATAGGGTACAATATTAACAGCCTATTAACATCTTCCCTGCACACAGTCTCAAGGAAACATGGTTGGCTGGTTTGGGGTCATGGCCTGTCCCCCCCACTACTGCCATTGGCTGCCAGGATAGGGTGTGGAGCAGCAGATCAGAGCACTTATGGGGGGAGGGGGGGGGGTGTTGATCCAGGCTTCCTTTACTCAGCCTGCTTTCTTCCAGCACCATGGCTCCCACAACTGATGCTCAACAACTCCTGGTTTACTTATTCTCTATGCAAAAGAATGGACACAAATCGGACACAAATGAAATGGACACAAATCAGACATCAAGAATTATAACATTCAAAAACCAGTCGGAGAACACTTCAACCTCCCTGGTCACTCAATTACAGACCTAAAAATCGCAATTCTTCAACAAAAAACTTCAAAACCAGACTCCAAAGAGAAACTGCAGAACTGGAATTAATTTGCGAACTGGACACTATTAAATTAGGCTTGAATAAAAACTGGGAGTGGATGGGTCATTACACAAAGTAAAACTATTTCCCCATGCTAATTTTTCCCCTACTGTTACTCATACCTTCCTGTCAACTGTTTGAAATAGGCCATCCTGATTATCACTACAAAAGTTTTTTTTCTTCTGCTGATAATACCCCACCTTAATTGATTAGTCGTGTTAGAGTTGGTATGGCAACACCCATTTTTTCATGTTCTCTGGTATGTTGGAGACGCTGGTTCTTTCATACAAGGGGGTGTTTGAAAATCCCAGACATAGGAGTGGGAGTTGAGCAAAAGAAAACAAAAAGGTGGAATGGAAATGGTAAATACACATAGTTTCTTATGGTAAAAGAAAAAAAAGCCCACCTAAAATCTGTTGCTTATGTTAAAGAAATTACCACAGGTCAGTTTTATCTATGTGATCATAACTTATATCAGATGCTATCTGAAGAATTCCTTATCTAATATCAAAAAGCAATTCTGTCAGCCAGTCAGTTCATCCATCATAATCAAGTCCCACAAACCATACGTACATATATTCCAAAATGAAACAATGTATAAAATAACTATGGATTATTAGGCTCTTGTTCAATAAACCAGCCTTTGTTGGTCTGACAGAGCCCCAGGCATAAAGTAACCAACTCAAGAATTTTTCCTGTCACACAGCTTGTATGGTGATTATTTATTTTTTGGTCAGACACATTCAGATCTGTGATTTCCAAAGAACAGGCTGATAGTTTCATTGACTAACATGGAAAGAGAATGGACCTAATCTAATTTATATAACTGCTGAATATTAGAACATTATATATGGTTCCCATTGAAAGCAGAACCACTATCCACTTTTAGAAATTTATACCATGTTCATTTATGGACTGAACTAATATAACTCAAAATTAACTTCAAGTTATATTATGACAATAAATCAAATTTCAGATAACAAATATGGATTCAAATAGAACTTGGCAGTTTTAGATTTGGACAAGTATGTGTGAAGATAGATACCTCAATCTTATCTAGTGTGTGACAAGATATGACAAAGACAGGCATAACTTTGAGACTGTTGTATCTACTTTACAAATGTTATCTGCATTTTTGTGAGCCAGACCTCGGAAACATGAAAACTTCAAAAACTACTATATTGAGATATACCAGATGATATGGGCCCAAAAGTATCCCCATTGATCTTTGTATGAATGTTATATTTATTTGCATATTCCTGGCTCGCTAGCTGGGTTTCCTGTGGAATCTGGAATCCAGGGTTTGATCACTAGGGGTAATCAACGCAAAATCCCAATGCTGGTCATGCAGATATCCAGCCTTGCAACCTTTGCTGTCTGGAGACTTGCATAGAATCAAGCCCTAAGACCTTTTCTTGAAGTCCAAATCCATTCAAGACATGGGGAATCTTGGGTATACAAGGATTCCTGGAAAGGACCCTTTATTTTGACACAGCTTGATGAAAGAAGATCTGTAATTCTAGGGATTCTAATACCCTTATTCATTTTGTGTATTACCTTACTCCATAAATAATTCCACTGAAATAAATGGGACTGTTTATGGCATAAAGCACTACTCCATGTGAATAAGGGGATCAAATCTATCCCTTCTGTAATAGAGATCTGGCTCAGGGCTATATATCTCATCAGGTATTTTGCTTAGCAAGATCAAAGCATCTATAGATTTAATAGTTTTTGTTCATTGCATGTCTCCTTTTATAGTCAATCAATTCTGGTAATCGTACAAAAAAAATCTAATCATTATCCATATGAGTTCCTAGTTATCAGGCCATTTGATGATATGCTGCCTCAATGGATCTCAATTAGAATGTCTTCTGTTACTCTTTTAATGCCCAGATTCATGACTAACTTGACTAAATGTTCAGTATTCATAGTTAGCAGAAGTCAATGTACCAAAACTATTCTCAGGTAAATTGAAGAGCCGGTACCTGTACATTATTTGCTTGATGAACATCATGAATGAAACCATTAGTGCTGCTATTATCTGCCACACTACCGGAAACTTAAGTCAAGTTCCAGACTCATTTGGAATGCCAAACACCTTTCTGATGGCAGTGTGCCAATGGCAGAAAATCAGCATATCTCATCCTAGCTTTTTTTAATAGTACCATCCAGGAAAGCAATAATATTGAGTACCACTCAGTGAAGAATTCACAATCAATAATTTATTTAACCATATTTTTTCTTTTTCCCCCCCATTCATGAATTGTCCCATGAACAGATTGCAATAGTCTCAGCTGCATTTATTATTTAGAATGATTTGCTAATTTCCTCAGTGAATAATTCTTGGTCTAAAGGTATTTCTCAGATTAAGAATATTCACAATTTGCAAGTCTGTGCTGTGCTCATAAGGTACATAGGTCACATGGTACTTTCTCTTTGACCTCACTGGATGGCTTAAGTAACTAACCAACACAATGAAAAATAGCCAATCAAATTTAAAATTCCCTCTTTGTTCACGGGCTTCGAACCTTACAATTGCACTTAGCCTGCAGGAGCAGAGGGCGTGACATATAAAGCCTATATGTCAGAGTAACAGTCACATCACTCCAACCCACCAAACTGGAAGGAGAATTTCTTCCTCCAACTCCTCCGAGCTCCTCTATATCTTGCCTGCATAGAGCCTGACCCCAAGCCATTGGACACACACAGAGTTTTGCTATTGACTTCACGGGCAATGGGATCACATGAAATATTTGGGCCTCTGCATCTATTTCAGGTGGACATCTCTTCGAGGACTTCCTTGTATTTTTGCTGTCTAATCCAGTACCATTGACTGCAGCATCTCCCTGGGCTGCTACATTTTGAAGGCCTCTTTATGTGCTGTGCTATAAATACATGCAGTATAACTTTCTTTGTGCATTTCTGGGGACAAAGCCTATTAAAAAACATACAAACAAAGTAGTTTGTCAGTTTATTTAGCAAGTGGTATTGCTCCTTTCCTTGTCCAGCTGTGCAGAACTTATTCAATAATGTACCATTTCACATATAATAAAGGACATCTTCGCGAGGAGACACCCTCCACTCACTTTTGAATGGGAGTTTCTTTAAAAGGGAAGATTATATTACCCAGAACTTAACTCTGATATTAAAAAAGCTCTTCATGTGCACCTGATATTCCACACCCTGTTTTCAATTTATCACCAAGATTATCCACTTTCCATAAATATTCCCAGGGGAAGACTTCCCCAACCTCTTATTTTAATGCCTTTTTATCTTTGCATTTAGAAAATCAGTGTTGATGATACTTATTTCCACGCCTTTCCCCCCGTCTACACGTGGCCCTGATAAATACTTGTAATTTCAAGATTTAATTTTGAGTCGCTCCTCTCCTAACAAAAATGTTAATGTCATCTTTCCCCGTGGGGAGAAGATTTTTGCAGTAGTGTTATCTCGTTCCTTTCTGAAGTGAAAAGACTGCTCACAGATTGATAGCTGATTCTGTTTAGTATTATTTTATTATGCATAATGTAGAAAATATTAAATAGATCAACAGAAAAATGAAGCTGTTACAAGCTGATCTCCATAGAATCGGAAAATGGAGGGGAAAATAAGAATTATTTATACGGGGGAAAAGCAAATTAAATTTACACATTTGAGATAATAAAGCATGCGGTTTATCTTCTATGGGTTCTCTAATCTAGCTTTACTTAATTGCGTTCTTTGTAAGACATATTGTTTTAGTTTTTTCCAATGGAATTTTTTTGTTGGGAGAGTACATAGTGTAATTACTTGGCTCCCAGCATTATCTTCATTTTTATTATAAAATGTCATGATTTTGAAAAGAAAAAATTTCATGCACTATATAATGTCAATCATCTGTCTTTATGAGATGGAACAGCATTCATTTTGTTCTAAATGGTTTTTAAGGGAGCAAAGAAACTTTCTTTCATGTACAGCCATTCTTAAAGCTATATTTCAACCTACTTTGCATAAGAGCATAGTCACAATTATGATCATCCATTTGAAAGTATATTTATGGTGTCAATTATAACAGCTTTTTGTTTCTCTTTTATGTCCAGAATTATAGACAAAGTTGTGTCCAAGGGAAACAAACGTAGAGCAAATAGTAATATTTCCCCAAATTTCAAAGATCTATTTTAGTTTTAGAATCTTTAATTAAATATATTAATATTAATATTAATATTTTAATTGGAAATTAGTGTGGAAAACTCGACATCTATCAAGTCATTCTGGGGGGAAAAGTTAACACCTGTTATTAACTCTGACACTTTTTAACCTTGAAAGCTAACAAAGATTTATTATGCTTATAGAGGGCTGTGACCATCTATAATATTATTCCTCAGATTACATAGAATATAATAGATGACACCAGAGTGACAGCAACGCTATTATTTAGCCCAGAGCCAGTGCTATCATCCAAAATCAAGAGACCTGGCTTCACTTCAAAGTTCTCCATTGTTTAATAAATATTCTTCAGAAGTACTGTTGACTTTTAACTGGCCTGATCCTGCATTCTATGTTCAGCTAAAACACCTCCTTAACATTTTGTAATAAAAATTAATCAATCAATGGGTGTTCCTATCTGTTAGTGTGAGTCAAACAAGTGTCACTGTAAGTAGAAGAACCTCTCACGCCAAAAGATGGCAGATCATAAAGACTGATGCTAGAGTCAAAAAAGTTTTGGACCTGATTCTAATCTCATTTAAACCACATAAAACCCCTGTAAATTTAATTAAGTCAATAAAATTACACTGACCTTGTGATTTTTAACAGAGCGTCAGGTTTACTTTGCTATACTATTTTAGCTACAAATTATTTGGGGGCGTGTTTTGGTGTGGTTTGGATTTGATTGTCAGGTGACAGGTCCAAAATCAAAGCCCATTGAAGTCAACAAGAATCCTTCTATTGACTTCAAATCATTATGAATTGGGTCCTCAAATCTGCATAATACTGTATGTTTAAGATTGCAAACATGGCAAAGGTATTGCATGATGCAAAGAGTGTGATTTGGCAATTGATGAGGAGCTGTTCTCCAGTTTGAAATCCCTCACAAAATTTTACTGCAGTGTCCTCAATCTGACAATTTCAGGCTCTTTACTACATAGTATTATGGAAAACTACTCCATTTAAACAAATCTCTGGGACTTTTTTGTTTCTCAACTGATGCCATTTTGTGCCCATGAAAATATCTCTCCACTCTAGGTGCACTGTAGAGCTAAGTTAATACATCAGAGTGAATAATTTATTCAACAAATGTCTCTATTTTGACACATTGTCATACTGGATCAGACAGCAGACCATGTAGTCTAGTATTCTTCTCTGCGAGTGGTCAATATGAGATGCTTCCGAGAAGGGTGCAAGAAATCCTGTTATAGGCAGTTCTAGGATAAACTGCAAACAGGAAAGCATCCACCTAAACCCCAAATTGTTTGAAAGTTTCCTGCAAGTAGTTTACCATTTTCAAAAATGTTAATTTGCCAAATAATACTAATGACATTGTTGCCATTGGGCACAAGCAATTCATTGGAAATATCCAGGAGCCAAAATTCAATGTCTGATCAGACACTTATAGTGGTTGTCAACTCTCAGGATTTTATCATGAAGCTTGCCCCAGTTGAGGTTTTACTTAATGTTCCAGTTCCTGGAGACTGGTGATTGACCCAGAATCTCAGCTTATTTTAAAAGGAAGTTTCCAGCCTTCCTGGCTGTATAGAAAAGTGTGAAAATGTGACCTAAGTAAACTCTAAAGTTGAAAAAACAGAAGGCAAAGTAAAGAGTCCTCTTTAAAAATAACAATAATACATTTTTTTTAAAATCATGATTTTTAAGCCAGTCTCATGATTCTTTGAAGCCTGACTCACCTTTTTTTAATGCACGGTGGTACCGCATTTAGATCACATGATACTGTTTTTGTTCTCTGATTGGATAATTGTAATTTTTAGAATCAGTCTCCATAGTGAGTGTGCTGCTGTACGAAAAGGAAGATGACCGTTAATATCATTGTTGCTACCACTATTGCACAATTGCACTAAATTTGATACAAAGTATATCATGTAAGGTGTCAATGGAAAAGTTACAATCTGGCAAGTATGATTATGCTGGTTAAATCCATGCATCAACACTGTATCTGAATTTATGTATATTGACTATGTATTTGTATCGCAAATGTGTTTGTTCTTGGGGTGACACCCACAAGGTAGTTTACATCCAGTCTTGTCAGCACATTGTGAATGAACTATACAAGCTTGATTGGCCAATAAGAAGAATCAACTCTCCAGATAGCTCTTCCTCAGGACGCCTTGGACAACAAGGAGCCAATGCCTTGCCCCCGGGGTTCAGCAAAACATGTAAGGGCATGTGATGTGAACATGTGACCTCGGACTCCATCTTTATCAATAACTTTCCATCCACAGGGGCTCTGGGCTTTGATTGGGACAGTAACTTTCCATGCACATGGCAGAACATATAAATGGCACTCAAGACATCTCCATTTTGCCTTATTCCTGCTCCAATTCTCTGGACTGTGGATTTACAACTAAAAGGAGTATTTTGAATTATGGACTGGGGACCTTCCAATCTTTTGGAAGTTACCAGAGAGACTTTTACAAGCCAATAGTCCTACTCCACCACTGCTATGATCCTGATTTATGAACACTGAAAATCACTTGTATGTATACGATTCTTTAGCCATGCCATAAGTCTCTTTTATTAATAAAATCTTTAGTTAGTTTACCAAGGATTGGCTGACAGTGTGATATTTGGGTAAGATCTGAAATATATAGTGACCTGGGGGTAAGTGTCTGATCCACTGATATTGGTAGAACCTCATATATGGTGAATTGGGTTTTCAGTAACCTCTCACTATATTAGACCTGTTTGTCTGGATGGGAGCCAAGGGCTGGAGTGCATAAAGGGGACTGTGTTTGGCTTTTTGTTAACTAGTGTGGTGCTACAGAAGCTCCTTGTTAATGGTTTGGTGAATCTAATCATAGAATAAACCACCACTCTGGGGGGATTGTCTGCCCTATTTCTTGCAATCTGCCCTGAGTGTGGCATCCTCAGTGTGGTCCATTCCAGGCACAGTGAGTACTCATGTTCACCAATTCAAAATTCATTTCTCACTAATGTTCTTTAATATTTACTTACTATGTGCTGCCTCTGCCAACTTTGTTGGTAGCAGTCTGCTTCACTAGGATATGTGCAGACAGGCAACCCTAAAGGGGTGCTGCAAGATTGTGGAGTGACTCAGAAGAAATATCACACACCAATAATCAGAAAGCTTTTTGTGTCAGAAATTCTCTAGAGGATTGATCCAAAGTCCATTAAAGTGAAGACTCCCACTGACTTCAGTGGGCTTTTGATCAAGCTTTGTAACCAGGAATCAAAGGAGGTTACTCTAAGCAAAAACAAACATAAGAATAAACCCCACCAAGCTGGCATTTAACTCAGTCCTTGGAAGCTGTGTGTGGAAATCTACTTCCCACCGATGTTCTCCTCCTCCTAGCTCCTTACCAACCACTCTCACTGCCCTTGTGCATAGGGAGAGAGAAGTGTACAGGCCCACCAACAGGAATTCCAGTTCCCAGGGTCAGGGCTGTCCTTAGGGGGGATGGGGCCTGGGGTGGAAGTGACAAATCCGTCACTTCCGGGACCAACCCCGTGGGGCCTGGCCCTGGAGCAGTAGCACATGCCTGGGAGCTCTGCGGCCCACCCTGGCAATTTAAAAGGACCCGGGGCTCCCAGCCGCTGCTACCGCCTGGACCCCTGCGCAATTGCCCCCTTTGCCCACCCCTATCGGCGGGCCTGGAAGTGTACCTAGAATAGACCTGTTTCTTCAAGGAGACTTGGTTTTGCCCATCCCATCACAGGTGCAAACATGTCCGAAGTGATTTCATTAAAAAAAAAAAAATCAAACATTATGGGGTTTTGGGGAGGGGGGGTTGTTTTTGCCTTTTGCATATCTTTAATGGATTCTTTCCACATCATGGATTTATTTAGCAGTGATTTTTTTTAAACTATCTGTAAAGACCCTGTAAAAGGATTCCAGTCGCTTACTACGCATCTGAATGGAAGGATAGACGAAGGCAAAAGCTGGTGTAAAGTGCACATCTGATAAAATCAGAGGGTTTCTTTTTAACAATTATAAATTCATACTAATAACAGCCATAGAAAGTCATTCTTCAAAGCAAGATGTCTTCAAAGAATTCTCTTTGCAGGAGGCTATTGTCTAAGAGTTCATATACCCGAAGCGATTGTTTCCTTTTAAATTATTGCTATTGAGGGGTGGAGGAATTATTGAAACCCTGTAGCAGTAACATTGCTTGGGAGAATCTTTTGAGAGGTCTGATAGTCATTTCCTGTCCAGCCTAGAGTATGAGGGTATGTCTACACTGCAATTAAACACCACTGGCTGGTCTGGGTCAGCTGATTGGCTGACTACAGCCATGTCAGGCTACAGGGCTGTTTAATTGCAGTGAAGATGTTCGGGCTCAGGCTGGACCCCAGGTTCTAGGACCCCAGAAAGGTCCCAGAGCCTGGGCTCCAGTCTGAGCCTCAAATCTACAATTCACATTCACTATTCACTTGTTTTCTGTGTGGAAGACACAGCAATTTAACTGATCCAAGTTTGAAATCTTATTTAGTGTGTATGGCTTTTGAGTGCACATACAATGGTTTACATTACCACAATTAAACAGCCTACTAGCCCGAGCCCCGCAAGTCCATGTCAGCTGACATGGGCCAGCCACAGGTGTTTAATTGCAGTGAAGACATACCCCGAGAGATCTTCCATGACTCATGACTAGGACCCCACCATATTCATGGTTCATTTTGGTCAAGTTCATGGTCACTGGATTTTTGAAATCATCATTTTCATGATTTCAGCTATTTAAATCTGAAATTTCATGGTGTTGTAATTGCAGGGGGGTGGAAGGGATATGCCCTGTTCCACCCCCTTCCCCAAGGCCCCATCCCTACCTTTTCTCTGCCTCCTCTACGGAGCAGCAAGCACGCTGCCACTCGTCCCCCTCCTCCTCCCCCTCCCCCTCCCACTCGCAAGGGCCATCAGCTGATCGGTGCAGGGAAGGAGGAGGGGCAGGAAAGCAGCATGCTGGGGGAAGAAGCGGGGGAGGGGGGAGATTGGCTGCCGCAGGACCAAGCTTCTGCCTCCTGCCCCCGCAGGGGAGAGTGGTGGGCGGGGGGGCTGAGGGGGGCTGAGTGGGGCTGGGGGCCTGGACTGCGGCAGGCAGCAGCGTGCCACTCAAAATCAGCTTGCGTGCCATGTTTTGCACACGTGCCGTAGGTTGCCGACCCCTGCTGTATAGCATAGGGTAAAACCACACAAAAGGCCAGATTTCATGGGGGGAGACCAGATTTCACGGTCCATGACACGTTTTTCATGGTTGTGAATTTGGTAGGGCCCTGCTCATGTAGTGTAGACACACTTTTCTAGAGGTTAGAACTGCTCCCCATGTACAGTCACCCCACACTGTTATATTAATTCATGGCACAGTAACTTTTTTTTAAAACTCTTCAATGTGATAAATGCTTCTTGCTTGCTCAGATCTATTTCTGGCTGTAAGAAATTATATATATATATATATATATATATATAAGAAACGCAAAACTGTACCAATGGGCCTGGACCCATTGGAACTCCTGCCCATTTGCACAAGTCAGTGCTTGGCTGAAAATGAACTAAGCTTATACTACATTTGTGTGTCCTCGGAGACAATTTCTTCTCAGTTTTTACATAGCTTTAGTAAACTTTCAGAATGATTTAATGAAAGTTCATGCTATCACTCCTTTAAGGGCCCAATCATAGGAGCTTTGCCTATGAAAGGACTGCAGAATTGTGCTGAAAACTAATGTAGGAATAAATAAATATACTAAGATAATCAAGTAGGGTGACCAAATGTCCCGATTATATAGGGACAGTCCCGATTTTGGGGTCTTTTTCTTATATAGTTTTCTATTACGCCCCCCCCCCCCCAATCCCGTGTCCCGATTTTTCACACTTGCTGTCTGGTCACCCAATAATCAAGAAGCACAGAATACAAGGAAGTGTTATTTACTTCTTCTCATAACACAAGAACTAGGGGTCACCAAATGAAATTAATAGGCAGTAGGTTTAAAACAAACAGAAGGAAGTATTTCTTCACACAATGCACAGTCAACCTGTGGAACTTTTTGCCAGAGTATGTTGTAAAGGCCAAGACTATAACAGGGTTCAAAAAAGAACTAGATAAATTCATGGAGAATAGGTCTACCAATGGCTATTAGCCAGAATGGGAAGAGATGGTGTTCCTAGCCTCTGTTTGCCAGAAGCTGAGAAGGGGCAACAGGAGATGGGTCACTTGATGATTACCTGTTCTGTTCATTCCCTCTGGGGCACCTGGCATTGGCCACTGTCGGGAGACAGGATATTGGGCTAGATGGACCTTTGGTCTGACCCAGTATGGCCATTCTTATGTTCAAGAAAATATCAACTTCCACTGGATACAAAACAGATTTTGACTTTGGTATGTATCTGGATACTGAAGTTCCAATCTCCATCCTCAATTCTCTGAGCCACCCAATCACTTCTAGTAGATCTTACAACCATTTGTATTCGTACATGTTTTATTTTTATAGTTCGGTGAAAATGGACCATGACCACCATTCCCCTGTACAGATGATAGAATTAGTTTGAGACCATTGAGCACTGAGACCTTTTCCAATGTATTGCAATTAAACACCTGCGCTGAATAAGCCACGTGGAATTTCCCAGATTGACCGATAGCCCTCATCTTTCCTTTTCTCCACTGGGTGGTGTAAAAATGGTTAAAAATATTGCTTCAACTTTTCTTTATAAAGTAGCTTTGTCCCACTTTTGTTTATCTAACTGTATTTCTTGTTTGCGGCATTTATGGTTAGTGCGTTTTAAAGGAGATTTTAAGAACTGCAAACAAGCGAATAGACATCAAGGCAAAAGTTGCTTGAGCAAACAAGAACGTGTGGATAAGCTAGGCAAGGTGGCTCTGGCCAGCACTGTGCTGGCAGACAGTTAAGCAAGATCCAGAATGCCATTAAAGTGAAGTAGGTAGCAAACTGACCCATCTCAGTAATAAGTCAGTTCCACACCATGGTATTAGAAGGCTCTCAGAGACATTACAGTAAGATCCAGGCCATTTCTGCTCATTAGAGATCAGGCTACCTACTTTTCCGAAGATTTTTCCATTGGATTAGAGAGGGACACACAACAATGTGCTGACCAGCAATAACTTAGAAAGGCAGAATGCTAGACTGCCACCCTAAAGCCATCTCTCTGGGGAGGAGAATGAGACACCATTCCAAGAGATGTAGGAGGAGAGGTGGGATTACAGTAGTACCCCTTTATCACCCACGAAGATGGCACCAGCTAAGGGGAAATATCAGGGTCTCTCAGTGAGAGGACAGGTTAGTGTGGTGGAAAGGAATTGTGAAACTCACTTTCTTCATTGGGCCAGATTCTCAGCTGCTGTATGTTGGTGCAACCCCACTTAAGTCAATGGAACTATGCGGCTATATAGCAGCTGACCCTTCTATTTAGCCAGAATGTGAAGAATATTTGGGGGTTTTAGATTAGTGTAAATGCAAAATTCCCTATAGACTCTGGTGGAATGAGACCTGGCAACCCCAAATACGCTGGTTTATGAGCCTGATCCTGAGAGGTGCTGAACACCCATAGTCTAATTTTACTTCAGTGGTGTGACAGATTTTCGTTACCAATCTGCCTGGAGCGTCAGGTGATCAGGCTGATGCCGCAGGATCATTTGTGGAGGAGATGACGTAACACACCAAGTGTTTAAATTTAAAAGCTTTAATAATAAAATAATAAAATACAGCAGAGAGTGCTGGGAATGCTCCCACATCACTCAGGGGAAGAAAGAAAGCATTAGAGCCCCAAGCCCTAACCCACTTTCATACTCACACACACACTATCCAAGACTGGCCAGGCCTGGGTGTAACGTAAGAAGAAGAGGGGGGAGGGGTGGATGGGAGTTCTTGTCCTGGGCCCAGGTCATCCGGGGAATCCGCTGTAATCTCCAAATTGGTCCAGCTCTCGGGAGGGTTTTTAAGTCCTGGGTTCCTTTGGGAGTATCGTCATCCAGGGCCCTCTGTGCCTGGTGCTCTTTGTACCAGTCCCAATCAGCTTGCTGTGGCCTTCTTGGCTGCCCAAAACACACTGGCTCCGGATAATTTGTTTTCCCTTCTGTTGGCCTTCACCGTCGCCACCTCATTCGCTCTGTTTTCGCTGCTATCTTTGCAGCTCTGCTTCACTTAGTTCTCCTCTTCTCACGACTGGGCAACTGTAGATTTCTCATCTGTAGATTTCTCGTCGAGCCTATGACCTTGGGCTGGGGCCAGCATCTTATCTTCAGCCGGAGCTAGCTAAAGTGCCGAGTTAACCCGTTCTCTCCTTTTTTCTCCCCCGCTCCCCTTGGCCTCTCTTACTCCTGCAAAGGAATCTTCCATACCCCACTCACACACCTTTGACCCTCCCCAAAATGATTTGCAATGCTTGCAACAGCGTTAGCCACATACAATGCTGATCTGCCTTCCCCGGGGACTCCCTGAGGGAAGGGGCCATTGGGGTGTGACAGTGGGAGTTGTGAGTGATCAGCACCTCAAAAATCAGGGCCTATGCTTGACAAATCAATGCTAACAAAAATCTGAGGATTTCACACAGCCCACAGCTGTGAGGGTTAATTAAATTTGAAAAGCAACCTGAGATCTGCAGATCAAAGGTGCTGTCTTGGTGAAAGTTATTATAACTTTAAAAAAAATCAATTTCCAGAAATCTGCAGCTACAGCTTTTCGTCTCTTTCCCTAGTAGTAGCTTGCATGTGTCCCTCTGAAGGATAGACAATTTCTTGGTTGATTCTGCCTCAGCCCAATTAATGAGTCTTCCAGCTACAGCTTGGAGAATTTGCTCTGGACCCTTCTCTAGCAACAGTATTGCTAATGTAATTAATTTGATTTTGCCACAGTAATAGAAGAGTGACATTTCAGGAATGCATATTCTAACGCATTAGTCTGATCACATCGTCTTTCCTTTGGCCGCTTAAGTATATTCTTTCTCTGAATGTTTGACTATCTTGAATCTTTTATGCAGTCTTATATAGTTTGGTACATACCAGTACATAATTATATATACTCTTTTCTCACAGCTGAAAGCCCTTCGGAAGTATTCTTCTATCATCTCTGGTAAGAATATGATTTTTTCAAAAAGATTTGTATTAATCATGCTATTAAAGGGAGATTTCTTCCACTGTGAAATATTATAGTTAACATGCTTTCCCCCTAATATAAATAATTAGTCAAGAGGAGTGCGGATGTTTGTCGACATATGACAGAATATACAGTATTAATTTGGCAGACGGAGTGAAGATATTGTTGAATTTATATAAGTTTACATCTGGGAGTTCCTATCCCTTGTTTTCTATGCATCACTGCTAAATTTGGGTAGAGTGTTAGTGACCGATTACTAATTACTTTTGAAGACCAAATGAGAGCAAGTGCTTTTCCCAACCAGCTATCAAACACAATCCATACACTGTGTTGAGTGCAGACTTGTCCCCTTCTTGGGTCTGGCTTTATTAACACAAATAAAAAATAATGCAATGTGATGGCTTGCCTGCTGCGACGGTTCCTCTCTCAGGATAGCTTAGTCCAAACCCTAGATCCTCTCCATTATATCTGGTTGAGGTAATGAGTCACTTTCCTGATTTAGCAAGCAATTAATTATTCGCAGAGAGATCAATGCCTGGTAACAGGGTGGGGTGCTTGGAGCAAACACTACCAAACTGTTACAGTCAAATAGGAGAACCCCATTGAAGACAACCGGAAGGGTTTTTGTATGTGAAACAGCTGCAGTATCAGGCCTAGATATTCCAAAGAGTCATTTTATACAGAATTGTGACCAACCAAGATACATTCATTTTAATCTAACAATAATTAGTAGCAAAGAATTTCAAAACTATATGAATGAAATATTATGATTGAGAATGTAAACACACCACTGTCAGGAAAGTAAAAAGTGACCGTGTTTCCACAGCAAGTGGGTAACGTTGTACATAAAATGCCAGATATTAATCTGGGCTAAATTGGTATAGATCCACTAAAGTCAATGGAGTTATGACAATTTACATCAACTCAGACTCGCCCAGTATTTGATATTAACTTTTATGCCTTAATATGTATGTCCTGCACCTGAGTTACAATGCATTATTGAGGCAGCAGGTTACATTGGCAACGTATTCCACACTACCTATCCATTGTGCCTCAATCTTCTATTGACAATACAGTCTCTGTGTCTTTGTCTCTGCTGAGATTACTAATGGCGATGGCCATTTTTTGTAATAGACACCTGTACACAAAGATCAGGATTGAAACCACCAGTTCATTTCACACCGGCTGTCTACTACTAACACTTACGAACAAGCTGGGCTGAATTTGAAAAATGGAGATGGAGTATGGTCTTGTAGCTGAGGTGCTTGACTGGAACTGAGGAGATCTGCATTCAGTTTCTGACTCTGCCACAGACTTCCTGTTTGACCTTGGGCAAGTCACTTAATGTCTCTGTGCTTCTGGTCCCCCATCTGTAAAATGAGGATAATACTTTGTGTCCCACCCATTGTTTGTCTTGACTATTTAGATTGCAATCTCTTCAGAGTAGGGATATTTTCTTACTGTGTATTTATACAGCACCTGGCACAATGGGATCTTGATCTTGGCTAGGGCCTCTAGCCATGACTGTAATACAAGAGTGATACTTTATGAAAAGTCTTGTTCAAACTTGACTATTACCTTGAGTATCCAGTATATGAAATAGGACCAAGAAAACCATTATCTTGTCTCTGAAATGAATTCTAATTTCCAATTACATAAAATTCCATATGCAGCATGCGCAACAAAAATAAAATGTAATGCAAACAAATATGTATTTATTAATGCATCTTCAGGAAGGGTTTTCTTGAAGGCCAGAAGTTAAACTGCTTCCTTATTGGCACTAATGGCTGCCATATATTACAATTTCTGATAATATTGGCTTACATTTTGACACACAGTTAAGGTAACCTTCCATTTCTTTTCTTTCATATATGAGAGGCCATTGAAAATACTAGAGAATAAAAGAGACTGTCATTAGTTGTCATACTGTGTCTATAATTACTTACTTTGTTCCAGAAGCCATCACTATGATAAATTTGCAGTTTTTCCCATCTGCCAGGACTAGTAATGTGCAATACATTTAACAACTGAATTTGCATATAGAAAGTATCATTGACCTTTGAATTTAAAAAGGACAAAGATTTACAAGGACACTCTTTTGAAACAAACTGCTCGGTTTAGGTGAAGCAGGATTGTGTTGTGGGGAGGTTGGGGGGGGGTGGAAACCACTTTGCTTCTTTCAAATAAAGAAGTAGTTGCACCTTCTAATGGAAAGGGAGCCCTTTTAAAATAGCTCTCTCACTAGTGCCCACATGTCATGAGAAAAGAAACAATTGTCCAGGTATGGGAAAATACTAAGACTGGGATTAGCAAAAGTGCTCAGGACTGGCCAAATGCTGAATCTATTGAAGTCAATGGGAATTTTGCCAGTGACGCCAATAAGAGCAGTCAATCAGTGCTGAGTGCTTTTGAAAATCCCATCCTAAATCTTCTCAGAACTGTCTGGGCACTCCAGGGTGAGATTCTGATGCAGCACAGAATTCACAAAGGCAGGGGTGGGGAGTGCAGCTAACGAGCTGTAAGCCACCTTTGCCTCCTCCCAATGCTGGGCTGTTCTGAGGACTGGAGAAGCACCCGGCGTAACTTGACAGATTTGGGGGTCTACCTAAATTACAGCAGCTTCCCTGGACTGCCCTATGGAATGCAGTGCTGCCCAGAATCTCCATAGCACTGCAGTCCGCAGCCTAGGGTTGCCAACTTTCTAATTGCACAAAACTGAACACCCCTTCCCTGAGGCCCTGCCCCTTCTCTGAGGCCACGTCCCTGCTCTCTCCATCCCCCACTCCTTCCGTTGCTCACTCTCTCCCACCCTCACTCACTTTCACCATGCTGGGGCAGGGGGTTGGGGTCTGAGGGGGGGGGTGGGCTCTGGGGTGGGGCCGGGGATGAGGGGTTTGTGGTACAGGACAGGGCTCTAGGGCACTAGAGTGTCCTTGTAAATCAAAAGAGTTTCAAAAGAGTGTCCTTGTAAATCTTTGTCCTTTGTTCTAGGGTTGGGGCACGAGGTTGGGATATGGGGGGGAATTGAGCTATGGGCTGGGGGTGCGGGCTCTGGGGTGAGGCCAGGAATGAGGGGTTTGGGGTGCAGGAGGGGGCTCCGGTCTGGGGCAGGGAGTTGGAATGCAATGGGGGAGGGCTGTGGGCTCTGGTTGGGGCAGGGATGAGGGGTTTGGGATGCAGGAGGGGAGCCCGGGCTGGGGCAGGAGGTGAGGGTGTGGGAGGGGGTTCAGGGTCTTGGTGGAGCTTGCTGCTTCCTGGGAGCTGCAGTCACCAGTTCCCTGCAGCCCCTAGGCCCATGGACGGCCAGGGAGGCTCTGCACGCTGCACTCTCACCCGGGCTGCAAGGACCTGGCAGCAGCTTCCAGGACCCACAGGGAGCCTGCCTTAGACCTGAGCCCCCACTGCGCCGCCGACTGGACTTTTAACAGCCCGGTCGGCAGTGCCAAGAGGAGCCACCAGGGTTCCTTTTTCACCAGGCATTCCAATTGAAAACCCAACGCCTGGCAACCCTACCGCAGCACCGCCCTGATACACTCCTACTGCCCCCAACCCTAGCCCTGGCTTACTCCTTACAAAGAGATTCTCAAAAGACAGCCTTACAGCTGTGTTCCACCGGGCCCATGCAGGGGAATCGTCCCTTGGCAGGACTATCAGACCCTCTTCGCATGCTCCAGCCCCTTTATTTACACTACTTAAGAGGGCTGGAGCAGGGATGAGGATTTTACTTCAAACTCCCATTGCCTTTGTGAGGAGGTTTGAGCCCTGATTCAGGAAGGTACATAAGCGTGTGCAACTTTAAGCAGAGGAGTGGTCTCTTTGAAGTCAATCCTGAACCAAGGCCTTGGTGCACAATAAATATAATAGTGGCCAGCTCTTATATAGTGCTTTTCATCAGATCATGAAGCACTTCAGTTTTGTGTTCATCCTCACACAACAGCACTGCAGGATAGGGGAGTGCTGTTACCACAGATGGGAAACTGAGGCACTGAGAAGCTAAACGACTCGCCCAAAGTCACACAGGCAATCTGTGGTAGACCAGGGAATTGAACCCAGCTCTTCCAAGTACTAGGCTAGCACCCAAACCACCCTCATTCCACTACTTATCTCACTAGATACTGTCACAGTTCGGGGCAACTCAGTCCCACGAGAGGCTATGTCCAGTGGATTACCCACAGTTATATGTTACCACACAACTCTGTATAAGCAAGCACAATAATTCTTAAGGTGAAAGCATTAAAAACAATAAAAAGAACATACATGAATGATAGAAAGCTTACCACAGATCACCACCTTAACTCCAACCTCATGCTCCAGTAGGTTTCAGCCCTTCAAAACCCACTACAGGGTTTTCCCCATAGTTACAAGTTCATAATTATCTTTGCTTCAGAACCAGAACTCAATCTGGGCAGGTCAGCCTGTTTGTTTATACAGCTTGGGCCTTTGATCTCCAACCTCTGGGATCACCCTTTCCTCAGGGCACAGCTTCAAAAGGCTGCATATTTGCATAACCAGAGGTGGGGAATTTGCATTAACCTCTCCCAGGAAATCCACTTCACATTATTGTCCCAAAAGGCTATTCTTGTCTGGCACAATTTCACTATAGTGCTTTGAACTCCCATGCCTCACATCACATCTTCCCCCTACAGAGATTACATACAATCCCGACCCACAATAATACATAAACTTTGCATTTAGTACAATAAGGTTTTCCAAGGATATTGCAGGAAACTGCCATATCTGACAGATACATTTTGTGAAGGAAAAGAGATAAACACTGCTTCAGTGGCAAGTGTACCCTCCAGTCACGTGTGTAGTAATGTGATGGGAAAATGGAACCAAGGAAAATTGTAAAAGCAGCTGTCTCTTGACAAACCTAGCTTTGTGAGTTCAGCAAATGTATAGTCTGTAAACTTGAGTTATTGGGAACATTTCTCTCTAGCATTACCTAAGAGTGTAAAACTCTTTGGTTCAAATTCTTCCCCCTGTTGCACCTGTGCAATTCCATCGACTTCATTTACACATGGGCAAACTGCACAGAGAAGTATCCCCAGAGCATACAGTGAATTAATGGCGGAGCCAGGAACCGAAACCTGCAGATCCAGCTCTCAGAAACCTGTTCTAACTACATAATCTCTCCTGGCTGGTTACTTCAGTGCCCACCCATCAGTACAAATGCGTGTAAGAAATAGAAGAAATAAAAATAGAGGAATAATGCCAATTAATATAAACAATCTAAATTAAGAATGAGATAACAAAAGTACTCCAGCGAATGGAAACAGTAAAAGCAGGCTAAGGCGTGTGCTCATTAGAAGAAACAGGAGGAGGCATAAAATAAATGTTTCAATGTGTGTGTGTGAAATCCTGCTTTTACTATTCAACCTATGATACTTCTATGGCCCCTTATCTGAGCACCTCTTTTAATGTATTTATCTTCACAATTCCCAATAATAATAATATGATCCTCTTTTACAATGGGGAAGGGAGGTACAGAGAGATTAAGTCTGTGGCAGACTAGGAAAGTGAACCCCCGTCTCCCAAATAAGCCCTCTAACTACTGTGCAATCCTTCCTCTCTTCCCTTCTGAGTGAGTGGACATGGTGGAGAGCATTGGCTGAGGGAGATCCAGAGCCAAACTGTAGACTAATTTGGCTCACAAGGCCCCAATTCTGCATGGGTGTGCTAAGGGAAGAGCGTAGGAGACACCTTGTAATCGCTTGCATAATCTTCCCTCCTAGGGTATGTGTACATACCAACTAGACTCCATGGGTCATGGTGTATAATCAGCTGAACATGAGCGTCTAGTGCGACGCTGTGGCCAAAATTGATAATGTCATCCTTGGATGTATAAAAGGGGACTTGAATAGGAGTAGGGAGGTTATATTTCTTCTGTATTTGGCACTGGTGCAATCACTACTGGAATAATGGGTCCATTTCTAGTGTTCACAGTTCAAGAAGGATATTGATAAATTGGAAAGGGTTCAGAGAAGAACCACAAGAATGACTAAAGGACTGGAAAATTTGAGAGACTTTAGGTGTTCAAACTAGTTAGCTGAACAAAGAGAAGGTTAAAGGGTGACCAGCACCATTTATAAATAAATACTACATGTGGGGGGAAAATTGATAATGGGATCTTCAGACAATGTATAACAAGATCCAAGGGCTGGAAGTTGAAGCTAGACAAATTCAGACTAGAAATAAGGTGCAAATTTTTAACAATTAGGGTAATTAGCCCCTGGAACAATTTACAAGGATTGTAGTGGAGTATCAATCATTGGCAATTTTTACATGGAGATTAAGTGTTTGTCTAAAAAACATATGTTCTAGTTCAAAGAAGAAATAATTCAGAGAAGTCCTATGGCCTATGTCAGGGATAGTCAATAGGCAGACCCGGGGCCAAATGTGGACGCTTTTGAATGGACAACAAAATATTTTTATTATTATTCTCACTGTTATTATTTTTGTATTATTTTCTCTGGACCTTGACTATCCCTTGACCAAGAAATTTGGACCTTGACAAAAAATAAAATTGATTACCCCAGGCCTATGCTAGTGGTCAGAATACATGATCACAGTGGGCCCTTCTGGCCCTATAATCTATTAATCTCTTTGTCATCTCCCCATCACTTTGCTTTGACCATGATTGTAGCACCTCTTTCCCCCTGGCTGAGAGAACATACTATAGAGCAGGGGTAGGCAACCTATGGCATGCGTGCCGAAGGCGGCACGTGAGCTGATTTTCAGGTGCACTCACACTGCCAGGGTCCTGGCCACCGGTCCAGGGGGCTCTGCATTTTAATTTAATTTTAAATGAAGCTTCTTAAACATTTAAAAACCCTTATTTACTTTACATTCAACAATAGTTTAGTTCTATATTATAGACTTACAGAAGAGACCTTCTAAAAATGTTAAAATGTATTACTGGCACACAAAACCTTAAATTAGAGTGAATAAATGAAGACTTGGCACACCACTTCTGAAAAGTTGCTGACCCCTGCTATAGAGATTTCCTTTGAGGCAACAGCCAACACAATTCAATCTGTCAGCAAGGGGCACTTGAACATTAGCATGGCCAATTCAGACATGAAACACAACATAGCTTTCTATTTCTTAAAAAAAAAAAGCTTTACATATATTTGTATAATTTTATATTCCTGACAATATTCTAATTTACCAAAGTAAGAAAAATGATCAATGCTGACAGATTTTCCCAAAAGACTGTACACTGGCTTCTATCTTCAGTCCTGTCTCTGCTGCTGTCCTTTTGTTAACATCAGTTTTCGTATTGTCAATAGCTCTCCCATATAACTCTTGGGAAGAAATTGCTGTAGTTCAGTTTACCGTGTCTTGAATGAATTATTCATAAATGTCATCCGGACTCATGAAAAGTTAAGATATTAGTTCAGAACATCATCACAAATATAATTTTAACACATACTACACAGCCCTTAACTCCTACACCACAATGCTTTCCCAGTAAGCTATGATGATTCAAGATGAAATGACACTTACAAGACAAGTTAAAAAGCAATAACTTAGGAAGTGTTGCATTTTGAAGATCTCTAAAAACTGGTTGTTTGCTCATTCTTAAAAAGGTTTGTATAGTCTTGGTACAGCATCCTTTCAAAGATGTTTTTGCAATTCTCCCCAGAATGGTGTGTGTTATCACTTGAATGCACTCAAGTGAATTTTTTCTCTGTGATTACACCACAGGAAAAAAAACAACAAGAGATTTTCCTCTAACCACACTCCCTTGCCATTGAAATTTTATACACATTCTCTCCTGTGTACATTAATAAAGTCTTACTTGCATCCCACCAGCTATTAATAAACTGAATTGCAACACAGTCCTGAATAAGAGATGACAAAAGAGAACGTTAATAATGGCACTGTCACTAATACAGCAACATGTTCTGTTCCCATAGCTGTTTGAATATCAGTCTAATCTATTTTGGGGATGCATGAAGTTTCCCAGACTTCTTTTGTGGCTGTAGAATATCACCAGCAAATGGGCCTGCAAAAGAACTCCTCCTGCAAACAGAAAATCATTAGTAAAAAATGACAACCTGAGAGGGAAAAGACCAGTGATATTGTTAAACAACACCTTGGACATGCTGTCCTCTCCTCCTACACTGAACAAGCTGTCAGGAGAAAGAGATCTTGCAGAGATGATATGCACTGAAAGACCGGCTGAAGATGTTGTATTTGGAAGGACTCAGCATTATTGTACTATCTGTGCCCAACAAATTCATACCAAACGAATCTCCTAGCTACAGTAGCTGTGGAAAAGAATAGACAATGCTAAGTGAAGAGTAGACAGTTCATAATTTTTCCAATGCCTTTTCCTTTGCTTGTCCTTTGTGACTTGTGATTTTCTCCCTTATTATAATTTATTAGATAAATGCCTTTAGCAAAGAATTCTTAGTTTGTAAAGCCTCAGTCCACCAAAATACGTAGGAGCAGGTTTAACTTTAAGCATGTGAGTCACCCCATTTAAGTAATTTAAAATACTTGATTGCGTAAAATTAAACACATGCTTAGGTCCTTGGCTGGATTATTGCCAAATATTTAGGCCATCGTGTTCTTTATATTTAAGTACTTTATATTTAATATCTGAGAGGTGTTGTTTCAATTTGATAGGCCATGTAGCACCCATGGTATTACGTCTGTTCCTTGATTGGTTGAGCTTAGTGCTTAATATCAGCCTTCTGATGTGGAGAATCAATTTTGAAATTCACTTTCCATGTATATTCTCCAACAGTCTCTGTGTCACCAAACTTTTCTGTTGTTGAGCATGTTTTCTGGAAACCAAACAAAAAAGGCATGAATTTGTGATGGGTAAATATTCATCAACAAATTTTGCTTAACACAAGTAAGCAATATTGGACTATTGGGCAATGATTTAGGGTCAATGGGTCACATTATGGGTATAATTCCATTGCTTTAGCTTAAAGCAGATCTGAATTTGGCCCAGTGATTCGAAGGCCCAAGTGTGGTGGCTCAGGCTCAAGCACTGACCATATGGTGAAGTTAAATTAGGAGCAGTCAGAGAAACTCTCTTGCCCTGTCTCTGTACAATAACTGGGGTTGATCTTCCCTCAATCTGCCTGCCATTGGCTTGCTAACAAAAACAAAATCAAACACCTGTGTACCAGAAATAGAGTTGTTTGATTGCCAGCACTGATCCATCTGCAGAACATATCATTAGCCAGCTTCTTTTCTTTGGGTGAGCTGGGAGGCAGATTCATTAGAGAGAGAGTCCACAGCATAATTAAAGAAACAATATGATTTCTCATCTTACTGTTCTCCTTTAATTTCATGTTCCCTTTCAGGCTACAACAGTGGTGCTGAATACAGATAAAGTACTGCATCCTTTAACCCACCCCAGAGTAATTCTCAAGTATTGGATGCAACCTGACATGCACATTGTGAGTACCTTTTCTATATCATCCTGTCTTCTAGGTTGGCCCACTTAGAGGGCAGGTTTTTCAAGTGTGCAATCCCACCCACTCTGTTTTTTCCTGCCAAACTCCAGGCCCACTCATACAGTCAAACCTACTTAAATACTACAATGATGGGGCTATTTTAGAATGACAGATAAAAGCCTAAGGAGAATCACACATTGATGATGCAAAAATCAACTATTCTAGGCTGAATCCAAGGAACATGCCTAGTTCAGGATATTTGCATAATCCTTGTATCGTGTGTCTGTGTGGGGGGTTCCACTTGTGTTTTCGACTCTAGTGGCAGATGACCTTGAGATCATGGGGTCTGCAGTCTCCTGTGCTCTGGGAAGTGGCCGACTCAGAGCATGGGGTATTCAGGATCTGAGCACATATTTTTGAGGACTGAGTCTCTCTCCTATTTGGGACCTGACATAGGATTTCAGGTCCTTCATTCCTTCTCCCCACTCTACCTCCCACACTCTGGGGACCATACTAGAATCACGGAGTAAGTGAGAAGTCCTCAGGCCCTACATTGCTTCTCAGGCTACAATAACTGACTTATTTAGGAAATGGTTTGCTTAGGACTTCAGTTTCTCTGTTTCCTATTCTATGGGGTCTGACCCACAACATCTATCAGTGGCCATTCTGTACTGTCATTTGCAGGGGCACTACTCCAAGATCACAGTAAGCAGTGGCATATGAGAAGCTAGCACCGTATATCCAGTGACATAAACTCAACAGAAATGGTCATATCTAAAAATGCAACCGACATGAATGCAGGGAGGTGCAACAAGGAACTGAATGTGGCTTAGAGAAGTTGTATAGTGTTGATAAAGGCATTATTATCCTTAAGTCTTTCATTGGCTGAGATCTGGTTCGTTTGCAGGTGTGCACACAGTGGCATAAGCAAGAAAGCATGAACAAGTAATAGGCACAAATTGGGCAGGAAAGAATGTTAATTTGTGAGATGAAGACACAACATATTCATCCCATCAATTACATCTTAAAATATCTGCCCCAGTGGCCAGTCGTAAAGATTCAGAGCACTTCAGAAAGAGAAGACAGCTTCTAGCTGCTGAATAAAAACATATGTTACATGGATATTTCAGTCAACCTCCAAATTCTAGAGCTATGACTCCCACACAGAAATACTCAAATAATATGATTAATTGGCTGGGATAGCGCTGCTTAGTCGTGATTTAGGGCCTGACCCAATTCTCATGAGCGAGTCAGCGGGAGTCTTTGGCTTGGTGCCGAGGAGGAGGTCCCATGGGGGGCATGCTCACTGCTACACCCCTTCAGGGGATGCGGATCGGCTGGCCACTGTATATGGGGCACAGGAACATGTCCTGCCCTCACTCCATTCCCTTCCCACCCCTCTCCTGCACCCCAGGAGGCACACAGGGGAGGAGCTCCTGTGCTCCAAGTAGGGCAGCGACTGTCAGTGTGCCAGGCTCCTGGAGCCTCCCCATTACACACCCATGGAGTGGTCGGGGATAAACAGGCTCTTCATTCTTACACAGGCTAAACTCTCCCTAAAACAATGGGGCCCTTACTCCATATTTACTCTGCTTTTGCTCAGTCCTTGCACAGCAAAACAGTTATTTGCCCTGCATTAACAAGTGTTTCCTTTTACCTGTTTCTAATGTACTTGCCATAGCTTCAGTCAGGTAAGCCTTTTATTGTCTTACTGTGGCAGAGTCTGAAAAGCAAGGCTGAGCAGTGTCTACTGCACCCTTCATAGTCTTCAATACCTCAATTACCTCTTCACCTTATAATGCTAAATCAACTTGTCAGCTTAGCTACTTGCTCACACATCTGCCAACTAGCCCAAGTAAAAGCATCCTGCTCTGTCCTCTTAAAGTGTAACATCTGAGTCCTTTATTGCATCTAACATTCCCCCTCATCCAAAAAAGTGCCATAATATTTGGATGTATAAAATACTACCAGAAATTAAGCAATATGTAGAAAGCCTACATTTCAAATCTCTGTGCGTACATAAAATAGTAGGATGGGTCCAGATTCATTGAAGGGGAAAATAACCAGATATTTCCAGGGTTTGTTTTTTTAGTATTAAGATTTCAGCCAATTTTATTTCAGAAGCGTTGCACGGCAGTATGTATTTTCTACTCCCCTCCCTGTCCCCCTCCTTCTAGTCACATGTAAGTTCCACAGAGTCTGGGGCATCTGTATACACACTTTTTACCTTTACCCTGGTTAGCAGATGCTTGACCCTTTTATGAACAAATGGCTGATAATTTGCTTTTTTACCTACTTTGGGGATATAATTAAAGTTGGTTTAGTGACAGTTACTCCATTTTTATCTTTCTATATAAATACCCAGCACTTCATTCATGTGTAATTATGCTGTTATTGATACTACAGCCTATTTTCAATGTGAATAGCCATGAATCTCTGAGGTAGGAGGAAGCAACCAGTAGAATATCAGCAGGATGAAATAAGCACCCAGGAAATTTCCTTTACATGGGCTTTCTTTAATGCCCATTGAAGTCAATACAAATCTTTCCAATGGGCTAGGGTAGAGGTAGGGTTTGGAGACATGGCACACAGAGGCCAGACTGCAAACATGTCCAGCACTCGATGTACATGGGAACGACACAGCACACAGGAAGACAGAAGGAGAGGCTGGGAGAGGAGTGGCAGAGACAGGGCCAGTGGATCCAGAGCCTTGCATATCGGTCATTCTTTCTCCGTGAAGACATGGAGGGGAATAGGATAGAGCCTTCCCCCCTCTCCTTCAAACCGCTTCTCAGTTCACCGCCTGACCACTCTAGCTATTATTCAATTAGTTTCTAGATGAGCCAATTTCACTCTGCTCAACCGGTAGAAGAACAAACACTGAAGAGCATGTGCTGTGAGATAGCAAAGGACATTTTGTTAAAGACTAGGACGACTTGATAACAAATCCGTTTGAGTGCACACAACTGTATGGCAATGAGTTTAGAGAGAGGAAATCTCCGTTAAATGTAGCAGGATACTGATGAGAAAAGAGATTTAGATTTATTGTGAACAAATAACCCAAGGTTTAAGGTTATTACACTACTTCAGTGTAAAAGCCTTCCTTGTGCTGCTGGAGGAACGCAATCTCCTGGAAATTAAAGGAGGTTGTATTCCTACCATACCTATTGATTATGGTATTTTTGTATAGCCTGTTCAGTGCTGGTAACCAGTTAAGCATATAATTACTCTCCACATGGTACAGAACTGAGCATTCAGATTAATTTCAGACCTCATATTTAAATTATAATACCAAGCTAAGAATGAAGGGCATATTTTCACATAAAGAAGAAACTTCATAGTAAACTAATATATACAACGAAGGAGATCTACAACACTAATATAAGCAAGTAGTTTAGATTTCCAAACATTTTGGTTTGGCACTCATAGCACACTTTGTAAGCAATGTACAAACGCTAACTCCATTAATTAACTCTCAAGACACATGTTATATAGGTACATGTTATTATCTCCATTTTACCGTTGGAGAAACTGAGGCAGAGAGGTGACGTGACTTACCCAAGGTCATATTTAATGACAGATGGAAATTGAATGCAGGACTCTTAGCCCTCTGCTAGCTCCTCAACTCTTTCCACACCATGACCCTCTTTTCCATACCAGTACCACCAGGAGACCCCATTCTGCCGCCAGGACCCTCACCCCATTTTCATCCTCCTTTCCCCTGACACCTGTAAATGACTCCTAGACTGAGAATCCCTGCAGAAAATGATGATACCTCAGAGGGTGTGATTTTAAATTTAAGAATGGGGGAACAAAATCAAGCTTACCAAAAACCGCTATACTTGGATAATAATGTGGATGCAGTAATGGCCAAATCCTCTCAGCCATGCCTGGATTCATGGGCCAGGCACAGGGGGCTCTGTAAAGGGCAGAGAGTGAAACTCTCCAGGCTGGGGATGATTGTAGCTTCTAACTTGGCCTCAGGAATTGCAGCAGCCTTTGCAGTCTGCACCCCCCTATTTAATTAAAATGCCTCATCCCACCTTCCCAGTGGTTGTGATGGCTACCGTATGCCCACAACCTGCACCACTCCTCCCTTTCTCCTGCAGGAGAGCTTGGTCTGTGGAGGCAGACAGTGCCTTGTGTGCATAGCCACAAGACCTGCCCTCTCCTACTCTTGCACTCTTCCTACATAAATGCAAAAGGGCACACACTCAAAGAGCCATGGCAGAGGAGCATGAGCTGGGTATTCTATAAGTGTTGTGCAACTTCTGGAATGTTTATCTTCCAAAAAAGGTCCACGATATTCTGAGGGCTATGTGCACAACTGCCATGAAAAATAAAAGTAGGCCATCAGGGTCAGGGAAACACACCCTTTGCACCGTAGTCTACAAAGGCAATAGAACAAAATGCCACCTTTTGCTTGGCTGTTAATAAGTGCTTTTCAGCACCATGCATTACTTTCCTGTAAAGTAATGATGAGATAATTGCATGCAGTCTTTTTTCCATATTAATTGCTATGCAAACTCTTCAAGAAGGTTTGCTAACTCACAACTCCCACACAGGAAAGCCAAGTTGAAGACACCAGTAGGTGATGCTTGGTGGCCAAGGTAACACCAATCAACAAGAGGTGTCTTAAAGCAATGGGCCGGAAGTAGCCTGCTATTTAAAATATACCAGTCATTGCCTGCTATCTGAAGTTTAAAATACTTTTAGAATTTTAGAACAGCACACAAATCAATCAATCACCTGTCATTTGAATTCATAGAGCAACCCCCACGTGAATAGTTCTTTACCAAACACCGGAACACAATCACTAAAGGCTACCACAGACAAACTGGTCTTTAAGATGGATTTCATGTCTGTTAGGGGCTTGGAGAGATTAATTTCAGAAGAATAGAATTAAACAAGTTAGGGTCATATCATGCCCAAAACCCCACAACTTTTCTTAGACACTATACTAGATTGAAGAGCCAAAAAATTGCTAGGGTCCTCCTGGAAGGAATGGGTTAAAAATATAGTGAAGGGCCATTTGTCTATTTCCCTGTATCTAGATTCTTCTTCGAGAGATGTCCCTGTGGGTGCTCCACTCCAGGTGTTGGTGCGTCCCTGCGCCTTCGCTCGGAGATTTTTCGTAGCAGTACTCGTACTGGCCACGCATGCGCAGAGGCTGCCCCCCGCTGTGAGTCTAGGATAATAGTACGCATGCGTGGCCAATCTCCTCAGTTCCTTCTCTACCGTCCCCGGCCTGAGACGGAGCTCAGCAGACTCATTAGGAAATCCTTCACTTTCTTACAATTACCTGTTATAGTAGTTAGTTTGTTGTCAGTTCTTGTTAGTCTAGTTTATTAGTTCTTTATCTGTAAAAAAAAAAAAAAAAAAATTCTCTCAGCCGCAGCCGCTTCTACCATGCCTGGCTCCACAGGCTTTAAGCGCTGCTCTACGTGCAAGGATGCTATCCCACTCTCTGATGGCCATTCTCTTTGTATAAAATGCCTGGGGGAAACACACATTCCCCAAAAATGTGCCCACTGTACCAAACTCAGTTCCAGGGCACGAAAGGACAGGGAGCTCAAATTGAAACTGCTCCTCCTGCAGAAGTCTATCGGGTCAGTTTCAGACCCAGGCGCCGACTCCGGCTCTACTGCCCGACACAGCCCCCCTGCTTCAAAAAACCTGAAGAAAACTTCAAAGAAGGGGCAGCCTCTCCAACAAGGAAGTTGGTGAGGCACAAAAGTGCCTCAGGCAGGTCAACAGTTTCCCTGCCTGTGTTTCCTCGCCTCAGCACTTTTGAAGAGCCGGGCTCCTCAGGCACCGCACGAAAGCCGCCTCAGGTTGCGGCGGCGGCGCGAGGCTCCGGTGCCGAGGCTTCAGGCTTTCAGTTGCCTGCCTCGTTTATGGCACCGTTCGGCACCGAGATGGACGCGGTGCCGACATTTCCTGCCCTGGCTGACCCTCAGCGGGCTGATGTTGCCCCCCCGGCACCTACCACGGCACCGGCAACCGCGGCACAGACTGACAGGGAGATCAAAGGCAAAACCCCTGCTCAGAGGAATGTTCCCTCAGGGCAACTTCCTCCTCCACAGTTTTCACCTCATGCAGGAGCCTCACCTCTTCAATTTACTCAGACAGCAGATCTATCGGTGTCACCTACTCTGCAGTCTCCCCTGATGACTGCCTGTTTTTCTCCAGTGCATGACTCAGGATCAGAACAACCTTCCTCCAGTGAGGAGGAAACTGATCCACAGGCGGTTTTTTCTCCTGATCAAGACTCCCACACCCCAATCAACAGGGGTTACAAACAAATCACCTCAGCCTGTTATCAGGATCCTGCCCCATGGGGAGTGAACCCTTGGATGGCACCACCTATGCCCTACCCACCACCATGGCAATGTTGGGCACCATGGGTATCGTACCCCCGAGAACGCATGCGCTACGGCACTTCGACCAGGCGCAACGCCGGTTTAGCACCGCCACGTGACGGATCTGCCGGTGACATAAGATACCAGGCAGCACCGTCACACTCCCAGGAGCAACTGAGTCCTGCTCCTATTCCAGCAGAGCCCGACGTAACGCCTGAGGAAGCCTTACTTCCCCTTCCTCCAACACCGTCGGATGACTATGCAAAATTCCAAGACCTCTTTAAAAGAGCTGCCGGTGACTTAAAAATTAACTTGGAGGAAGTCACTGAACAACAGCATGAACTAACAGACATCCTGCAGCCCTCTTCTTCCTCTAGAATGGCATTGCCAATCAACGTAGCCCTTTTAGAACCCGCTAAATCCATCTGGCAGAATCCAGCCACAAGCCTACCTACCTGTAAACAAGCGGACAGGAAGTACTTCATCCCGTCAAAGGGCTCTGAATTCCTTTTTACCCATCCGGCGCCAAACTCATTGGTAGTGGACGCTGCGAACCAGAGGGCCAAACAACAGTACGCCCGCTCCACCCCAGCCAACGAAGACAGTAAACGCCTGGACCTCTTCGGCCGTAAAGTATATGCATTCTCGACGCTACATTTTCGCATAGCTAATTATACCGCAGTCCTTGCAAAATATGACCACAAAAACTATAGTAAGTTCATGGATTTTATTGATCACATCCCAGAGCAGAAGAAACAACAATTCACAGCTCTGGTTTCCGAGGGACAAACCATATCACGCACCGCTCTCCAAGCAGCCCTCGATGTAGCTAACACTGCAGCAAGGACGACCGCCACAGCAGTGGTCATGCGACGGGGTTCATGGCTCTCTTCCTCCTTCTTCCCTCGAGAGGTCCAGAGCACCATTGAAGATCTTCCCTTCGACGGGGAAAAACTTTTTGCCTCCACCACAAACGACATGCTTCATTCGATGAAGGACGCAAGAGCAACCCTCCGGTCCCTAGGTCTCCAGCCACCTGCGACCAGAAGACGACAATTTAGATACCAACCTTATCAACGTCCATGCTACCCCGCATTTACACAACATTCCTATAGACCGCAGGAACAACAGCAGCCGCAACAACGCCAAAGACCAAGATTCCAACGTCGTCGTCCTAACTCTACAGGGGCGCTGCAACCCCCTCCAACTAATAGACAGATTTGAAGCATTGGTCGAGGGTTTAGAAAACAGCATTCCCACTTCAGCCGGCACACCTATCTTTGGACACCGCCTACGACCATTCTCTCATCAATGGCAAAAAATTACATCCGACAAATGGGTCATAGAGGTAGTTACAATTGGATACGCCATCCCCTTCCTCTCCCTCCCTCCCACCCACCCACCCTCCCCGTCCCTCTTCAGGGACCCATCTCACGAGCAACTACTCTTCCAAGAAGTGCAGCATCTCCTTCAACTGGGAGCAGTAGAAACTGTGCCAGAACGACACAGAGGGAAGGGGTTTTATTCCCATTATTTCTTAACAGAGAAGAAAAATGGGGGATGGCGACCAATCCTCGACCTCAGGCGGCTCAACAAATTTGTCAAAAAGCAAAAGTTCAACATGGTCACTCTCACCACTATAATCCCAGCGCTGGAGCAGGGCGACTGGTTTTCAGCCCTCGACCTACAGGACGCCTATTTTCATGTGACTATACACCCGTCCCACAGACGATTCCTACGCTTTACTCTCGGCTCCACACATTTCCAATACCGGGTTCTCCCCTTCGGACTGTCCACGGCCCCCCGTGTTTTTTCCAAAATCCTAGCCGTAGTTACAGCCTACCTCAGAAAACAAGGGGTCGTAATATTTCCTTACCTAGACGATTGCATCCTCAAAGCTTCAACGTTCGACGAAGCTCTCCGATCCATACGACTTACCATCGATTGTTTCCTATCTTTAGGCCTGCAAGTAAACAAAAACAAATCCACATTATACCCCACCCAACATCTGGAGTTCATAGGGGCATACCTAGACTCCCGGACGGGGTTGGCATCTCTTCCACCAGCCCGCTTCAATTCTATAAGTCAACTGGCCACAACGATTCGCAACAGTCCCCAGGTGACTGTCCGGGACTGCCTACAAATACTAGGTCACATGGCCTCGTGCAGCTCCGTCGTCCAAAATGCACGTCTACACATGAGGTGCTTACAAGCGTGGTTGGCCACAGTGTACAGACCGAATGTGCACCTTTTAAACAAGACTCTCTCCATACCTATCCGAGTCAAAGATTCTCTACAGTGGTGGACAATTCACTCCAACCTCTGCTCTGGAGTCCCCTTTCTTCAGCAGGCTCCATCCCTCATACTGACGACCGATGCATCTCTGACAGGATGGGGTGCACACATGTCTCATCACACAGCCCAGGGGCTTTGGTTTTCAACCGAGTCCTCTCTCCATATAAACGTCCTAGAACTTCGAGCCATTCGCAATGCGTGCCGTCAATTCCTGCCACTGATCAAGAACCAACACGTACGCATAATGACAGACAATATTGCATGCATGTTCTACGTGAACAGGCAAGGGGGAGCTCGATCCCACTCTCTGTGCACAGAGGCTCTGAAGCTCTGGAACTGGTGCATTGCGAACCACATCCGGGTATCAGCGGCCTATCTTCCCGGAGTGATGAATACCACAGCGGACGAACTAAGCAGACGTTTCCCGTGGGATCACGAATGGGAATTAAATGAGCACACCATTCACAACATATTCCGCATTTGGGGCTACCCAGAAATAGACCTCTTTGCAACTGCAAAAAAACAAGAAATGTCCCAATTTTTGCTCCAGAGCAGGGCTAGGCAAACATTCCTTGGGAGACGCATTCATGATCCCATGGAACCAAAACTTACTCTATGCGTTTCCCCCGATACATGTTCTGAACAGGGTCCTGATAAAAATACGAACAGATGGGGCCAAGGTGCTCCTAATTGCCCCATCATGGCCCAGACAGCCCTGGTTTCCGTTTCTCACCAAAATGTCGATTCGACCACCAATCCCCTTGCCTCTCATTCCGAACCTCCTATCACAACAACACGGCCGTTTTCTCCACCCCAACCTACCCATGCTCCACCTCAAAGCATGGTTCCTTCATGGTTCTCCCAAAACGAACTAGATTGCTCTGAACAAGTTCAAAGAGTGCTCCTACATAGCAGTACACAATCTACTCGCACCACCTATCTATGTAAGTGGAAACGATTCACACACTGGTGTTCAACTAAACAACTTAGTCCCACGTCAGCATCTCTTCTGCTCATACTTGAATACTTATTGGACCTTAAGCAATCCGGCCTTTCTTCCAGTTCCATCAGGGTCCATTTAGCTGCTATTACAACTTTTCATGACAAAATCGATGATACTTCTGTATTTGCTCATCCGATCACCAAGCGCTTCCTCAAGGGACTACAAACCCTATACCCAGACATAAAACCACCCACCACTCCGTGGGACCTTCATCTAGTTCTATCTTGCCTAACTCAGCAACCATTTGAACCCCTAGCCACGTGCTCCCTTTTACACCTTTCGATGAAAACAGCATTTTTAGTGGCAATTACCTCCGCCAGGCGGGCAGGAGAAATAGCAGCTCTTATGGCAGACCCACCATATACGCTATTTTTCAAAGACAAGGTTACCCTCCGGTTACACCCCAATTTTCTTCCTAAGGTACACTCGTCATTCCACATTAATGAGCCGATACACTTACCAACCTTTTTCCCGAAGCCGCATGTGAACTCATTCGAAGCCTCAATGCATACACTAGACGTACGTAGGGCCTTGTCCTTCTATTTGGATAGAACCAAACCTTTTAGAAATTCTTCCAGACTTTTTGTCTCCATCGCGGAGCGTTACAAAGGTACGCCTATTTCTACCCAGAGACTTTCGAACTGGATTTCCCAGTGCATCCGGTTGTGCTATCAGATAAAGAAAGCTACACCTCCAGACGGCATCAGAACACACTCCACTAGATCTATGGCTGCCTCTGTAGCATTCTTACGCAAAGTTCCCCTGGCTGATATCTGTAAAGCAGCCACCTGGTCCTCTGAGCACACATTTGTTAAACACTATGCCCTTACTCAAGGCCCTCTATCTGATATACGTTTGGGCAGGGCTGTACTATCAATGGCGTTCCTATCAGATCCGAAGTCCCTACCTCCTTAAGATATACGGCTTTTAAGTCACCTGGAGTGGAGCACCCACAGGGACATCTCTCGAAGAAGAAGAGGAGGTTACTCACCCTGTGCAGTAACTGACGTTCTTCGAGATGAGTGTCCCTGTGGGTGCTCCACTACCCACCCTCCTCCCCTCTACTTCGGAGTTGGGGTAGCCTCCGTTGTAGAGAAGGAACTGAGGAGATTGGCCACGCATGCGTACTATTATCCTAGACTCACAGCGGGGGGCAGCCTCTGCGCATGGGTGGCCAGTACGAGTACTGCTACGAAAAATCTCCGAGCGAAGGCGCAGGGACGCACCAACACCTGGAGTGGAGCACCCACAGGGACACTCATCTCGAAGAACGTCAGTTACTGCACAGGGTGAGTAACCTCCTCTTCTTCTATAGTGCCCATCTTTGTGGTATCTAAGTGGTGTCAGTCACACCAGTGCATTCCATTATCCCCCGGGGGGTTGCAGAGATGTAACTGAAGGCAGAATTTGGTCTTCATGTAGAAATGGACAAAACAACGCAGAACGTTTGTACAGGAGAAGAGCCTAAGAGTTCTGAAAATCTGTTTTCTTATAGGAAACCAAATGAGCCCACTTAGCAAAAGATATGATCTTGGATATAGTAATTACAGGGCAGGATTTAAGATACACTGAAGAATGCTTAGCAACCAGAGGTTCAACAAGAGTAGGAGAGACAACACTATTGAAACCAAGGGTGAAATGGATGTGGAAGATTTGAATAATGTTACAACTATGGTAAGGATAGAAGAACCACAAGAAGGCAGCCAGACATGACACCAGCAGCAAGGAATTAATGAATTAGAAGATTAAGTGACAAAGAAAAGAGTGATAATAGTAGTTGTGCCAGTGTTCAAGACTGGACTCCCAAAACTAAGAGTGCCAGGTATTTTACTGGTGACATAACTAGGAAGAAAACAGGCTGAGACCCCAGTGATGGACCAAGAGAAGACGGTGGAACTCGGAGGTAGCGAACTTTTCATATCCCAAACCGTCACCTCCCTCTCACAGTTTTGGAGATTGCTGGTTTTCATTCAGTGATTAAGATCATACCTAAAGGGTTGCATTTTCAAAGGCCAATGGGTGAGCCATGCAAACTGAGAACGCATCTGCTGAACCCACCTAACCCACACTGCATACTTGTATGCACAATTCGATATTTGCATGATGGCTTATCCAGTGACCAGACTTGCATGTGCAAATGCAGAATTTTCCAGGCATGTACATTTCACATGACTCACCCATTTATGTGAGCTGGCCTCAGAAATTTGGCCTCTTTCTTTTCTCATTCAGCACGATATTTCATAGCGCCTGCAACTTCTTACAAAATACGTTCACATGGAATATAGTTAACATGGACAAATGACTTTTGATTCAGCAGACAAATGAGTGTTTCAAAGCACTTGAACAGGGAGGAAGATGCCTGTAATTTTGACTCATCTAGCTGACTTCTCTGTGACCCTAATTTGCAATCAACAGTTCTGTGAATTTATAATCACCTCAGACTCTCACTGTGCTAAAACTGTCAGCTAGGTTACAAACCTTTACACATGCAGTACATTGCCTTCCAGGTGTTCAGCATCCAGAAGGCTTGCAATCTGTTCCTGCACACACAGACAAACTGAGAACACTCCAGTGAACCACATCACACAAGAAAGAAGACTCAGAGGGCCAAATTGACTCAAATTTATATTACAATGGCTTGACGATGGAGTTATAGCAGGGATGAATTTGACCCATACAGATTGCAGCAGGTTGCAATGCAATTGTCTCAGTAGAAAGACATGTCTTCACTACCACTAATAATAATGTATCAAACTGTGTAAGAGGAACGAGAGAGGCAAGAAAACTTAGTGAAGAGAAAGGAGTATTTTTGGGGGAAGTTTGCTGGAGGAGGTTCAGGCCTCAACCTCACAGATCCAGGGAGTCAACAGATCACGGAGCAGAGAGAAGGAATCATCCTGTATGGAGTGCTACCCCACCACCCAGCTGTGTTGATCCTCAGAATCTCTCTCCCCTCCCCTCACTAGTGGCCAAATTTCCCTGCAACTTTACAGTCATGGATGGAACTAGCTTTGTGTCCCAGACATCATGAACAATGGTATGGATCCTGATCTGTGCTTTCAGAACGAACTAACTCTCTCTCTCTCTCTCACACACACACACACACACACACACACACACGCACACAGAGTCTGCTTCTGTGTCTCTGCCAGTTCCCCCTTTTTATAGCTGACAACAAAGGAATGGTATCTTAGGTGTCAAAAAACAAAACAAAAAGTTCTGCAAGACAAATCTCCAGGGAATATCTTTAACATGGCAATGAATGTGTTGCTTGAAACAACATTTTGCTACCTGAATCTAAAGGGAAACACTTTATTGTTGATGGCGTCCAGCATTACAGAATATGAAGAACTTAAGCTGTCAACTTAACGCGCAGTATTTATTTGAATTAAATCACATTAGAAAGTCCCCTTATTATTTAAATGGAATTGACTGTTGAAATTAGAAGTTACGGGTTGGAGCAGATGTAGGGTGACCATATTTCCCTATTCTGAATATGGGACACCTGGTAAAATTACTCGTATTCAAGTGAGTTCAATGGCAATCAACCAGAACTATGCAGTACAAACGTTCAAATTAACATCAAGTTGACTGAGCCACTGTTAAAAAGAAATACTGCCTAGTTGGATTCATTTATTTACCTTTGTATCTTTAAGGCATTAGGGTTCACACAGGGAGGGGTGACACACACACCCTACACCCCCCCACACACACACACACACTGGGAGAGGTGACACACATACACTCTCGTACACCTCTCTCACACAGATGGTGTGACCAACCGACCCTCCCCTCCCTGCCAGGCACTCTCCGCCCTCCATGGCTGGCTGGGCCCCCAGGACAGACCCGCCTCTCCTGGTACCTGGCACCTCATCCTTCCGAAGCAACACATGGGGTGGGGAGGGAATGCAGGGTCACATGTCCCCCCTCCCCCTGATTTCTGCCAGGGTTCACACCAGAATGTGGCCAGCAGCAGCCTTTCGACATTGTGTAGGAGGGACGGGATAGGAACTGCTTCCAGCCACCGAGGGGGGGGGGGGGAGGGGAGGGGACGGGACGGGACGGATGACCTGGCCCGTGTCTTTGCAGAGCTCATCTTTCCCCACCCCTTGTAGCTGGAAGCAGCTAGTCTCTTCCTGCCCGCACAGTGTCGAAAGGCAGCTAACACCTCCAGGCTGCTGCTGGCCACCAACATAACCCAGCTGCTTCCTGTCCCTGGCTACAGCATGGGCAGGAAGGGGTTAAGCCCTAAGGATGCATTGTGCACCAGGGCCCAGGGAACCTAACTGCAGGGGCTTCAGTGAACCCAGCCAAAGAGGTGGTTCAGCAGGGCAGGGTGCCTAGGGGACGGAGCAACCCCGGGCTTCCTGGGGGCAAGACCCAGGGCGGGCGCTGTGTGTGTGAAGAGGGTGCTAAGCCCCTGCCGCAGAGGCTGATGTAGAGCCTGCAGGTTTGCAGCAGGAACACGCTGGAAATCGCTTTCCCCCCCCCCCCCTTACTCCAGAGCTTAGCTGAGGGGCAGAGAGGCTTCCCCGTGCCAGCGCTGTGCAGAGCTTTGAAACATGCAGGGCTCGGCTCCTCCTGGTCAGCGTCCCGGGCCAGAGGGTCTTGGGCTCTCCCAGGGCACCAGCCCAGCCAGAGGCAGTGGGGGAAGGAAGGAGCCTGCCGGCCAGGCTGTTAGTGAGCTGAGCGCTCCGACCAGGGGCTGGTTCTCCACTTCCTATACCCCTCTCCTCATCAAACCCCCTGCACCCTCCTACACACATACTCATTATCTGATCTAATCTTCTGTCCAGTGCCTCTTCTCTTATCAAATCTACTTTGTCAGCAGTTGCACATAAGAAGTTCTCTGTTGTAGGATAAAATCTGAAAGGAAAGTATAACTGCTGACAGAAGATATTATTCATCTAACCATTGACCATAAACTTTCAGTTATGTTGAATAATGGATAAAAATTACCGTAAATCCTAAATAATTTCTTTTAGGAAACTTCCTGTTGCACCAGATCTACTCAAAATTAATCTCTTCCCATTTTTATGTAGACAGAGAACATTAAAAAAAAAAAAGGGAGATCAGTCAACAAAAAATAGACTATTGGGGATATATTTCTGCTACAGCTCAGTTAAGTGCTGGTCAGGAAATTGTTTTTTTCTGTGAAAAATGTTGCTGAAAACTCTCTTCATTTTTGTCCAAACTTGTCTTTGAAATTTTGGGGGTCAAAAAAATTTGTCAGAAACCTGACAACCAATTTATTTTTTCAGCAGCTGAAAACTGTAAATCTGACCAAACTGAAACTTTTTGTGAAGATTCCTGTTTTGTCAATAAGCCATTTTCCATCCAAAAATGTCTCAGAATTTTCTCCTGTTCTAACTCAATTAAAAGAAACACAAAGTCTACACAGGTTTCAGAGTAGCAGCAGTGTTAGTCTGTATCCGCAAAAAGAACAGGAGTACTTGTGGCACCTTAGAGACTAACAAATTTATTAAAGCATAAGCTTTCGTGGGCTACAACCCACTTCTTCGGATGCATATATCAGTCTACACAGAAAATTCAGTGCTGATAGAAAAAAATGCTATATGAAATATCACAGGAACAGATCACTTATTTTAGAAAAAAACAAATGTATGCCCCATTTTAAACCCATTTCATCATGCAACTTTCAATATGGAGCCACAACCAGCCTCTCCATAATAATCAAAACAAATTAGATTCAAAAGTCATTCAGCTTAATTACAACTTAATTTCTTCAAAATGTAGCCCATGCATGAGATTGCAATATTTTAAGCACATTAAAAGTTTGTTGTTATTCTATTAAGATAATTCAAGACAAAAAAAACTGACAGCAGAATACTAAACTCATTAAAGTGCTCACTTTTAAATTAATTTTAACTCAAACTAGTTAAATTCTCAGGAAATTCATTCTCAAAGAGTAAGTATGTTTGGGGAGGATACTCTGTATTCATCATACGTCACAGAGGAGGTATCCCTGCTGTAAGTGCAAATCTCAACACCACTTTGGTTGTATATTACAGATCAGGGGTCGGCAACCTTTCAGAAGTGGTGTGCCGAGTCTTCATTTATTCACTCTAATTTAAGGTTTCGTGTGCCAGTAATACATTTTAACGTTTTTAGAAGGTCTCTTTCTATAAGTCTATAATATATAACTGAACTATTGTTGTATGTAAAGTAAATAAGGTTTTTAAAATGTTTAAGAAACTTCATTTAAAATTAAATTAAAATGCAGAGCCCCCCAGACCGGTGGTCAGGACCTAGGCAGTGTGAGTGCCAATGAAAATCAGCTCGCGTGCCGCCTTCGGCACATGTGCCATAGGTTGCCTACCCCGTTTCAGATTTATATTTAGAGTTCCCATAATTAAACCACGAGCTTTCTCATACAGTAGACAAATCACGGTATTTAGTAAGCACTAGGTTCTGCCCTTGGTTGCAATGAGGGGACTCACTGCAGCGAGTGTTCCTAATATGAATTCTAGCTGACTCAGCCAGAATTCTTCCTGGTGGCTTCTGGGCAGTGCACACCAGGAGCGATAGCCTAATCTGGCCCCTTTATGACAGTAAAAGGGCCAGAATGGCATAAACAGCCCCTAAAAGTACTAGTTGTGGATGAGAGAGGCGCTGTGGAAAACATCCATAATGCTGCCTTCAGAGGCCCCATCACATTGGTGTAGGGAATGTATTGCAGGCTAGGTTGCAGCACCGCAGAGATTCTGGTAGTGCTGCAGCCTATAGGACAGTCTGGGGAGACTGATGTAACTCAGAGAGACCCTCAGGGTTGTCTAAGTTACGCCAGAGGCCTTTCTAGATCCTGAAGCAGCCCAGAATCAAAAAGCCACAATAGCAGTTTAAAGCCACTTTAGTCCCTCTCCTCCTAGACCAGTGTCCCCAACCCTTTTTGTCTGGCGGGTACCAGACGACGAGCCACGGAGGACCGTGGAGGCGGACGAGCATCTGCCAAAATGCCGCTGATAAGCGGCAACGTCAATAGGCGTCACCACCGAAATGCCGCCGACAAGCAGCGTCATCCAGTGGCGTCGCTGCCAAAATGCCACCGAAAATCGGCAGCATTTCGGCGGCGACGCCTCTGGATGACGCTGCTTCTTGGCGGCATTTCGGCGGATGCTCGTCTGCCGGCCAGTACGTGGGCGCACTTAGAAGCCCCGGCGGGCGCCATGGCGCTCACGGGCACCGCGTTGGGGACCCCTGTCCTAGACTATGAGTTCTGTGCTGCACCTCTTAGAGACTCAGCAAGAACGTCACCCCAGGAGGCAGCTACACCCCCTTCGTCCCATCTACAGAATTGACAATTGTCACTGGCAGTGTTTTAAATTGAATTCGAGACGGACATATGCAAGAGTGCCTCGAAGGGCCAGGGACAATATGCACGCAAATAGATACTACTCTGTAAAGTCGATTCCTTAGCTTGTCCCAGAGATGAACAGCACCTAGGTGCTGGTGAGAGATGCTGTGTAAATGAATAAATAATACAAATAATTAACAAGGCACAATATTTCGTGAATGGCCAGATGGTGAATTTGTGCTGTGCAGCGGAACTAAACAAGCCATGTACAATATCCTCATGATTAAGTTACAGAACAATCCAGGGCATAGGAGAGAGAAGGGAGAATATGGTGATAGAAGGCAGCAGCTGAGGCACATGGAGAATTTGTGGTGAGGGCAAATGAAGAAATCATTTTTCAAGAGGAAAACTAACTAGAGATTATTTCTCTTCTCCTAATTTACAGATACAGCAGCTGATCCTTCTCCCATTGAAGAGTGAGTGGTGCTGACAAGAGCTGGACAGACCAATAAGATTTTATTGGATTTATTCCCCACATTAGAATGTTTTATGTTTTCTTAAATGAACAAGTGAGAATCTCAGTAATATTCTAATATTGTTCATCTCATTTTATGAAAATCTTGGGGGGGGGGGGCGGAGTTTGAAGGTAAAAAAAACTGACTTCTAACAACATAATTGTATTTAATTATGGATAATTTGGTGAGCAATATGATGTACTTTTAAAAAACACCTTTCAAATGTCCTCATTAAGAGAATATGGTGATGGGATCAATAGATAGATGCAAAGTAAACATGACAAACATTAGTTCTAAACAGTGCTCTGATGGGGCCCAATTTGTATTTAAACATGAACTCAACATGACAAAACAGTTTTAGGTATGACAGTGAAAAGTGCTACAGAAAATTGCTACAGAAATACTGTTATAAATCAACAACCACAAAAATAATGAACACATTCCAGCTCTATAAAGATTTGGATATGGGAAAGAATTCTAGCAACATCATAACCAGGAAAATAGCAGGAAATAAGCAGGAAGAACTAGAAATACTAGTTAATAAAACACAACTATGACATAGTTGTCATCTCAGAGACTTGGTGGGATAATACAATTACTTGAATATTGGTATAGAAGGGTACAGCTTGCTCAGGAAGGACAGGCAGGGAAAAAAGGGAGGAAGTGTTGCCTTATATATCAAAAACGTATACACTTGGACTGAGGTTGAGATGGAAATAGGAGACAGACTTGTTGAAAGTCTCTGGGTAAGGATAAAAAGAGGTAAAAAATAAGGGTGATGTCAGAATGGGGTCAACTACGGACCACCTAACCAGGAAGAAGAGGCGGAGGAGGCTTTTTTTAAACAACTATCAAAATCATCCAAAGCACAGGACTTGGTGGTGATGGGGGACTTCAACTACCCAGGCTTCTGTTGGCAAAATAACACAGCAGGGCAGAGATTATCCAACAAGTTCTTGGAATGTATTGGAGACCATTTTTTATTTCAGAAGGTGGAGAAAGCTACAAGGAGGAAGGGGGGGAATTGTTCTTGTTAACCTCTGAGGATAGGACAAGAAGCAATGGGCTTAAATTTCAGCAAGGTCAGTTTAGGTTGGACACTATGAAAAACTTCCTGTCAGGGTAGTTAGCTGGTGGAATAAATTCCCTAGGAAGGTTGTGGAGTCTCCATCATTGGAGATTTTTAAGAGAAGGTTAGACAAACACCTGCCAGGGATGGCCTAGATAATACTTAGTCCTGCCTTAAGTGCAGGGGACTGGATTAGAAGACTATTTGAGGTCCCTTCCAGTTATATGATGAGTCCTGTGCAGTCTCACTATTTCAGAAATGCAACCCCCATTTTATTTTATAAGCATCTGGGCTTGATTCACACCCTGTAGCTGAGAGTATGAAAATGCCTCAAGACAAGTAAGGAAAGCTACATTGCAGGGAAGGATTCACACCCAGTAAGGGAAATGTGTAATCTGCACCACTGCCCTCTGGTGGTGATTCCAGAGGGAGATGACACTGGAGCAGCAGGATAGGACTCCACAGAGCATCCTTCAGTTGCCCTGGCTAACCCACCTAGACAGCCAGCACCACCATATATTTTTGGGGTCAGCTGACCAGCTCTGACCTGAGGTATATTGGGCACCCTACACTTACAAGCCACTTCACCTCACTCTCATAATCTGGTGTGCTCCCTGCTGCTCTTGGATTTCAATGTAATTCTACCGATCCTGGTTTATTATGCTTTCAGTTAAAGTAAAACAGACAGATATTATTTTAAGCAACCCAGACACAGTCGCATTCATTCATTAGAAGTCATTTGTATCAGTACAATATGAGCCGAGTCCTGTTCCTATTAAAGGAAATGGAAGTTTTGCCTTTCTTAAATTAAATGTGACATGAATTCTTGATCATTGGTTTAATAAATTCACTGCTTAGGACACTAGGTGGCAATGGTTTCTTGGTCTACAATATGTAAGAAGAAAGCCCTGGCTGTTTTACAATCAAAAGGTACTGTGCTAGAAAAGTGAGTATATTCCAGGGTATTATTCTTCAACATTTGGCTACTACCTGCCATGCCTGCTGAGGTTCTGCCAGCAACATTGTTAAAGCACAGATGTAATTCTGCATGAACTGCTTCCGGTTGCAACTGCTCCTGGTTAAGCATAGCCAACACGGTACAATTAAAATGAGATCTGAATAATTATTTAAGATGCCCAACAATTATTTAAGATCCCGTGCCATTAACACAAAGACCACATGAACAGGCTTTAAAATTACAACATGGTGCACACAAGCCCAGAAACAAAGAAACATCTGAAGTCACTTATGAATGTTTTTTCACTTAGGGAATTTTTTTTTTCTTTTTTTCTGCAGGAGACACGGTTGGTACCTTTTCCTCCCCATCCCCTTGTAATTTCTATAGAGTGGCCATTATATTTGATTTGTTTTTGTGACTATTAGTAGATAATTTTTCTATATTTGATTTGTTTTGGGGAATAAAGCACCATGCTTTCAGTGACTTATTTAAATGCATGTGGCAGGGCAGCCCAGAGGATTCAGGGAGCCTGGGGCAAAGCAATTTCGGGGGCCCCTTCCACACAAAAAAGTTGCAATACTATAAAATACTATATTCTCTTGGGGGCCCCTGCGGGGCCCAGGGCCAATTGCCCCACTTCCCCCCCCCCACCTCCCACGCAGCCCTGGCATGTGGTTAACTCCCCTCCCACTCATCACAGGCCAATCTCTGGCAGATCTATGCTTTTGTCCCCCAAATAATAATGCTTTGCACTTTTAGGGCCTGATCCAACATCCATTGAAGTCAATGGAGAGGAGTCCAGTGCATGGTGGATAAGGCTCTCATAGAAATTTCTATCAAAGGATCTCAAAGCATACTACAAACATAAATGGATAAAGCCACCTCACAGCACACCTGTGAGGTTGGTAACTATTATACCCATTTTATAGACCAAGGAACCTGAAGCACCTAAAGTCTTACAGGAAATGTGTTGAAAAGCTGATAAAAGAAGCCAGTTCTTTCCTAGAAAAGCAAGCCAGAGAGTTTCTTTCACTGCCATAGTTGTCTCACTGTAAAATCTTAAGTGGGGACAGGGTAGTAGTGTTTCCCACTTGGTATCTAAGCAAGGTCAGCTCTATGCACCGTACTCATGCTTGACTTTAGCTAATTTATCTCAGGGTAAAACTACAGTGAGCATCTCCACTCTGTTTTTACAGCAGAATAGCTCACACACATTAGTTATCCTATAGGGAAAACACCCCTTTTTTGGCAATGAAGACAAAGCCTTAGTCTTACCCACAGGGTCCCCTCCTCTGTCATGGTGTAAAACTGCATTTCATCCTAGTGTCCCTCAGGGGTGGGGCAGACAGGCGTCTATTGGAGGGCAGGTACACTAATCTGTGCCCGCGTCCCAACCTAATATTGTGGACACTGCCCTCTGCCTGCTTTCTATTCTTCTGCATCAGACACCATGCTCCCAGCCTCATCTCTAACCACGGTAAGGCAGTAAAAATACCCAGTCAAAGGGAAACTCCAGGCCCCAGCTGGGGTTTTACAGCACAGATTGCTGCAAAGCGTTGGGGTAAAAATGGTAAGAGCAACACTTTAAATGATTTTTTCCAGAAGCACCCCAAAGACAGAGGCCAGGAAAAGACGTGAGCTGCACTGAACACCCAATCCTGTTCTTGTTGGAGTAAATGTTTGATTGGGAGCAGGAACCAGCGTCATGTTTCCAAAGAACCCTCATGGATGTGACTGAGAACCCCAGGAAAGCCAGTAGGAACCACGCTGCTAAACTATAGCACACAGCCTCCTAAATGTGCAGGCATTATAAGGAAGGAGTGTGGAGTAGCTCCCAGCACAGTATGGGTTTAGTAACAGGCAAGAGATAGGAGAGGGAACATCAAATGATAGTGTTCACTAAACAAGCCACCAAGGAGTGAGGAATTCAGACTTCGATCCATTTGATTTTAGCGACTGACTGTGAATTAACACTGAGTATTTCATTACCTTTTCAATTGAAACTCTGCCTCCAATCCCCATGCCTAAGGCCCCGATACAGCAAGCCATCATATTTAGGACAGCACATGAGCAAACATGTAAATATTTTGCCAGGTGCTGTTGACAGCAAGAACGGCCAGTTTCATATAGCTAAAGATCTCTCATAAAACTAATAACCACCATTCATAGAGTCATAGACTTTAAGGTCAGAAGGGACCATTATGATCATCTAGTCTGACCTCCTGCACAACGCAGGCCACAGAATCTCACCCACCCACTCCTGTAACAAACCCCTGACCTATGTCTGAGCTATTAAAGTCCTCAAATCATGGTTTAAAGATTTCAAGGTGCAGACAATCCTCCAGCAAGTGACCCTTGCCCCACGCTGCAGAGGAAGGTGAAAAACCCCCAGGGCCTCTGCCAATCTGCCCTTGAGGAAAATTCCTTCCCGACCCCAAATATGGCGATCAGCTAAACCCTGAGCATGTGGGCAAGACTCACCAGCCAGACACCCAGGAAAGAACTCTCTGTAGTAACTCAGATCCCTCCCCATCTAACATCCCATCACAGGCCATTGGGCATATTTACCGCTAATAGTCAAAGATCAATTAATTACCAAAATTAGGCTATCCCATCATACCATCCCCTCCATAAACTTATCAAGCTTAATCTTGAAGCCAGATAGGTCTTTTGTCCCTCACTGCTCCCCTTGGAAGGCTGTTCCAGAACTTCACTCCTCTGATGGTTAGAAACCTTCATCTAATTTCAAGTCTAAACTTCCTGATGGCCAGTTTATATCCATTTGTTCTTGTGTCCACATTGGTACTGAGCTTAAATAATTCCTCTCCCTCCCTGGTATTTATCCCTCTGATATATTTATAGAGAGCGATCATATCTCCCATCAGCCTTCTTTTGGTTAGGCTAAACAAGCCAAGCTCTTTGCATCTCCTTTCATAAGACAGGTTTTCCATTCCTCGGATCATTCTAGTAACCCTTCTCTGTACCTGTTCCAGTTTGAATTCATCCTTCTTAAACATGGGAGACCAGAACTGCACACAGTATTCCAGATGAGGTCTCACCAGTGCCTTGTATAACGGTACTAACACCTCCTTATCTCTACTGGAAATACCTCGCGTGAGACATCCCAAGACTGCATTAGCTTTTTTCACGGCCATATCACATTAGCGGCTCATAGTCATCCTGTGATCAACCAATACACCGAGATCCTTCTCCTCCTCTGTTACTTCTAACTGATGACTCCTCAGCTTATAACAAAAATTCTTGTTATTAATCCCTAAATGCATGACCTTGCACTTTTCACTATTAAATTTCATCCTATTACTATTACTCCAGTTTACAAGGTCATCCAAATCTTCCTGTATGATATCCCGGTCCTTCTCTGTATTGGCAATACCTCCTAGCTTTGTGTCATCTGGCAAACTTTATTAGCACACTCCCACTTTTTGTGCCAAGGTCAGTAATAAAAAGATTAAATAAGATTGGTCCCAAAACCGATTCCTGAGGAACTCCACTAGTAACCTCTCTCCAGCCTGACAGTTCACCTTTCTGTATGACCCATTGTAGTCTCCCCTTTAACCAGTTCTGAATTCTATAGATTCTAACAGCATGAGAGAAAAACTCTCTCTCTCTCTGCTCTGCTGCTGCAAGTTACCCCATGCTCTGGTAAGCCTCTGAGAATCTGGTAGCAAACCAGATACAATGCTTAGAGACCAATGATTGGAAAAGGCTTCTAATGCAAACATTCAGGAGAGACTGCTGCTTCAGCCTAATTTTAGACTAGAAAATGCTAGTGTTCTAGTATTGCAAATTGAGTCAGTTATAAATAATGCAAAAATGCTTGCTGTGAGAGATACTGTATGCCGTTGCCAGCAGTGATTCTCAGAAAACAAGAAATCAGGATGCTGATAAGCTGATTACAATTTAGTTTTCCTAAAAAGGCATTATTGCTGCATATCAGCAAAAGCCCTGGTGAAAGCACACACAGTTTTACTGAAATCGGCAGTACTTGCTCCAGGACTGACTCTGGCCCATTGGCATAAATTAATGTTCTCAATAATGCTGTGGATTTTATCTGACATTGTCATACTTGTTACCAATCCCATAGATATAAATATTCGGGTATCTAAATTGCATCATGTGCCTGGAGAAGGCACAGAATTATTTCAACAAGTTTCTTCCCACAATGCTCATCAAGGAGAGGAAGCACTGATCTGATTCAGGATAGTAGGGAAGTAGTGAAAACTGCAATGGGTCTGTCATGGGGTGGCTGCCCCTCACTGGCAGAAAAGGAATTAAATGCAGCCTTTGGGAGGCTACGCAGGAGGCAGCCAGATAGGGGCTGCAAGGAGCAGCCGATAAGGGCCTGCTGGCCCATATAAGAAGGGCTGCAGAGCAGGTTCAGTGACCCTTGAACTCAAGTAGAGAGGACTGTCTGCCTTTCAACCAGTATGAAGCTAGCACCCTGGACAGAGCAGTGTTGGGCAGGAACAGGGAAGTGAGAGAGGGCTCCTGGCTGGCCGCTAAGCCCAGCATGCTGAGGCAAGGGCAAAGAGGGTGCAGGGAAGTGGCCCATGGAGATACAGAAGAGTCAGAAGGAACGCAGCAAGTTGCGGCCATCTACAGGGTCTCTGGGCCAGGACCCGGAGTAGTGGGTGGGCCCTGGTCCCCCCCCCCCCAACCCCCTTCCTCACCACTGAGGAAGTAGCCAGACAATTGGCTGCGGCTGACATTGAAGGAAGTGGCTGGACAGTGGACTGCAGGTCCCCCGGAAGTGGGGAGCACAGAGTGCGGCACAACCAGAGGGCTGTGTCCTGAAAAGGATGCTGCAGTCCTTGGAGTGACGTGGGTCCTGGAGCAGAGACACAACCAGAAGAGGGTGCAGAGCTAATTGCCGAGAGGCGCCGCGGTGGTGAGTCAAACCCCATCACAATGTCAAAGGCCAAAGTCTGAATAGTCAACAAGCTCTCCACCTACCTCCATCACCAGAGATAACAGTCAGCAATAGCAGCATAGGTCATCTTCCTTGAGTGAAAAGGGATCATATAAGCTATGTACTTTGTTTATTCATTCAACCTACAGCACCTATTGCACTGGTGCCCCTATGCTGTGATATAAAATATTAAAAACATGCACATGAAACAATACTTCTCTTAAGGCTCAGCCCTGATTTCCCTTCTTACATAGCAAGGTAACGGAACTACTCACATGAGTGAAGCGAGCAGGATTTGGCCCACAGAGATTAGCACAGAAATTAGCACTGTAAACCCAGTATAGGCCTCATCAGATTCTCAGTCAAATTTAAACCAATGCTAAACTGAATAAATATGTCTTACAATGGGAAAGTCCAGCATCCAGGCTGAAATATAATTTCCTAAGTAACAATTTCCAGAATTATGGCCTGATCCTGTAAGGAACTGAGCATCCTCAACTCCCATCTTGAGTTTAACACTCCAAGAACTGAACCCTTGAAATGCTGAAATGGTTGAATCATGATTATGGGACACACAAGTCCCAAAAGGACTACAGCAAAATAAGTGGTAAGGAGTGAGCAGCCGCTCTTGTACAGTAGATCAGCTGGCTGGTAGCCAAGTGGCACTAGGACAGTAGGTAGCAAGATCTTCCTAGAACTACAGTCTTAAATGGTCTAGCACAATGCTTAAGAAGAGAGTTTTATAAAATTGATGGAAATTAAATACATTAACAAAAGTGAATCTTTTGTGGGCTTGTTCAGCCAATACTCAATTAATGCTTCTATCTTGGATACTTATCAAAGGATCTGAGCACTCGCAATCTTATCCTCATAACACACCCGGGAGGTAGGGAAGTGCAGTTATCACCATTTTACAGATGGGGAACAGAAAGGCTAAGTGACTTGCCTCAAAAAAATATCACACAGGAAGACAGTGGCTCAGCAGGTAATTGACTCCAAGTTTTCTGCATCGCAGGCTAGTGCCCTAACCACTGTACCAACCTTCCTCTCAAGTAGCCAGCATCTTTTTTGTGCTTTCACCAATGAGGACACGTGGCTAAAGTCCATCCAGAGCTGGGGAGAAAAGGAAAGGAACGACTATCCGAGAAGTTCTGGAGTACCAGTGTGCGGTACAGCTAAGGTCCGAGATGGGTATTTTCTTAAAAATGTCTGATAGTTTAAAAGTTTTACCCTCTTGTCACACTCCTGAAGGAAGACATATAAATGCCTCTAAACTGGAAGTTCTACTACCCATAGCTAGTTTCCCTTGGTACCTTTTGGAAGCCCATGCATCATGCTGTTTTTAACTAGGAGTTTGTTACTTCAGCCTTTAATGGTTCCTTTGTGAAAATACCAAATTACTGCAACAGAACACAAACCGTTTTCAATGATTATAGCTACAGTTAACTCACTCCACGCCTCAAAAATACTAATCAGGCAGTGAATGCTATGTGCTCATAAAGGCAAGCAGCGAAGAGAAGAGTAGAGGCGTAGTGCAGGCAAATTAAGAAGGGATGAAAATCAGACTGACTCTGGATGTGGAAAGAGACAGGCATGGGCTCTTTTTACAAGTTTATTGCAGCCTAAGCTCTATACAGGATAGAATTGTCACCCTGCTGCCACAAATCATGAACGATCATTCTCAGGAGAATCCGTACTCTCTCGTGCATGGTCTCCACCAATAAAAACAAAGTAGTCGAGATTCAATTCCCATGATTATAATACGCTCCGGTGAGTTCTGAAACAGCAGGCAAAGCAGATGTTGTGCTAACTTCCAGGCATTCATATGTGACAGCCACCTTTATTGCCCTTTTCCAGCCATTTAATTTAGTTATTTGGGGAAGCAATGACATTGATACATTTGCTAGCTCTGTGTGCACCTATACATCAGTCATTTATATTTTATTTTTTTCCTGGGAAAAACCTAAATCCAATTTGGAAGACGTTTAATGAAACAGCACTACACAAGAGTTGCCAGCAGGTGTGATCCAAGGCTTCCTTGAAGGCTCCAGAACAGATGAGCATTCTAACAAAGTATAGCATTTGTACACATGATTGTCAGAGTCACATCACTAAGGGGAAAACGGAAACTTTAACTCAAACAAGTTCCAACAGGAGTCACTGAAACAATGCTCTTTGGAACAAAGTCACAAAACCAAGGGGGCAGATCGTGCTGGTGTCGTCATCATATCTCCATTGACTTCAATGGGTTTAGTGGTGGAGGTGTCCCATCACTATTCATTGGGTGTGTCCCTTCAGGAAGAACTCAACCCATTTTAATACATTACCCTGGACCCCTGCCACTTCTAAGGTGAGACATGATAAAGAAATGCTGAATGCTGCAGAGAGGTCCAGAAGGATGAGGATGGATGTCTGTTTTGTACCTATTGGCAGGATACGAGCATCCATCAGTGCCACCGAAGTAGTCTCAGTTCTGTGTCCAGCCCTGAATCCAGATTGTGCTAGGTCTAGAGTGCTGGCGTCAGTTAGATGAGCTTGTAGTTGGTCTTTTGCTAGCTTGTCTATGTGCTTGCTCAGGAATGGGAGGTTTAACACTGGGTGGTAGCTGACTAGGACTGAAGTATCCAGGGTGGGTTTCTTCACTGTTGGTCAGACTATTGCATGTTCAGAGGAGGAAGGGAAGATTTCTTCTCTGAAATGATGCTTGGCTATTTCACCAGAAGTGGCACCAGTTGTTCTTGATTCTCTTTCACAAGCTAGGAAGGACCAGGGTCAGATTCACTTCTTGATGAGTGAAAGTACTCAATTCTGGGCGTGCAGGTGGATTGTTAGTTGGTGGTGCAGAAAGACAGGGCCCTTGCTGTTTGAGAAGGCTTCCCAAATATGCATGTTGTTTTCAGCAAAGTAGGATGATAGCTCTCTGCAGCACTTGGTGTGGCTCTGGTGAAGACTGTAGACATTCAGGCTTAATGGAGCAGTTTACCACCTTGGATAACTCCTTGAGGAGCAATTTGGCAGCTTCAACAGAGGCTGATAGGAAGGTTCCCTTGGCCTGTAATGCCACCTCAGCATAGGCTCTGAGGAATTTGTTATGTTTCATCCTGTCTGAATCAGCCTTTGTTTTCCACCATCAGTGCTTGAGTTTCTGCCCCTCTTTCCTCATCCATCACAGTATGTCAGAAAACCAAGGAGATCTGTGTGGGCAATGGGGAGGAAGGGGTCATTTGGGGGCAACATGTCAGTGGCCAAGGCCAGGGTAGAATGGTAATGATTCAGCAGATCCTCAACACCTCATGGGATGGGGTCCTATAGAGGGAAACTGGAGTCCATGAGTCTTTGTGGTCAAATCAGGATCACTGGTCTTTCTTGTTTCCTGGGTCCTGGAAGGTCTCTGAGCACAGCCCTAATGAGGTGATGGTCTGTCAAAGACAGAGGACATCACAACCCAGCCACTATCTTGACATATTGGCGGGAAAAAATAAATAAAAAACAGGCCAGAGGCAGTCTGAGACCACTATTAAGATCAGCAGTACCATGTTCAGTAAGGTGTGGATATGTTCTTTTTTCCATAGGCTGCAAAAATAGCCTCAAGTTTAACTAGCTGTTTGTATCATAACAATTACTAGCAAGCTGTGCGTATGAGCGTAAAGGGGATGAAGCAATTTGATGAGTGGACCCTATGGGCAATTCTAGATCACAAAGGTCTCTGACTGCTACTGGCCATTCTTAAAACTCCCTCCTTTTACCCAGTGTGAACAGCACTCTGTACTCTTGTCCAGAAACAACTTTCCTTGTCTGATCATCACTATTTACATTACCATATCGCCTAGGAGACTTAGTCACGGACTAGGACCTCATTGCGGTAGGTGCTGTACAAACACATCACATCACTGTAAGTATTAACATATTAAAATAAAGACAAGCATAAATGTGGAATGCAATATAGAAAAGTCAAAGCTAATTTAAGGTGAGTGAGTATAATTATAAAGAATACCCAAGAATCAGCTTTTTCCCTCTTTAATGTAAATCAAGTTGGTTGAAAATATTCAAAATTTTATCATTTCAATTAAGCCTGTTGTTGATATTTCAATGAAAGTTTCATCCCACTTTTTTCAACCAGCTGTGCGGAGAGATTTCAAATTTTGTTGGAAAAAACTGGGATGAACTTTGTGAAAATTTTCACAAAATGCCTTACTGTTTTTTGATGAGCTCCAAGAATAATCATTCTGAGAGATTCTGCTGAATTAGAACTGAAGTTTGGTTTAGTTGGAACTGTGAAACAGACACAGTGGCAGCTATCAAATAAAACTGAAAATGCTATTGGCCCAGATTTTGCCATCCTTATGCTGGGTAGCCCCTTACTCCATGAGTTTGAAATCTGTGCAGCTGACAGCAGAGGGGAAGATGATCACTTACATCAATGGTAAGATAATTTGCACCAAAAAAAGGGATTAATCACAGCTTTCTCTGAAATAGAGAATAGAGAAGTCCAATCACAGCAACAAATAGTTCAAATGTTGGTGTGTGAAAAGGCCTGTTAAAAACAATGGTGTTGGGCATCTAAAAAAATATGTGGGCCACTAAATGATCTGAAGCTGTATCTATAGCTCAAATGATATATATGAATTGGCTGGAGTCTATGTGCCAAAAAACAAATATATACTGCCTCTAAATTCTGTCAAACAACATCACTTTCAATTAGAATATTGTGCTCATTCTAAGTCAAATCATGCTTATGTTACTCACATGAGTATTCCCATTGAAGCCAATGAGACTACTCATATGATCTAGGCAAGCGGGATTTAACCCTTTATCTATTTCCATCTTACTGTCACAGTGCTACATCTAGTTGTTCTGGTATTCACAATATAGAGCAATCCACTATATCATATCATTCAGCATCATCAATTAAAACATTTGGGGGCTTCCCAGAGTGTATGTATGAATTTTCCACTAGAAAAGTCATAGCAGCAAAATAGGATATGGAAGTAATTGTAAGTCTGATTTTTTTGGGAGGGGGTGGCATTCTTTTTCATGGTGAGAAACTCATGAGACAAAACATGTGCTTCTAATCAGACAAATGTATTATGCGATACTGCTGCTGAAGTTCAAAAACTAGGGGAATCCATTCTGTCAGATACTTTCCATGAACATTTCAGACTGTGATAAGTTACACTAAAAAGTGCTTAATTCAACATTTATGAAACTACTGAAGACAGATGAAAGTTGCAGAAATAGGAATCTTGCCAATCAATCAATCATTCTGTCAAGAATGAGGGCCCAAGATGAGAAGAATGAAGATAGGCTTTTCATGTACGTATGGTCTATTAGATGGAATAATTGAATATTCTTGCATTTTTAATCAGAATGTTCTTACCATCGTGCTATTACTTTCAAATTATTTTCTTCCATCAGCACTGGAGACTAGAGCTTTCTCCTCTGCATAAAGATGCTGGCAATATTTTCAATGAGAAAGAAAAACACACACACACACACACACTTTCTGCACAACGGTGCTTGCTGCAATATTAAGTGAAAAAGAAAAAATATTTTTGCTATTTTTAAAAATCGGGTGACCAGAAGTGTGGGACAGCTTTGCAGCTAATATCGGGACTGACGACACAGGAATTATGCCAGTTTACACCAACTGAGGTTCAAGCTACTTGGATTGTAAACTCTATGGGGCAAGGATCTGCTTTTTATTGTGTGTTGTACAGCACCTCGCACAATGTGGCCCTGGTCTGTGCCTGGAGCTCCTAGGTGCTACCTCAAACCAAATAATAAATAAATTAATAATAATCTCAGTAGTCCAGGTAAGTACTTATAATGTATATAATCGCATGATAATATCTGCAATGTTATTTTACATTCCAGTCCTTATACATCCATACATTTTGCTTGCATTTTCATTTAGAGCCTCACAAAGAAATGTTTTCAGGCTCCAGAAGGGAAAACATTAAATACAGCTCATCGGATTTTCATTTTAAGCTAGTTCGCTCTCATTGAAGATTTTGAGAATGAATTATTGCATAAGGCCTAAATGTAGAACATTAATTGTTATACGAATTAATACTAATATCCTTAATGAGTTGTTGCAAATACCCAGCCAGGTTAATCTTTCTACCAAAAATGAAATGTTTTCAATTGTGCTGAATAACCCAAAATGGAATGTAGATTGATACTTATTTTGTACGTGGAAGCATTTATCATGGTGAAGTTTCTATTGATTTTTGTCAGCTAATACACTGTAAATACTAATGTATCTCTCCATGCTTGGAATAGCTAGCCACAAAGAATCTGATATCCTAAACATTCTGATTGTGCATCTTTGATCAGCGGGACACATGAATTCATGATTTTTAAATAGCTTAAGTCGAAGCTATAGCAACGGTGAAATTCTTATCTACTCTTCATACCTATCAGCTTTTATAAGTCCTACAGAAATCTGTTATGAATATTTATGGTGTTTATAATTCCTTTGCTCCTTCAGCACTAATGGATGAACTCCCCCCCCACCACCACCACACACAGCAGAGAAAAGGAAACTTGACTTGCCACTATTCAGAGGTCTTCTAACATTTTGCATACTGTGGCAATTGGATGTATAAATACTGCAGCCTTTTGTTTGTTTTAAATACATAGAGCCTGATTCTCCACTTTGTTGTGCTGGTATAACTCCAGATATAAAACTGGTCTAAGGAAGTGAAAACCTAGACCCACTGAGTTCAGGTCATAAACCTTGAAACCGTTAACTGAGCAGTATTCACATTGGGATGACACTAAAAACAAATATACTACTGGCAATTTAAAAGGAAAAAAACCTGCATTTGCTCTCGCTGACTCTAGTGCTAACTCCCATTGCACAAAAGAGGGCGGGTGGAAAGGCAGATGAACACAGAAGATCAGAAAAGGAGCAGAAGGAGAAAGGAATTTCTCTTTCAAGGCACTCAGTCTACAAAATAACAGACAGAAGGAGCTGCTCTTTCAGGCCTGATTTAAAGCCCACTGAAGTCAATAGAAGCCTTTCCATTCAGAAGCCATCTATCAATGGGCTTTGGATCAAACTTTCAGCTAGTGCAAGAGCTTAAATAAAATCATAGGAACTCTTTTGTTGATGCTTTTCTCCACCTAAAGAAATAATTACCTGTATGTGTACCTATTTCACTGAGATTCCATTCCACTATTTCAAGAAGCCACCGAAAAATTCTGCAAAGGGCCTTTTTCCCGCAAAACCAGTAGTTACTGCAATACAGTTACTTCAGTGGTCTCTCATCAAGGCATCTAAGAGGTTTTATGTAAAGTACAACATCACCTAGAAGGCTCACTGAACCCAATCTCAAATATATGGAAGCCAAAAAATCAGCAGGGTGCACCAGTAGATAGGGCACCAGACTGGGACTTGGGATGCATTTACACTTCAGCTGCAGGTGTAGTTTCCATTTTGGGTAGAGGAACATGTATGAGCTTTGATTGAACTAGTGCTCTTAAAACAGAAGTGGGGAAGCAGTGGCAAGGAGAGTGGGCTAGGCCCCCCTCATCCATAGCTAGGTTCTCAGTCTTGTACCCTGGCAGCTAGACTGTGACGCTAACCATGCTGCTGTTTTAAGCACATGTATGTGTGTATGTACATCTACCCAAACCGGTAATTACACTGCCTGTTGCACTGTATATATATACACCCTTAGAAGCCCAAAGTTCTGTTCCCAACTGTGCCACTAACCTGCTATGTGAACCTGTGCAAGTCACTTCACCTCTGTGTCCCTGTTTTCCCTTCCAACTTCTGGCTGTTGTGTCTATTGATAGTCTTGGGGGGGTGGGGGGGGGAACTGTCTCTTCATAGGTGTTTGACCAGTGCCTAGCACAACTGGTAAGACAACCAGGAAAGGGTTAAGGGCTGCCTGCCTGTCGCATGGCCCAACAAGGGATTGAAGGGAAGGGTGTATCCTCTTTCCAGGCAGGAGAAAGGCCTCTGTGAACTGCTTTGGGTCAGGGGAATTGCTTTGTGTTTCAACAGTAAATTGTGACCTGAGGCAGGGGCCTGTAATGGCACTTCTGCAGTATTAATAATAAAATAAATGACCGGCCCATCCTGACCACTTTGCCAGTACTTTTGCACACAGAAAGCATGCGTAGATTTGGTCTCTGTAAGGCGCAGCCCGGGGGAGGGGGGGCGCGCTTACCATCACATGCCATCTCCACAAGATATTAAAATCTTCTCCACCTTTTCTCTTCCCCAGTCCCACTGAGTCTCTGCTCCTTCACACACGTGGTGAAATGGAGCAGAACTTGGCTCAAAGGGAACTGTCCTGTAGCACCCAGAAAGTCTGTAGCAGAGGTGGGGGGGACTAGAACCCCCATTAGTTCTCTTAGACTTTAACCAAGAGTCTGGCAGCCCTTCCTCTCTATCAGTGAAATGTCAAACTGGTGTGTTCCTTCTGTCATTTCCCCATCAGCTAGAAACAACTTTAAAAAAAATCCAATCTGATTATTGTCAAGAGGACAAAACCCAGCCGAGGCGTCGTAGGTATAATTGTTAGCCAACTTCACAAGTCTTTCCTACAGAGTTATTCAAACGTTTGAGCTCGCTACTAGGAACATCATAAACAAAGTTATTATGAAACTATCCTATCTCCCAGCCAAAAGTCCAGTGAATCATTTATGAATATATACATAAATAAAACTCCTCTGATCTGTTTTCTCTTTTCCTTCAGAAACTGAAGGTAGTTTCTTTCATTTTTTTCCCAAAGCTGCGACTTTTATTTCCTAAAACAACCTGAAAGGAATAAAATATTGAAATGAGCATAAATACAAAATAATGGTTGCGATACTGTAATTCTCTGAAATGTTGAAGGAAAACATAAAAATGTATGCTCTGTAAGTTTCCAACTGAACTTGGCATGACAGTCTATCTATTATTAAACAGACGCTGAAGCTCAATTTATGAATTATTAAATTCTTGTTACATTTAGTTCCCAAGCAAAAAAAAAAAAAATTACAATTTCATTCACTGTAGGAATTTCAACATGTTCTATAGTATTTCTTAAAAACATAGCACCTAAAGAATGAGAAAATACTAAAGCTATTTTGGAAATGACTAGCAGTATATATGTTCATCTTTATCCACTTAAAGCTACCTCCACTTTTGTAGAGATTACTACACTGTGAGAAGTTAAACACCTGCTACTCATTATCCCCTAAGTAGTTTCATATCTGCGCTGCATAGTTCCTGTATTTGGAATAACTTGGAATACAAGAGTGGGATTCTGTGCTAACCCCATGATCCCCCAAATCACTTCAGTTTCCAAAAGCAAGCACACACCTGTGTAGCCTCAGAGCAACTTGTCTTCTATATTTGTTTCTGAATCCATCCCACACCATCAAATAAGGGCACAAACAAGGAATTAGCATCCTCGACTATCCTAGGCCATTTTTTGCTTGTCCTCTATGTTGGCAAGTCCCATAAGTTTTCCCTTTTGAATAGTATTCAATGGTGGTATTCTTTAAGTAGGCCCTTTGTGCGAGTGTCCAGTTTATATTCAGGTACAGGCATAAATTGTTCTAGGATATGGTCTGAAACAAGAAGATCTTGAGCTGACATAAGCTGCTTTAGCCAACTGAAAATATCTATGGCCTACCCGGGCAACTTTATACGTCTACGAATATTGGTTAGAAACAAGATGATTTCCTGAGAAGGCAGATGTTACTGAGCCCCCATGAACTAGGGTAGCTCCAGGGCTGGACAAATCTCTTTTGTTTTCATAACATCAGGAGAGGGAGATGGAAATGCATGAAGAGCTAAGGTATGCGGTCCACCTTTCGCTATGCCCAGGCCAGCAGCTCTTCTGAAATATAGAGCCAGCACTCTTCTCTAGGAGCCAGATTCTGCTCTCAGCTACACCACTGTAAATCTGGTGCAGGGAGAATCATCCAATGGCTGGCTAAGCCGGCTTTAGAGCAGAAATGCAAAACTGGACTGATGCAAAGGAGCCCTGACATACCAGAATACCCGGGGCTATACTAAACTAATATACATCCTAATTTATCCAGCGGCATCAGTTTCTATGTTTTATAATGGTCTTGTGTTATATTTTGCTAAGTACAATATAGGATTGTGGGTTCTATTCTAAGGAGGGATGTTTCAGTAACTATAGGGATTTAAAGATGAATAACTAACCTGGCTTAATAAAAAACGAGAAAGGAAACAAACTGACACCACTTATAATCCCTAATAAAGTTATTTTACTGTGCCCTGGAGAAAAGCGATTCATTTGGCTTCTGAAATCTGTGCCAATGTTCTTTAAGGGCTTAAAACAATAAACTGAAACAGGTGCAATGGTTACTTCACATGAGGAGTATTTCAAAGACAGCTACTCAAATGTGTGATCCCAATTGTAGAAAACATAATAAAAGTGTGTTATTATGAAGCTGCCATAACTGTCAGCCAAAATTACAGTGACTAGCTGAGTTGTTACAGAGATAAATATTCAGAGATCTGGTGAGGTATTTTTCCTAGTCAGAAAATAAACAGAGTTAGTTTGTTACATTTTTCAAAGTAATGGTTTAAATTCTAGTTCTTAAATAACCCAAAAGAAATAAATAGCCTTTAACAAAAATCTCCTATAAAAATCATCAGGGTCAAAACCAAACCAAGTTAAACTAGGTTTCAGAGTAGCAGCCGTGTTAGTCTGTATCCGCAAAAAGAACAGGAGTACTTGTGGCACCTTAGAGACTAACAAATTTATTAGAGCATAAGCAGTGGGCTGTAGCCCACGAAAGCTTATGATCTAATAAATTTGTTAGTCTCTAAGGTGCCACAAGTACTCCTGTTCTTTCTTCAAGTTAAATTAATTCTTCCTGCAGCCACTAGATAATGAAGATCTTTCATCAAAGCAGATTTTAAACAGCAATCATTATAAATGCAAAGTGCTATAGGAATGCTAATAATTATTTTCTTAAAGTGCTTTATCAATGTTAACAAAATTAAGCCTCACAAAAGGGAAGGGCTAATTGTATCTCAATTTCAAACTGTATAGAGAAGGACTGATATTAAGTGTCTTTCCCAAAGCCACCCTGTGAGTCATTAGTAGATCCAGGGCAGAGAGGAATTCAAGAGGTCCTTTCCCTGCCCACTGCTCTTACCATTCATTAACACTGCTTCTTCTAAACAGGCCTATTAAAATCTTTTACCTCCACCTTTGGGCCTGATCTTGCATCAGGATCTGCAGCATAGTCAATAGGGTTCCTTTGAGCACAGGGGCTGGCCTTCATGGAGCTCTGGGCTTCTGGGAGAGCCAGATAATTCAGAGGAAAAAGGATAATATGGAGCAAGAGCAGATTATTTAGCATTTTGCAACTCTGAGAAAAGTGGGAAAGGGAACTGATTTACCTTCTAACTAAAAACTTGAAGCTCATCACCTTTGAAAAAAAATATCAAAAGTCCTGTTAACATTAACCTATAGGAAAACCTAGCTAAGAGAGAGACAGAGGGACACCTGAAAAACCAAACCTGAAAGTCTCCTGGACTTTCTCCTGCATTCAAATGATGAGTGACACTTCCTGTTTCCCCGATTACATCAGACTGTCAAGGATGGAGCATCCTGTTCGGCTCTTATTCTTGTTATTGTGATACGTGATATCACTCTCAATGAACAGTGAGGTGCTCTTCTTTGTAATTAGAGTTCCTGATTGGAATACATTTTACACGGCACTTCAGTCTGCCATTAATAGCTCTTTTAACACACTTCCTATAGCCAAGCCATGAAAAATGATGAGGCATTTTTGCCCTGAGGCTTTTGTGAAGATTCCTGGCAAAGGCTGATTTTTTTAGTTGCTTTCCCTCTGAAATGTGTTGAAAAGAAATAAATGACACATCAAACATACAAAGCAAGTTTTCCCTCCCCCCCCCCCTTTGAATTCTTTGCATTAGGGTCCAAATTCTCCCATCCAGCACACAGCCTATATGCGGAGAGCTGTGCTGTGGGCACATTGGCACTGGAGGAAGGAATCCTCACTCCACGCTGCAAAGACCTGAGCTGAAGCAATAATAGACTCATTGTAAGGCCCCAACATACCAGTAACCAGTGGATCCTCTAGCCTCAGACCAGGTGTTCTCTCCACTCTTAAGGCATGGCTACACTTGCCAGTTACAGCGCATTAAAGCAGCCCCGTGCGCTCTGACTCACGACGCGTCCACACTGGCAAGGCACGTAGAGCGCTCTGACTCCGTGGCTACAGCGTGGCTGGTACTCCACCTCGGCGAGAGGAATAACGTTTGATGCGCCCCCGCTGGAGTGCCACAGTGCTAGTGTGGATGCCCTGGTCTGTTAATGCGCTCTGATCAGCCTCCAGAAGTGTCCCACAATGCCTGTTCTAGTCACTCTGGTCATCACTTTGAACTCTACTGCCCTGCCCTCAGGTGACCAACCGTCAGACCCGCACTTTAAATTCTCTGGGAATTTTGAAAATCCCCTTCCTGTTTGCTCAGCCAGGCATGGAGTGCTCTCAGCGAATCTTTCCAGGTGACCATGCCTCCACGCGCCAGGCGATCCCCAGTACAGAGCAATGGCGAGGTGCTGGACCTCATCAGTGTTTGGTGGGAGGAAACTGCGTTCCAGCCGTAGGAATTATGATACCTTCGGGCAGATATCAGGGTACATGATGGAAAGGGGCCATGACTGGGATGCTCTGCAGTGCAGGGTTAAAGTGAAGGAGCTGCGGAGTGCCTACCGCAAAGCCCGCAAGGCAAACAGCCGCTCCGGTGCTGCCCCCGCGACCTGCCATTTTTACAAAGAGCTGGACGCGATACTTGGGGGCAACCCCACCTCCATTCCGAGTACCACCATGGACACTTCAGAGCCCAGTTCAACAAGGCAGGAGGAGGAGGAGGAGCAAAGCGGGAGCAAGGGTGCTGAGGAGGAGGAAGACACCCCGGCATCCCTAGATGCATGCAGCCAGGAGCTGTCCTCAAGACAGGAGGAAGGTAGCCAGTCACAGTGGCCAGTGCTTGGGGAAGGACAAACACCAGAGGAGGTTCCCAGTAAGCGGCTTTTATTTTGGGAAGGAAGTTATTTGGTGTGGGCTCTTGGGACAAGGAGGGTTAGGGCTGCATGTATGCCTAGATGTGGAAAAGGGCATTGATGTGCTCTCTCACATCGCGGTAATCGGCCTCAGTGATCTCTCCAAAGGTTTCATCCAGAACTTGAGCAATGCGCTTGCACAGGTTTCGTGGGAGAGCCACTGTGGTCCTTGTCCCAGTCAGGCTAACATGTCCGTGCCACTGTGCCGTGAGGGGCGGGGGGACCATTGCTGCACACAGGCAAGCTGCATATGGGCCAGGGCAGAAGCCGCATTGCACTAGAAGACCCTCCCTTGCTTCCCAGGTCACCCTCAGTAGCGAGCCATCTTCCAGGATGAACTCCTGTGGAAAATGTGGGGACAGTGTTCAGTGCAGCTGTTGGCTCTCCCCAAGGCACAGAAACCCAGAGGACAGTACAGCCATGAAATAATCAGTCCCCCTTGACCCTGTGGGTTATGTGCGCTCACTTTGGGACGGGCAAATTATGCTATTGTGTACACTGTGCTTGCCTTCCTTAAGTACGGGGGAATCATTGCTCTGTCTGGTGTGAACAATGCTGCCTCTGTTAAGTGTTGCATTTTGCCTTTACAGATGCAACCTTGAGATGTCAGCCATCCATGTTATCACCGGCCGAGAGGCTACAAGGAATCAGGAAGAGGTCACATAGAAGCAAAGAGGACATGCTGTATGAAGTCATGCAGTGCTCCCTTAATGAAAATCAAAAAGTGCAGGAGTGGTGGGAGAGTGAAAGGAGGGTCTGCCAGCAGAATGCGGATCGCTGGCACCAAAGCACGGAGCGGCTGATAAGCATCATGGAGCGCCAAGTGGACTCAATCCAGTTGCTCATAGCAATGCAGGCGGAGCACTACCGCCCCCGCCCGCCCCTGCAGCCCTTGTCCCAAAACTCTTTCCCTTGTGCCCCCATGTCACCTCCAACCCACTTTCCCCAACATCCGGGTTCTTATCACCACCAGCCTCCAACACCTGTAGCTTCACCACCCAGCCCTGAAAACTATGACCCTTACCCACTGCACTCAACCCCCATCACCATGCAGTATAGCCATCCTGAAGTGCAGCACTCATTGCACAGCACTCCAGACAGGAAGGCTGAGTACGATAACAGGACATACACAAACCTGTGATTGTACCGTTCCCCTCCCCACCCCCTGGCCCTTTCTGTTTCCCAAGCAGTTGTGTTTGTTTTCAATAAATGCATTTTCATTTCAATAAATGGATTTTTTTGCTTTGAAAACATTTATTATTGCATAAAGTAAAAGATACCTTAGCCCAGGAAAGCAATAGGCACTGCAAGTCAGTGTATCATACGTAGCAAACAGATTACTACTCACATTGGAACCACTTCACTTCACTCCCGTGCAGGGCATCAGACATTACTGGTGGCTTTCAGCCTCAAATTGCTCCCTCAAGGCATCCCTGATCCTTGCAGCCCCGCGCTAGGCCCCTCTAATAGCCCTGCTCTCTGGCTGTTCAAATTCAGCCTCCAGGTGTTGAACCTCCGAGTTCCATGCCTGAGTGAATCTTTCTCCCTTCCCTTCACAAATGTTATGGAGGGTACAGCACATGGATATAACCACAGGGATGCTGTTATCGGCCAGGTCCAGCTTCCCATACAGAGAGCGCCAGCGGCCCTCAAAACGGCCAAAAGCACACTCCACTGTCATTCTGCACCAGTTCAGCCTGTTGAACCACTCCTTGCTGCTGTCAAGGCTCCCTGTGTAGGGTTTCATGAGCCAGGGCATTAAAGGGTAAGCGGGGTCTCCAAGAATCACAATGGGCATTTCGACTTCCCCTACGGTGATCTTCTGGTCTGGGGAAAAAAGTCCCGGCTTGCAGCTTCCTGAACAGGCCTGTGTTCCGAAAGATGCGTGCATCATGCACCGTTCTGGGCCAGCCTGCGTTAATGTCAATGAAATGCCCACGGTGATCCACAAGCACCTGGAGAACCATAGAGAAATAGCCCTTCCGATTAACGTACTTGGAGGCTAGGTGGGCTGGTGCCAGAATTGGAATATGCGTCCCATCTATCGCTCCTCCACAGTTAGGGAAACCCATTTGTGCAAAGCCATCCACTATTTCCTGCACGTTACCTGGAGTCACAGTTCTTCTGAGCAGGATGCGATTAATGGCCTTGCAAACTTGCATCAACACGATTCCAACGGTCGACTTCCCCACTCCAAACTGGCTAGCGGCCGATCGGTAGCTGTCTGGAGTTGCCAGCTTCCAGATTGCAATAGCCACCCACTTCTCCACCATCAGGGCAGCTCTCAATCTCATGTCCTTGCGCCGCAGGGTGGGGACGAGCTCTTCACACAGTCCCATGAAAGTGGCTTTTCTCATGCAAAAGTTCTGCAGCCACTGCTCATCATCCCAGACTTGCAGGACAATGTGCACCACTCAGTGCTTGTTTCCTGAGCCCAAAAGTGTTGTTACACGGTGGTGAGCATGTGCATGAATGCCACAAGCAATCTCCTATCGTATGCATTACTCGAGTCAATATCATTGTCGGAGTCCTCGCTGTCACTTTGGATCTTAAGGAATAACTTGACTGCCAAACGTGATGTGCTGACGAGACTCGTCAGCATGTTCCTCAGCAGTTCGAGCTCCATTCCCGCAGACTGAAAGGGAAGATAGAATGCGCAGTACAAAAAACATTGAAAGATGGCACCAATTGTGGACGGAGGCAGAGGGATTACTGGGATGCGAACCGATGCATCGCAGGGTGTTGGGACAGGACCCAGAATGTCCTGCACCCCCCGCCCCGTTCCCACAAGCCACAGCACCAGAATGGGAAGAAGTGCTCTGTGGGATAGCTGCCCACAATGCACCACTCCCAATGCCGCTGCAAGTGCCACAAATGTGGCCACGCCAGTGCGCTTGCAGCTGTCAGTGTGGACAGACTGCAGCGCTCCCCCTACTGCGCTCTACCAAGGCTGGTTTAACTCAAAGCGCTCTACATCTGCAAGTGTAGCCATGCCCTTAGAGCCACTTCATTGCTAAGCACCAGGTAAGGGTTGTGTACCCCTTATATAACTCATTTACACCCTCCCACCCATTGAACAGCAGAACCATATCAGTTCTGCTGTCAGGGCTGTAGAGTGGTGAGCAGGATTTCAACCAGGGGCAAAACCTAACCTCCCTTCCAAGGGTGCTGAGGAACCCGGTTCAGATTCTGAAGCGGGATCATAGGGGTCAGAGTGCAAACAGTGCATGCTGCATGGATATGAGCTGCCCTGTTTATGTTGTTCGGCTTGGAGCTAGAGACAATTAAGATGCATGATGGGATTGTGGCCTTTGGAGTGGGCACACAACAGCCAACTCCAGCTCTGAGCATCTGCTGATGCTCTGTGATCTGTCAATCCTGTGTCCTGTTTCTTCCACAAAGATCCCAAGGGTGAAATCCTGGTTCCACTAAAGTCAATGGCAAAACTCTCATTGACTTCAGTTGGGGTCGGATTTCATCCAAAGTGCCGACTCAGTTACTCAGACTCCGCACTAGAATCAGGTGATGGGCAGAGTAGAATAACCTAGACATCTTGTTAGTCTCTACCTGCTTTTTTGGTGCGCCCTTGGACACATTGAAAAGACCTCAGTTAAGGGAAAACAGACTTTCTAGGATGAACCTGGAGTTAGGTAAATCAAGGCATGGCACATCTTGACTCCTGTCTTCATAAACTTACACAAAAGCACTGGAGTTTTTGCTCATTTTGCAAAATGCCAAAACAAAAATAATTTTAGCATGACACAAGAACGGCCCAAGCTGCAGTAAGCACAGGATGATTTTAAATTCTTTTGAGAGTGAAACACCTGCCAATAGCTTCTAGAAAGCCAAGTGTTTTAGAGAGATTATAAATGTAGGGTATAGTTTGAACAGCTAGAGAGATTTCACAGCAGTCCCAGGTTAGGCAGAAAAAGAAAAAAAAAAGCTCATGTTAAAAGAACAATATTTATGTTGAGGAAAAAAAAATCAAGCATTCACCCTGTCACGAAAAGTAATAGAACCCCTCTTAAAGGGTTTTACAATTGGGGTAGGCCTGTTAAGCCCGAATTGTTACAACAGGTCTAAGATTAACCAGCCTCAGCTGTATCTGATTCTTTCAGTCTGTAGCCTTCTCATTGGGGACTTGGAACCTCTGCTGGGATTTAATTCTGAAAGTCTCAAGCTACTGTCTTACTTAGTGGTGATTCATTTGAAGGGCAGCACTGAGAGGATTGTGACATGGCATTAATGTAGGATCAGGCCCTTGTGGTGACCTATTAGATTAGCACAAGCAAAAAGCTTGTTTGGTTGGACAGTTACGATTTCATCAGGACATACACCATCTAGCCAATTCCTTGCAAAATGTGAAAATGAGAAGTTAAAGGAAAAATCCCCAGTATTTCTTGTCACCTTCACATCTTCTCAGTGCTGTCATTAACACACTCCATTTGCCTGAGTCAGAAAGCAATACATACCCCCACTTCATGAAACTCTCAGGCTACTGCAAAACTTTAATAGCAACCTCATCTTCCCTTATATAAAAAGATGGGCAGATCTGATAGTGCACTTGCATGAACAGTTGTTAGGCCTTAGCATTACTGAGTTTCTTGTGATTGTTACAAGCACCAAAGCAAAGCTTGAATCTCCACAGCAGCAAAATCAGCTTTCTAACAGCAGAAAAACATTTTCAGGGTCTGGCTTTCTCTTCCTGTCTGTGTTTATACAGACCATACCTATGTACCATGTAAAATTATTTACTGTAAGGAGCCAACATGGTCTAGTGGATAAGGCAATGCACTGGGAATGAGTTAAAAGACCTGCCTCTACCTCTTCTCTGATTCACTTAACCTCACCATGCCTCAGTTTTTCTACCTGTAAAATGGAGATAAAGATGCTTTCTTTTGAAGAGTGATTTGAGATCAATGGATGAAAAGAGTTAATTAAACTAGATAGAATGAGAGTAAGTGTTAACAAGATGTAAGTAGTGCAAAATATGGTGCTAAGATTCTCACTGGCACTAGGAAATTCAGTTGCACTGGTCACTTGTGGAGAGGGTCCAAAGCTGTGAAATGCACCACCAGTCAAAACCATATCGTGCATTTAATTCTCAAAACTATATGCATGTTTCTCATTTATGAAATTAAACCATTTTTCTATGTCAAATGATAACATAATTGTTCAGTCTGGTTCAAAGTGTAAAAGAAGCACAGTTAGATATATTTTGACTGTCTGGCTTTGTGCATCATTGAAGTATTTGTCAATAAAACAGAAATGATGGCTCTATAGGATATTAATACAAAGCTGGTACCAGGAGTCAGGCTGGAGAGCAACTTTGGGAGTTATTTTTAAGTATCAGGATATAATTCTTGAAGCAGAACCTCCTCTTTCCTCTCTCCCTCCCAGTAGGAGACCAAATTGTCTACTGCTGCTCCCTTCATCTCATACCTTGGAAGGTGTGCAATACATAGTATCGGACAGAAAATCAAATCTATCCCAGTGTAAACCTAATGAAATTGAAGAGCTCACCCCTTCGATTCCTTCAACTCCAAAATGGTCTGCAGCTCTAGAGTAATAATGTTTTTTTTTTTTCCCTGTAGCTCTTATAAGAGCCACAAATCCCCAGTTACTTTTGATTTACAAGAGAAGCAAGGTCATCCTTCTAATGAAAAAAAACAAGGTCTATATTTTCAGATACTGAGATTCAATTTATCATAGAGATCAATGACACTTTTATGCTCTATAGAGATGAACTATCCATTTTGCAGTAAAATTATCACATTTTTTAAGACCTTAGGTAGTTGCTACATAGTTTGGAAGCCTGGCTTGCAACTGAACTTTTTAGCATTAAGAAGCCTTCAATTTCCCACCTCCCTAGCACCAAGGACATATTTTACCAGTCTCACATTTGCGGCAGGGGGAAAAAAAGAAAAGAAAAGAAAAATTAAAGGCCACGTACACGTTGTCAACAACATAAGCCTTGTAGGGATGGTAAAAGGCTATGCTATCAATGAATCCATTCTTGAAGATAATTCCTCTTCATTGTTCTAAAGCTGTACACCCATCTATACATTCTCCAGGAAATTCACATAAATCTGTCCTGCATAGATGGAGAGGTAGTAGTCTGTCTGCTGAGTATTCTAGTTGGTTGCCCATCATTTGTTTTTTCTGCAGTCCTATCTGAAATTCTTCAGTCTTGCATTCCTGACACACCTAGAATTGCCTTGACCAGGGGGAGCAGCTGGTGTGGAAGGAATGCAGGATCAGAACTTTTAATGATACAACAACTAGTTGCGAGCCTAAACCTTGGGAGTCTGTTCGGGGAATTGTTCAGATGAGTGCCACTCATCCCAGTTTTGCAGCATCCTCACATGGCAGCAGATATTATTTTCTACTCAAATGCTGTGCAAACATCAGACTGTATCTACTGTACACCACCCAGTCAACAAATGTCATGTGCTATTAGTAATCGTGACTATAAACCTTGAAAGTGAAAATGATGTGTGTGTAACCTACACTGTCAGAGTGCCTGTCTTTGCCCCCCTTTGGTTGCTGCTCCACCTAAGAGAATAAGAGTCTAGTAAGAGAGCTGAAAGAATTGCTCCTTTATCTCAAGCAGCAGAAACTCATGCTGCTACTGCTGTGGAGTTAGGGTTCAAACCCCACTGATAGGCCAAACTAGGGCTGGAAGGGAGCATTATATATGCTTCCAATAAGCCTAAATGTTATGGTTACATTTAATAAAGGGTATTACAATTTTATTGCTGATTTTGTGTTGGTTCATTCAGAATGGTTGATATTTACAATACAATACTTGTTCAACATGTTCTCCTTTGATAGTCTTATAATATTTGAATTCCAAACCTCTTAAATGGCGATTTTCTGCCTACTGCACCGTAGTGCTGTATAAGCATTGTCATATTTTGCATCCAGCTGCGTACAGTATTTAGTTGATTCGGCTACATACATTTCTAGTCAGATAGCTACAGACAACACTATGTTCAGGGATAGTGCTATATACACAGCAACATTATTTCATCAGGATTACTTGACTTTGATTAATTCCTGATTAAAAAAAAAATTAGAGATAAAAGACTGTCTTTGTGTTCTCTATACAGTGCTGCCAATTGACCATAATTACCTCCAAAAATGGACCACTGGTATTCTTAGTGGCTTTTATTTTGGCCTTGTCTTAAACTATTTTAGTTTACAGTTATCACACCATTGTCTCAAGACAGCAAGAAAAATGATTAATGTGATTATTACAATGTATTATACTTTCCCTCAAGCTAGTCAGCCAACTACTCTATGCACATCAAGTAGAATGATTGGAGAAAGACACTCTGCTTCATATTATTTCCCTGATGTTTAGGCCTGACTCATGATTGCTCAGCCTTAGATGTGCTGGCCCCTAAATGCATCAACAAGGTCCAAATTATGTATCCAGCATGTAAAAAGAGAATGTATAATATGCACCAGCATCTAGCAGATGACAAGGAGACAGACCTCTTACATTTGTTGATGCTTAATAAATAAATCACATTGCTGTTGGTGGGATTTCTGCTTTCAAAATAACACTAACAAGGAGTTTTATATAGAATAGTTCTAAGTGGAAATGTTTGATCTCCAAGACACTATTTAAAACCTCATACTACAAAAATAGTATTTGACCTGCATTAAGTAATAAGTTTTCTATGAATGACACAAAACTAGAATCCTTTAATAAATTGCACATTTGAGGCCTGATCGAACACTGCCTTGTGCCGTCATTCACAGCTGTGCAAAGCAAGTACAAAACAGATGTAAAGTGCTACCAAAGCACAACTCTCCACTCACTTACCCTGCTGGTAGTGTTTTGTATTCACTTTGCATGACAACACAAGGTGCACCTGGTGGAAATGACTGCACACAGTGCAAGACAGTGGGCAGTCAGGGAAATTTCGATGAATAAATGATATCGCTATTTATTATTTATCAGGGGCCCAATCCAGCACGGCGCTGAGCACTGTTAAGTCCTAGGCCCAGACACATTTGTAGGATTGACTCTAATCTCTACAAATCCAAAAAGCCAACCTATTTTCCCTTCCACCTAAGGGATCCCATGCTCTTACTGCTAGGTGGTTTTATTTCATAATTTAATCAAAAGAGAAATAAAAGCTACTGAAATTCACAACACGCTCATAATGTACAGGAACAGAGCCGCCTATTTGGTTCTTGCTCTCCTGGGGCTTGATTCTGCAAGGTGCTGAGAAGCCTCTACTTCTATTGATTTCATTGGACATTGAAAGTGGTCAGCAACATTCTAGCTGATATAAAAGATATGCACCAAACCCTGGAAGCTCACACTTACATGAGAAAGGGTTGTAGGATGAGCCCCTAAAATGAATGGTTTGGTTTCCTCTCATAATCTTTCATGGCCAGTGAGGTGCATTGCTGAAGACAGCAATGCATAATTTAGCACATTTTAACACATTTGTCATTCTCTGCTAAGATATACCACAAGATTGAAACAGCCTGCACTCTGGATCCAAGCAAAGGAAATCTTGAAGCTTTCTCTTGTTACAAAAATAAACTTCAGGTTAGAAAGTTAGTCAGTTTCAAAAAGAACAGGAGTACTTGTGGCACCTTAGAGACTAACAAATTTATTTGAGCATAAGCTTTCGTATGCACTTCTTCGGATGCACGAAAAGCCCACGAAAGCTTATGCTCAAATAAATTTGTTAGTCTCTAAGGTGCCACAAGTACTCCTGTTCTTTTTGCAGATACAGACTAACAGGGCTGCTACTCTGAAACCAGTCAGTTTCAAGGTTGTTTGCTGGATCAGAGCCTAAATTGGGAGCTGTTTAATATTCCAAACTTAGGGGAATGGGGCTGAAATTTCAGCAATAGATTTTATGAAATAAAGTGAGTTGGTGGACCAGCAACTGCTGCAAAAATGCCTATGAAGCTTCTGGGTACAGGAGATAGACTGAGGGGACCAAAAAACAAACCTTAAAAAATAAAATAAAGTAAGTTTTATTTAGAAAAAAATAAATAAATACATTTAACATATTAAGTAGAAGGTATTAATATATATATTTAAAAAATCATTCTTTTATCTTTTCATAGTGGAAGGATATGATGCATAAAACACACAATTGATTTTTGGTTTGTTGTGTTTTTGTCTGTTTTAAGCTGAACTAATAGTCCATACACTAATAGAATCCAATCTTTTCATTAATAAGCTATGGGCATACTTCTCCTGAAGGCACTGGACTTTTGAACTTGTGCACCAGAACATACCATGGCATGTACCAATAGTCTTCTAATACACCCCTGGGAGCAGGTTATTGTTATCAAACTATGCTGAGAGTGAGATTGCAATAATAATAAGGCACATAGATAGCACTTCTGTGAAAAAATTGCATAGTGCTTTAAAAAACTGGATGTGTGTCATTATTGGAGGTGGTCAGGAATTTATCAGTGAAACTTTTTTTTTGTTGTTGGAAAATTGACAGTTTGCGGGAATGTATCAGTGTTGATTAAACTTTCATTGGGAAGTGCTCTCAGGTATAGGATAATTTCTGCTCCAAACAAGAGAAAGAAGGAGGGGAACAAAAAAATCAAAGGCTGAATTCCCTATACCCCAGAACAGCCAATAGCCCAGTGGTTCAGCTACTCACCTGGGATGTGGGAAACCTAGGTTTCTGTCCTTGGTCTGCCTGATTCAGAGAAGGGACTCTCACATCCCAGGGGAGTACCCTAATGAACAGGCTTTTGGCTATTTTGGGGAGAGCCCTCCGCCCTCTATTTTTTCATCATGATACAGAATGGGGGGGGGAAATGAAATCTGGAAAAAAATTCCCATCCAGCTTTAGTCAATCACTATTTTGTTGATGGGGAAACTGAGGCGACAATTATTTGAGAGACTTGCCTAGTGTCATACAGCGATTCAGTGGCAGACTTTAGATCTTCTGATTCTTACTGCCATTCCTTAACAACCAGACGGAGTCTGCTAGCAAAACCAATCTGAAATAAATTAATACAGCATGATCTATTTTTGCATAGGCTAGTATAAAAGATTTTTTACAAATAATTTATGTTTTCTTTTTACTCTTTGACCTTACTGAACCTCCTGTTTACATATTTCATGAGTATTCTTGTGCAATAGGGTCAACCTATGAGAAATAAGACCGGCATTTCAAACAATACAGCCTCCTAGTATTTCAGTATTGAGTAGATAGTGTTAAATTAATCAGAGGTAGAAGCAGATGGGAAAACATCATAGAAAGTATACAGCCTAATTCACAAACCATATCTGCTGATGCAGTGCACTAGGGTGGTGTAATTTTTTTTTTAATTTGACTTACAAGAGGAAAACAAATTTCTTACATTGGATTCTGATTTCTGTTCATATGTTTCAAATTATAGAAGGTTTGTTATGTTTTCTGTTGAGGATCATTTGGAAACAAATAATTAGAACACATGAAATGGACTGGAGGGACATCTCTGGGCTCTGGTTTTAGAACAGCAAGTTTTAAGTGCTGCCCTAGCCCAGTCCTGATGAGAAAAAAAGCCCTGGAGATGTAGTAAAATCTGTCAGAAGCCATAGGCTACCAAATCAATATGGGGAGAGCAGTCTAATGGGTCTTTGTTTTAGAACATGGACCCCAAGTCATTCTTGTCATTCCCTTCTGCCAGCCTGGACACCAGCAGGCAAATCGCATCTCCCAGCTGCTTTGATTCAAAGACCACAGCCAGGGCCGGCTCTAGGCACCAGCAAAACAAGCTGGTGCTTGGGGCGGCACATTTTTAGGGGCGGCATGGCCGGCGCCAGAATGCCGCCCCTAAAAATGTGCCCCGGCTGCCCTAGCTCACCTCCGCTGCTGCTACCACGGCGCACGAAACAGCTGATTCGCGCGCCGCTACTCCCCCTCCCTCCTAGGCTTGAGAGCCTGGGAGGGAGGGGGAGCAGCGGCGCGCGAATCGGCTGTTTCGCGCGCCGCGGCCACTCGGAGTCTCCCCCTCCCTCCCAGGCTCTCAAACCTGGGAGGGAGGGGGAGATCCCGAGCGGCCGCTGCTCCCCCTCCCTCCCTCCCAGACTTGAGAGCCTGGGAGAGATGGGGAGAAGCGGCGCCCGCGCCGCAGCCACTCGGAGTCTCCCCCTCCCTCCCAGGCTCTCAAACCTGGGAGGGAGGGGGAGACTCCGAGTGGCCGTGGCGCGGGCGCCGCTTCTCCCCCTCCCTCCCTCCTAGGCTTGAGAGCCTGGGGGGAGGAGGCAGGGCTGGGGATTTGGGGAAGGGGCAGAGTTGAGGCGGGGCCAGGGGTGGGGTAATTAAAAAACGGGGGGGGGCGGCCAAAATTGTTTTTGCTTTGGGCGGCAAAAATCCTAGAGCCGGCCCTGACCACAGCTAACCAACAAGCACTCACAGAACTTCTACAGGCTATCAGGAATAGTTTACATTCCTATGCTGCTTATGTTTCCAGATGCTAGAAATTGGAACTAGAAAAGAATCCTGCTGCAGCTCCTAGCGTGCAAGTCCAGAACTCCAAATTCTAGGACTTCAAATCCTGATGATCACCTACAGGTTTGACTAGACACTGTATTATGCATCCTAAAACACAGCTCAGAAAGCACAGCCCAGGATGACGTGGGAGCAAAATTTCCATCACCTGATTCTGGGCTGTAGAGTAGAGCAGCCCCAAGGGCTCTACTAACTTAAGAACAGCCTTATCCAGGCAACCTTTGGGCTTCCCGGCAGCTCTGAAACCCCATAGCACCGAATACTGTACGCCCACTTCCTCCCCCATGTCTCCCTCCCCTTTTATAAGGGCCCATGAGATGGGGCAGTATAGAGCCACTTCTGTAGACACTATGCTGCTCCTGCCCTGTGGGCATTCTCCCCTACCTGTTGGAGGCTGGAGTGGGAGGCCAGAGGCCCCTCCTCAATGCTTGCTTGAAGTAACTGATGCTATTAATAGGGCTGGCTTTACATCTCGGGGACTCTGGGTGCATTTTGCAGGCGCCACATGTTTTACAGACTCTTTAAAACCTTCAAGCAGGAATTTTAGATTAATTCTATTGATTTTACCAACGATTTATCGTCTCTAGATTTTTAAAAACCTTCTTCCCCCATTACATGGCCCAGAAATGAGGTGGCAAAGCGCTTCAGAGAACAGATTAGACGCAGCAATAAATAGGAGACAAAATTCATCCCATCTCACCTTAGCAAGTTTCCCCTAGAGAGAGGAAAAGGAAACTCCTGACGAATGAGGGCTAACGGGCTACTACATTAAGGTAGAGGAGTACAATGGAGACCACTATCGTTACTAAATTATCTTCCTGGGAATGAGCTGTGCAATTTAACAACATCCAAAACTGCCAGAATATAGCGGATTAAAAGTATGTTGAACTAAATACAAGCATTTGGCAGATCTTCTGTATTTTGTAATTTCTGCCAGCCCTAAAAGAAAGAAATTTGAGAGAAAAAACAATAGGAAACTATAAAAATAACAGGAGTACTTGTGGCACCTTAGAGACTAACAAATTTATTAGAGCATAAGCTTTCGTGGGCTACAACCCACTTCTTCGGATGCATATAGAGTGAAACATATATTGAGGAGATATATATACACACATACAGAGAGCATGAACAGGTGGGAGTTGTTCATGCTCTCTGTATGTGTGTATATATATCTCCTCAATATATGTTTCACTCTATATGCATCCGAAGAAGTGGGTTGTAGCCCACGAAAGCTTATGCTCTAATAAATTTGTTAGTCTCTAAGGTGCCACAAGTACTCCTGTTATTTTTGCGGATACAGACTAACACGGCTGCTACTCTGAAATAGGAAACGATGTGACTAGAAGGCTCTTGGTACAAAATTCTGTACCATGGTTGTGGGTAAAAGACAGGGACTGGAGCAATATCAGTTGATTAGTGGGTCCAGAAACTATTCTGCCAGTGCAAAACAAGGCGACTAAAATTGGTCCACAGTCAACAAAACACATTACTCTTTCTCAAGAACTGAGCAATGTTAGTCACTCCCCAAAACATTTGGTGCTGCTAACATCATTCATGCTTCTTTATAGTGGGTGTGGGTCAAATAGGGTGACCAGATGTTCCGATTTTATAGGGACAGTTCAGATTTTTGGGTCTTTTTCTTATATAGGCTCCTATTACCCCCTGCCTTCTGTCCCGATTTTTCACATGTGCTGTCTGGTCACCGTAGGATCAAACTATGCCCCAGTCTATGTTAAACAGATATGTTAAACAGGCCTCCAACAGGTACGCTAAAGAGAAGCTGCCTTAGGACTGGGACAGTATTCCCATTGACTGTGCTTGCTTTTTTGTAATATGTTTAGATTTCAACTGTGTTTGATTTATGATTTAGCCTATATGCGTCTCATGTTTTAATAGCTCCCCTTAGCTCATCTTCATTTTGGCAACTATTATGCACATACTAGTTTTGTGCCTTTGTTCTCTTTTACTAGTTAAATCCTCTTATTGTATCACGCCAGCAGATCAGTAAAATAAAGACCCATCAAAATCATTCTGTGCACTGAAATTTGTCATTTGTCTTTCTGCTCCTCATTTTTCATTAATGATGCAAAGACTTATCTTTCACTTTTCTAAATCCTTTACCCTTCTTTATCCTTTATAGTTTGTGATGTACATGGACTTGTGTTGTAAACTCAAAGACATCATTATTCTTTCTATTTTTATGCACTGAACTCTTTGTAATTTGTGATCAAAGCCCAGCTATATCTGGCTGCATTCATTTTCTTTACTTACTCTTCCTCTATCAACCATTGTTGATTTGTACTATTTTTTGCTACCATATTGTGTCTTCTGAGCCATCAAGATTGGCTTTGCCTTTCAAATAAAAATCACATTAGCCAGACTGCTGGTGACTTGATAGTCGTGCAATACATCGCTATGCCAAAGACCAGAGATCAGTCAATGGAGAGTCGGTGAATCCCCATTAACACAACAAATTGCCACACACTGTGGGTCATTAGTGGGCACTGAACCAGGATCCCCTCACACTAATAATATAAGACTCACCTGCTTGAGCTAAAAGACTAAGGGTTTGTCTACACAGAGTTATTCCTGGTTAGCTGTCCCCGAGTACCTCGGTGTGTGGAGGCACTTATTCAGGGAGAACAGTGCCTTGTTCTGTTTAGGAAAGAGTGCCTTTTCCTTTTCGAAAGCAGGTTAAGCTAAACAGGAACAAGGCATTCTTATTCTGGAATAAGTGTGTCTGCAAATGAAGTTAGTCAGGGATAGTTAATCAGGAGTAACTCCATGTTATTCAAGCCCCAAGATGGCAGATATAGCAGCTTCAATTTCTTATATAAACTAGCCACTAGGGGTACATCTGCACTGCATAAAAGACCCACGACTGGCCTGGATCAGCTGACTCGGGTTGATGGGCTCAGGCTGCCGGACCATACAATTGCAGTGTATAGGTTTGGGCTCAGGTTGGAGCCCCGGTTCTGAGAACCCCTGAGGGGGGAGGGTCTCAAAGCTTTGGCTCCAGCCTGAGCCTGGACAGCCACACTGCAATGTTTAGCCCCGGAACGTGAGACCCAAAAGGCCTCATGAGCTGACCTGGGCTCTGAGACTCCATGCCATGGATTTATCATCACGGCGTAGACACACCCTAGAAGGGTCCAAGTTGTGGTACTGTTCAAAGCCTTGATATGGGTTGGGACAGATGAGTCCTGGAAAGTGTAAAGAGTTCAAGACACTATATTGAGATGTTCCAGACAGGCATGGACTTTTGTGACAATAAGTGTTAAGTGGGAGAAGCCCTGGGGAGTGGTAAATGCAAATTCCACAATGATGGTTATGAAAAAACCCAACCTTTTGGGCAGAGGGCCATTGACTGTTCCCAGAGAGGAGATCAAAGGCCCAAGCTGTACAAAGGAGCCGCTGAACTGTCCAATTGGGTTCTTGTTCCCGATTTAAAAACTGAGTAAACCCCGTTGTACAATTTGAAAGACACACACCTACCACAGCCCTAGGTTGAAGGTGGGGTGACCTCTGGTAAGCTTTTAAGCGTATGTGTAGGTTCTTTTGTTTGTCTAGGTTCTCTCTAATGCTTTTACTCTAAGAATAAATGCAGTTTGCTTTGTGAGGGCCGGTTGGTAACTGCTGTACATTGTTATAGCTCCTGGAGAGAGGTTAAGCACAGGGACTGGACTTGTGTCAGACCCGCTAGGGAAATCACAGTGAGGTGCAGAAGGACTGAAAGCCTAAACCCCAGATCTGGCAGAAGAGAGATGCAGACCTTAGGTCTAAGAGAGGTGATGGCTGGAACCAGAAACCTTCAGCAGCTGCCCTCAAGGAAGGCGAGGGGGTGTAGTTTCAAAGGTGAGGTTAACCCTTGAATGGGACATGAGTAAATCCCAAATTAGTTGGAGAGAGAAACTTTGCAATTTCTTTGGGAAATTTCACGCCAGGCCAGTTCTGAGGAGGTGGAAATGGGAATTTTTGCCAGTTTTGCTAAAGATACTTGCTTCTTTAGCTACAGACATTAAGGCATATGCAGAGAACAAGCATGAATCCAGGAGAGAAGGGTTCTGCCCGCCCAGTTTTTAAGCACCAAAAATTATGTTACACTAGATTGGCCTTTCTAAAGTTACCAATCTGGCACGTGTCACTTAAGCAGTTGATTAGTCTCATGTCTTCAATGGACCTATTCATGTGCCTGAAGTTCCATATGCTTGCACTCCTGGCTGAACAGGAGCCTTCTCTATAGCCCATTTAAGCCAATGGAAAGATTTCTAGTGATCCCACTCAGCTTTTGGATCAGGCCCATATTGTATGTTGACTAAAACACACAAAACACACTTGTTTTTATTGTTATTGAGCATCTAGTACTGATTGAACTATCTATTGGCTTATGCTGAGAGATAGAGCAAATCCTGAGATCATTGCTCAGGTAAAATTCCCAGTGAAGGCATGGAAGTTTGTAGTTGGTCTACATCCAGGCAAAATAAGGACCTGGGAATTTGGTCCAATAGAATATGTGGTTGGTCAGTATCCCTCCCTCTTTAGCCCATTCACTCTAGAGGAAGTAGAATGTGACCCTCCGTTATTTTCTTAGCCATTACAATATTCACCTCCTTTTATATCTCAAATCAGTCTACATTCTTTTTCATTTAGTAATATTTATGTTCTTCTGTCATCCATTTCTGACCATTTCTCCTCTTTTCTTTATTTCCTTAGCCTTTCATTTTACAAGCTGAAATTTCCACTTATTTTATGATTGCCTCGGCATTGATGCATTAAGCTCAGATGTTGAACTTGGTTATAAATGTTTTCTGAACCCAGCTTTCATCCAGGATGTACATCTGTGCTCTGAAACATTTTAGTTTTTCAAGGTTACATTATTTAGCCATTTGATTTCATTGTAAAGGTTACTGTGCTACTTTGATGTCTTCTGCACCGACTTGGTTGGGCAGCAGACTTCTGATCTTTGTTTTCACAGGCAATCAGCGCTGTAATTTGATCTATCAAGAGGTATTTTTATAAAGGATAGCTGACATTAATTAAAGTACTATTTAACTACAACTAGCAATGATTTTTTTTAAAAAAAGCCAATATATGAAGAAGAAAAAAAAAAGCATCCATTTAACTAGAACTAAAGTATCAAAATTAAGAATATGGGGGGTGGGGTGGGAAATGAAGAAAATGCCTAATGCACAAACAGTAACATATTTGATTTTAAAGAAAATATGCATGCAAATGTTTTCAATCCAGAAAAGAAAAAGAAAAAACAAACAGAACAAAACAAACAAACACTATGCACCATGGAGACTCCCATTACATATCTGAATCAAAGTGCAAGTCTTTTGAGGAACCCCTATTACTAACTTGTGGGTTCAATAGCCACAGATGGTGGAACAAATGTTGCTACATCCTGTAGGAAATTGTTTTGACAGTGATTCCATGTGTTCTGCAAAAGAACACCAGTGAATAGTATGCACCACATTTGCCCTTTGCTTCATTACAGTGCTTAGTGCAAAAAAAAGGGAGAGATGCAAAGGTCATGTTATGCCACTTTTGAGCCTTCCATGTTCTGGGCCTGCCCCCCAGCACAAATTAGAGCAGGCTTGGGGCTGCTGTAAGCTATGTTAAGCTGTTATGGCTGTTCCACAGCTGAGAATAACCCAAGTACTGTCAGTTCCAACCATGCCCCATCTCCCTTGACAGGCTGCTATAGGCTTAGGCCAGGTCTACACCCAGCCGAATCGAAGTTCTGGGTTCGATTTATCGCGTCTGGTCTGGACGTGATAAATCGATCCCGGAAGCGCTCGCCGTCGACTGCGGTACTCCAGCTCGGCGAGAGGAGTACCGCGGAGTCGACGGGGAGCCTGCCTGCCGCGTGTGGACCGTGTCTGAACCGCGGTAAGTTCAAACTAAGGTATGTCAACTTCAGCTATGTTATTCACGTAGCTGAAGTTGCGTACCTTAGTTCGAATTTGGGGGGTAGTGTAGACCAGGCCTTAGAGGAGAGTGACATAGATCCATTGCAAGAGACTATGCTTGTCAGGAAATCTCTTTACAGAGTGTATATTCTAGCAGGGGGAGGGCTGGTCCTGTCCTCTGTATTCCACTGAAATGGCATAAAGGGGCACAGTGCACTGCAGAATCCATTTGTGTGTTCACTGGAAGTATTCAGGAATTCCTCTAGGGCAGTGGTTCCCAAACTGGGGTTCGTGAACCCCTGGGGGTTCGCAAAATGTTACAGGGGGTTCTCAGGAAAAAATTCCCTAATGGCAGACAGAGCTGTCCCTAGGAACCCCGGGGCAGCAGGGGGCCAGCAGCCCAGAGCCCCTGGACTCCCAAGAGCTAAGCAAAGCATCTCTATCAAATTTCAAGACTCCTTATAAGAAATGGAAAGGGAGGTGGATATTTTTTGCTGTTTTTAAAATTAAATAGGCAGCTAGTCTAATGTGTGTTGTTTGCCTGGACTGCTCAAGGCCTGAATGCTTGTGTAGGAGGAACTCTTTGAGTTGGCTTCTTAAATACCTTCCTGCTGTTTCACATCTGATACTCCTTGATGAAACATAGGAGCCTTGTCTTATAACAGGCTTATTCAAAGAGATACAAGCTACAAAAGTGAGATCTCAGAAGAGTGTTGCCGTTTTCATAATATAATAAAAATACTGTAATGATAAATAATCATTAATAATAAATAGTGTGTAATAAGCATGTCATAAAAAACATATTTTATATTTCCCAGATCACTGCTTTTATAATTTCTACTTGGGTAAAGGAGAAAATCCTTGGAAATATTCATTTTTAGGAGGGGGTTCGCGAGACTTGATATTTTAGTGAAAGGGGTTCACAGGTTGTTAAAGTTTGGGAACCACTGCTCTAGGGGTATTCCAAGTAACCACCCCTGATTCAAACATCGCAGATTAAAAATGCCATTTAGTTACTAATAAAAAGCTATTTAATAGTCCTTTTTGCTGCGGTACAGTCGATGCTATTAAAATGCAGGTAATTCCTGGGCTGAATAGAAAATAAGGCAAAATGCCGTAGTCAATTAAACTACCACAATGTGCAGGTTTGAATGGTGCCCATCATCTGCAGTTCTAAAAAAAACAAACCACTCTGCAAACAAAATAAATTAAGTCTGGCAACACCACTCTCAAGTAGGTGAAAGTGGCTGATTCTGGGCTGGTGCAGGGGCTGAAATGGCCTTCCAATGTAATTTAGACAGATTGGGCCTACTCTACCTTACAGCAGCCAGGGCTCATGTAATGTGGCTAATTAAGGTGGCCAAAAGGAGCACCTGCACAGGGGGAATTCTCCCTCAGCCTCATTGTAAGGGGTTCGCAGCCTCTATACACCTCTAGAGCAATAGATTATGGCTGGAATGGTGGGCAGAATCCCTCCTAGAAAATTTAAGGACTACAATTTCAGCCATACTTTAAGCCTGTTTCCACCTTGGGGGAAAGGGGAGGAAATTTTGTGCGGGCAACTAGCTGTGCTTACAATGAATCAGAACAGCATTTGTTTGTAAGCATGTAGATATCAAACTATCGGATTTGCCAGTGCACCTGCAAAAACAAAACCCCCCACCATAAGATATCTCAGAAAAGCAGGCCACAGAGGGATAACTCAGTGGTTTGAGCATTCAGCCTGCTAAACCCAGGGTTGGGAGTTCAATCCTTGAGGAGGCCATTTAGGGATCTGGGGCAAAAATCTGTCTGGGGATTGGTCTTGCTTTGAGCAGGGGGTTGGACTAGATGACCTCCTGAGGTCCTTTCCAACCCTGATATTCTATGATTCTAGTGCCTCACAGAGGGACACAGGACAAGAATCCAGACCTTCCAAAAAGGCTGGGCCCAAGGTAGATGTCACAGACACCTATGTGAAGTCAATAAGGACATCTAGGCACAATAGAGGGAGTTATAGATAGAGGGTCAAATCTGCCTTGCCTGACACATGCAAGTAGCTCTATTGACTTTAGTTGGACCATCAGCATGAATAAAGACAAAAAAATGTTTAGCCAGGCCTCTAATCTGTAATATTTCCTTCAGTCACTTTGTGTCACAACTAAAGCATAATACACAAGAATAGCATGTGTAGTTCTTAAGGGTGTTAAAAAAATGCAACAATACTCACAAAAGTTTGAAACCTATAATCTAGGATTAGAACACTGAAGGGACTAATGATATTTTAAAGCAGATTGCACTGCTATTTAAAGTGTCAACCTTTGGCGTGACATGCCAAGAGCCAAATTCTGCATTTGAAGAGATGGGGTTAATTACAATGGGAGACCTACAGGGCCATTTTAGGGTAGAAAATTAGCTCTAAAAAAGGGCAGATTTAACTAGTTGTCACTGATGTTGGACCAAAAAAGCTTTCGGCCATTAGCGTTCTTCCCAAGGCCCCAGATGTCCGTAGAGTCTTTGTTATTGCCCACAGTTTGTTTTATTTGAATCACTGCATGGGTGCAATCTGAAAAACTAATTAAAGATATAAAACTTCCCTTAGATTGGATTAAGAGTTATCATTTATTTCTCTCCCTCGGGGCACATATATTTATATTTATATTTTTACAGTTCAAAGTGAAGTTACATATTTCCAAGAGACAATGCAGAATGAAAAAAGGGAAACAAAGAAATACACGCTTTACTAAAAGCCCATAAAAAGGGGACAGATTAGCTTTCAGTCAACCTGAAGCATGCCAAAGAAATAAATCTAACTTTGCAGATCTGGAGAGGAGAGATCCATCTTTGTCTCTGTGCTTTAAATAAAATTTTGACAAGAAACTTAATAATGTGAAAGAGGAAATAGGATTTATACAGAACATTTTATTTAAAAAAATTGAAGCAACCCATAAACCTCAGATATTATAGTTGTGTTTCAAGCTAAAAATAAAAACTAATGGTTAAATCCAGCAGCCGGTTCTATTGCAGAAAGCACAGCAAAATGCCAGCATTCAAAAGTTTAGCTAGGATGAGAATGGTGCTATTTTAGAAGCTTGCATAATCTTACAGAAGGGGCTTTATTCTCCATTGCCTTACACAAGTTTTATGCCTGTGCACTTGCATAAAGCTAGGGTAAAATGGTGGAAAATATTCTGCAAACACGAGGCTCCAAACCCAATCATGCGAATCACTACGCAAGTGTCTCTCCTACACCTTGGAGTTTTTGAACTGCACAATGTACACTTAGATGCACATCTATACCCCGAAGGGACCTGCTTCAAAGGTGGGTTGCAGAGAGGGGGAGAGTTCAGGACATGTTTGGGAGTCAGGGCTGGCGCCTCTTGTGTGAGAAGCCTCATGGAGACATTCTGAGGAGCAAGGTTTAGCAAAAATAAACTGGACTTTCACTGCTTAAAGAGGTGAATTTCACTCAGCTGGAATTGCTAAAGGTCAGTTCCTTTTGCTGTTGGGTAAGTGGTCCAGAAATATTCACTAATGGGCCCTGTGGCTGAGACAATTCCCATAGGAGCTTTTAAGAATTTATTCCATTTTCCCACTCATTCACTTCGATCCTATCAACATCCAAACTTTTGGTTTACAGATGAAGTTCTGAACCTTGCCTGGGTTCTCCTGAGCAAGACTTGGCACACTCCTAATTTGCTAGCAGGATGATGTACATTAGCATTCCTGCATTACGAGGGGCTAACAAAACATCCCAGGTTCTTCTGTTGGAGTTTTACTCCTCCTTTTTAGGTAATGGGGTCTTGTCGTCTCAATCCTTCTTGGCATGAGGTCTGACTCCCTGGCAACCCAAGCTGCCATGCAGAGATGATCACAGCTAATCTAGCCTGTCTAGTTGTCAGTTTTTGAAAGCTAATCTAGGATGATGTCTATATCCCATACCTTTATGTGTGGTTTTAACTAAGGCTGTAGTTTCAAACATCTGATTATATTCCCTCATCTGATAAACTCAAGAGAAACAAAAGAAGTGATTAAGACACGTTTAATTGCGGGAGAAGAAAGCACCTCTAGAATTTAATGAGAAAAAGTCCACTATGTATGTAAATTTTATAAAGGGTATGGTCATGTCATTGAGAATTTGCTAATGAGAATGGTTGAATATCTTCATAACAAGTGCTTTCAGTCCAGCTGAGAAGTCACTAATACATGTGTAAAGAATTGAAACAAGACTGACAAAGAATTATGGTGAAAGAATTCCCACTCTGGCCAACTTATTTAAAAAAGAAAAAAAGAAGAAATTGGGATGGAGAGGAGGAAAGGAAATATATGCAATCTACATGTGTCACTATTTCTGCAGACATCAGCCTCAAGTGACATACATTGGGGTAATTTCAGTTTTAGAAGCTACTCCTGAAGAGTTGCAGTTTAAATGCATTGAAAACTTGCAACGTGGTATTTAAAAGATCCATCTTTGCTAAAGAGTCCCCTTGAAACACACTAACCTTTAAATCTTTTAAGCTGTCCACCCTGAAAGATTGTTTTTGCAAATGTACTTAAGGTTTAACTTTAAACACAGGTCAATAATCACCTGAAGATTTATGGGCAGCAAATGAGTTTAACCAACCTGTTGAATAATCTAAACACGAGATCATTTCCGGAGTACTTATTGACAAGGCCTTCAAAATGTTCTTCTTTAATGCCTGATTGACTACCTCAGCTTTCACCTTTAATATAAGGAGAAGGCTCCAGTGAACTAGGATTGTGATAAATGGAATTTTCAGCCCTTCTAAAATTCAGTTCATAGCCGTAAGAAGATTTAGTATCTTTGCAATAAAAGATTCTCTCCACTTGTGGGAGAGATTTCTCTAAGAGATATAATGTTAGAAATGCTTGCAATGACGTTAGAGGAGCTATATGCCCTGTGATTCTTGTCCTGTCTATACTTTGAATACCTGTGTGTCATACACACGTGCAATTCAAACTCCAGTAATAAGACTCTTGAAAGCAGGAAAGAAGCTTTTTTCCCCCCAGTGTTTCCTATGAATATTCAATACATCAATGCTCCCCATGCTTTGAGAGGCATCCTACTTTGATTATTCATAGGGTGACTGAGTTTTGACTATACGCTACGGCTGAAACTAACTCGTGCAGAAATATCATGGAAGGACCTCAGTGTAGTTGAATCAAAGCAGTTCTGCTGTGCAGAAGCTGTCAGCTGCAAAACTAGAACACATGGGAATTCACACCTCCGGTGCACTGCACAGCTGGGCTCTATGCCAGCTCCACATAGGCCAGTATGGGGTGAGAGTGATGGCAGAAGAGGGCCAAGGGAGTGGTGGAGTAGTAAATGCTGTCGATCCTTGATCTGCAGCTATGCAAATCCTAGTGGCCACAAGTCTTGTGTTATGGTCTAGAGGTTGCAATAGTGGCTGCATCATTGTTCTGCATCCACGTGCTGATTGTTTGGGGGTAGATTCTGTCCCTGTGCTCTCAAACAAAGATCATTTACTCAAGACTAGTCAGTTTCCCTAGGAATCTATTTAGAATTCAATCCATTTTCCTCATTCGTTGTATTCATCTCGATCTCATGTTAATAATGTTGCTGTTCTATCAATCAAGAGATGGATACAAGGCTCATCCTAATTGGGTGATGGATCAAAACAGTCCCTATTTGTGGTCTCCAACCGGGGACATCAGTCTCCTAACATGTGCTTCAAAAAGGGGGCCTTGAAAAATCCAATATTTGATCTCTTTGTAGTTCATTCCTTTGATTCCTGTTTATGACTGAAAGGAACATCTCACCTTGTATGCTCAGCAACACATTGTATTACCCAGACATTTAAAACGAAGCATCTAAGAGCTTCTACTAATGTTTCTTCACAATACATCCGTGTTCAGGGTAAGTTATCAGAGAAGTGGTGAATTCTGAACCAGCAAAAGCATTTTCCTTTTCTACTCCAGTACTTGGATTGTTAACTCTTTGGAGAGGACCATCTTTTATTATGGGTTTTTATAGTACCTGGCATGGTGAGGTCCAAATACTGATTGGATCCCCTGGGCTCTAATGCACTACAAAATAAATAGCATTTATAGTGATTACAGAATACTCTTTCCATGGATCCAGGACTATTCATCACTTACTAGCAGCTTTTTTGAAAGTTGCATCCTCAGCCTTCCAAGATAGTGCTGTTATATCCCTTCTGACACCGACATCTGTAACGCAAAAAGCAGAATTACCTAAAACTTGTCATTATTGGTAAAAAAGTACTACCAATTCACTGGGGCTTTAGAGCAAGCCTTTGCATGTCAGTTTTACCTTCCCAGTTTCAGAGGTCATTGGCCTGCCCAGGTGAAGAAAACAGGTCATGGAAATTCCACTAATAACTGTCCAGCTCATACTTATAAATGTTGGGGATTGGAAATAAGCAGCAGGCGGTAATAAGATTAAGAAGCAGAAGTCTACCTAAATATCAACAATAATAAAAGGATAAGGAAAGCAATACAGAAAATATAGGATATAGGTGTAGCAATTAATTGCTACCTACCGGGTTTGCTATGAAGTGTCAGGAGCTCTTTCTGAGTTTCAACTGAGCTAACAAAACAAGAATTCAGACGTAAGAGCATGAAGTAAGGACTGGGTTTTATGAGATAATGAGGTCTTGTGTAGAAGCATTGGCTAAAGATGTGGTGCAGCAACTGTCACCTGCCTCAGAGCCTCGTTAAGACTAATGAGCATCTCACTGAAGCCAAAAGATACATGCACTCTCCATTCCACATTGGAACCTTACACCTTGTTTTCCCCTACCCTCCTCAGGGCAAAGGACTAGCTTTCCTGAGGCTCTGTGGACCAAAGACTGTCTATGGAGTTGAAGAATGGCAGATCGCATAGAGGCTTTATGATGCAGATGAAGGAGACTAACCTGAGACCTGCAAACAAGGAGTGAGATAAGCAGGATTTGTACCTCAGCTCATCCACTGAACTGAGTCACTTCACTTGTTGTTTATTTTTATATTTTCTGCCTTTTCTTTTAAGGGAAAAAAAAAATCTGTGTGAAAAGTTACTGTGTAAACCATTCCAGTGTTTTAAAAGCATACAGGACACCCAGGAGACCAAACATAGTTTGTGCATTAACTCGGTTAGTATTTAGGATTTTCAAAATAGAACAACGCTTATGATATGTCCCATGGACTAAAGCAGCCCTTTTGAAGCCACTCCAGCTTATCAGTTAAATATGTATTGATTTTTTTTAAACAAATGTATTATTAATTAGGCAATAGAGCAGAGTATCTCCTTTGGAAATGTTCCAGCCTGTCATTGAAATACACATGAAGGATGCCATCCAGAACAAATCCCCGAACAAATGCAATGGGAGGATTTCACTCAGCAAGCGCAAGGGCTAATCTTTCAAGAAAAATACATTGGGACAGATTCTCTACTCCATTCAGCTTCTGCCAAGCACAGCAGAGAGGGTAAGGACTGTCTGGGAGCTGCTAGTGGGTACTTGATTCTCTTCCTGACCAACCCCAGACACACTTAGAGCAGCCAGAGGGCTGCTCTATCTTGTACCAACAGGGTATGTACACCCCAAGGGATCATCCGTCAGAGCAGGAATTGCCAGAGCAGACTCCATCCATGCTTCTTGCCCCAGGGGACTGCCCCGCACTTGAGGAATCCCCAGGAGAGAGCTTGCAGATGGTCACCACTCCCTTTGTGCTACTTGAGAAACAGAATTTTTAAAAAATAATTAATCAAAGGTGGTTCTTTTTTAAATTACAAACATAAGGCCTGGTCCTGTGCCCCTTCTCTGATGGGAGCTGTGTCTCTCCAACAAGAGTCAGCCAGAGCCCCAACCACGTGTGCAGCATGGCATAAGATGTGCCACAATCAATTCCTCTTTGTTCACGGATAGAACTTTGAATAAGATTGACTCCTTGTTTTAGGGATTTGTGGGGGGGGGGAAATCCCCTTCACGGGCTGAGTTCCCAGATCCTCCATTAGTTATGTAGTTTAATAGCAACTAGCAAAGTGAAACAGATGCAGGGAAATATGCAGGTTAAGAACAAGTAGCCTAATGAGGAGGGAAAATGTCCATTACTTAGAGAAGGGGAAAAGCAAATGATTTAAATTCCAGACTGGCTGAGGGGAGCAGCAGGAGGACCAGAGCGCAACTTGACCTGGTTGTTTAAAGAGCAGACACTGTTAAACAGAGAATTATTTTGAGCTATGTGATCGAAGAGAAGAAGTTGGAGCAGCCTTGTCTGGGATCCTCTGTTAAAGCACAGGCAGAATTGCTTGCACAAGGCTCATGACTTTATTTCCGACGTACCCATTGTAACAAGACAGGCCTTGGGCCCGACTGGCCACTGCCTAGCTCCTTAGATGTGCTCCTGAACGGCAACTAAGCAACGTTCAGTTCAGCTGAGGTGGGGAGAGTTCAAATGTGTCCCTGGCGTTTTCCCAATCCTGAAGCCACACAGTGCAGGGATAGTTTTCCCGCACATATAAGAACAGTCTGGAGGCTGCTGTAACTAGTGCCAGCTGCCAACAGCTGTCCTGACAGGTGATGTTTACCGGGGTGTCCCGGCCCCAACCTGTGAACCTGTCATCGAGGGTGGTCGCCACTGCAGTCTCCAAAGAAGCTGTGTACCACTCGGTGAGCCCCTTACACGGAGATCTTCTGGAAGCTACTTTGCATCAGGATTAGTGACCAGAGCATAGCCCAGGATCAGGGTCCTTGTGTAGCTATTTATACCTGCGCAAGGTGTGTGTAAAGAGCAACCAAATCAGAAAAGTAGCACTTACTCCCACTTTACACAAGTGAGAAGGATGACAAGCTTCAGAGCAATGGAGAATCAGGCCCTCAGACTGCCTGGCCAAGGAAATGCAAAGCATAAGCCTAGCTTTCCAGCACAAGACATATTCCACTCTTAGCTGTGCCCAGGCAACCCCATTGATATACGCCTTGCCGGATCGGAGGGGTAACGCACGCCATCAGAGAGGGTCACCAATGAGCAAAATGTGGAACGTCTGTGTTTTATGGCAGGTCACATGATAATTAACAGATCATGCTTATTAACAATAACACCGGTCGTAAAGGATATTTCCCTGCAAATTCAATAAAACCGTTTTTCAAAAAGAAACAGGGAAAACCAAATGCTACCCTCAGGAGCCCCCCACACACACACACACAGGTCATTGGCAGGGTTTAAGCCTTGGACCTTCTATTTGAACTCCAGTAGAAACTGCTAGCTTTTCTGTGGCGCCAGCACTAGGGAGATGTGACACATTCAACCAGTGGATTGCAGAGCTATTAGGTAAACAGCTGCAAAATATTGGACTCAAGAACGCCAGTTCTGGAAAGGGAGTGCTGTCTACTGACTAGAGCAGCAGTGGTATACTAGACAGGCAAGTACCTGGATTTGGCGTGTTCATTCTGAAAGGCAGTGTGGCTAACAGGTGGAGCTTTGGGTCTGTCATATTGGAGACCCGGTTCTGTTCTCAGGGCTGTCGGACATGACCTTGTGCAGCCTCTGTTCGCTTATTTGTACAAGAAGGGATGCATTACTTGACTGCCTTCTAGGAGAGGGGGAGGCGGCGGCTTTACTCAGTGATCATGGCTGTGAAGTGAATAAAGACTCTGGAGCAGAGGGAAGATCTGGCCTTCTAGCACCTGCCTCTTAGCTACGGGGTGAGTGTCATGTCTGCAAAAGATTGCCTGCCTTCACCTCCATCTTTGGGCGTGGGGGGCGATAAGCTGAGCAAAGAGGTAGGTAGGATTTGGAAGCCTACAACCCCATATGTTAAGAAGCCCACCTCCTTTGCACGTATGGTGAGAGGTCAGAAGAATAAGGAAAGAGAGTCTCCCATCATGTAGTCTCTAGGGGTTACGTGTGCCAGGATAATGGCACTGAAATAGTCTCTGCAGTGACGATCTGCCATGGGCCAAGGATTCCTCCACCCACTCCCCTTCAAGGGCCCATTGCACAGGAATGGAGGTTAGTTGCAGGGTTGACCTGGCAGTCCAGATTTTCAGCCTTGAAATATGAATTTCCTTGACGGATTAAGTCATGCCCTTAGCATAATCTTAATGCACTTTTTGTGTGTGTGTGTGTGTGTGTGTGTGTGTGTGTGTGTGTGTGTGTGTGTGTGTGTGTGTGTGTGTGTGTGTGTGGTTAAATCATACACAGCTATGGTAAACAGCATTCTTGAAATACTGAGTAAATATAACTACCACCTTGTTATCCTGTTTAAAAGGTATATAAATTAATTTGAACTCTAACTGGAAATACTGAGGCAGTGACTATGCCTGAAATGTAGTGCTTTTCAATTACACTGAGAAATTGGGCTTTTGAATTTCCAAATTATGCAAGGCAAGGAAGATTCAATGTAATCCATGCAAAGAGAGACATTTGCCAACTTCACAGCGCTCTATGCTAATGTGAAACAGCTGAGAGGTGGGCAGTGACAATGTAATGTTGTCTGATGGTGCCCTCCAGGGGCCAAGCTGTGTATAGGATCCAGTCAAGCACAAGCAACTTTCAAGTGTTCAGGCAAATGTAATAAATAGTGTACATTGTTAACATGATTTAGAACAGGGCAACTGCCCATGTTCATTGTAGCCCTTGGAGAATAGGCACTCTCACAAGGGCTATACTAAACACTGCAGGGAGGGATTCATTGATGTTTGGTTTAAAAAAAAAAAAAAAAACCCACAATTTGTGTCCTCATCCTTCCACCCTCTCCTTTTTTGCATTTAAAACACAAAGGGACAGAGCCACACCCTGCTATGACCCCTTTGCACCACACAATAGCAATCCCAGGACTTTGTCTGAAGCCCACTGGAAAAGAACAGAGATTTCCATTGCCTTCATGCAACAGGCATCTTTATGCTCCGAGGAGTACAGGTAGAGTGGCCAGATGCCCCTATTTTATAGGGACAGTCCTGATAGTTAGGGCTTTGTCTTATATATGTGCCTATTACCCCCCACACAATTACCCAATTTTTCACACTTGCTACCCTAATGCAGGGACCACTCATCCCAGATCTCCCCAGCACCACACACACTATAGCTGCCCTGGAAGCAGAACTGCAAAAGGGGGCAAGGTGGGGCCAGCACAACAGGGGCACAAATCTGCTCCAGCCATAGAGCAAACCCCCATGCACAAGGGAGAGCACTGCAGGAGAGCTACCTCACTGTGGCACAAGCTTTCCAGTGCTCCTAGTGGGTCAGCACAAATCCATACTCCCTTCCCCCTCAACACAGACAGGCCTGTGCTCTACCTTTACCTATGAGTATTACATTTAATGACAGTGGGAGTGAAGAGAGATACGTTACGAGGACATAATTACATTTGTGCCTGAGATAATTAATGAATCCTATGACTCGCCCTACACACATTATGAAAGCCATTCGCCAGAACAATGAATTTTGTTATCTTCTGGAATCTCCTGCAAAAGTGACAACTCCACTGAGATATAATTTCTGCTTAATTAAAAATCTGGAGTTTCTGTACAGAGCGCAGTGAGTCCTTACTGCATGAAAGATGCAAAGTCTTAAGATCTGTCAGCACCAGTATTACCATGCTACAAATTCTTCTGAAAAAACAACTTATGGAATAACCATCTTTCCTGGGAGCGGGTAGCTGGTGGGATGGGTTCATTGACAGTGCTTGTGTATGATCACTTTTATACTGAAGGAATAAAATATGAATGCAAGAGCTCACAGAAAGAGTAGCAGAAATTGTCTGCAATATGCAAAGGAGGGTTCAATACGACTCTCAAAGCCACTGTGCTCCACACTATTAAACATGTTTTTGCAGCTATTTAAACGTTTTTAATATGAGGATTATTGGCTAATGTTGATATTTTATCAAACACCTAAGCCGTAATCAAGAGACAAGGGACAGATCCTGTCACCCTTACTCTTGAGTAGTTCCACTAAAGCAATGGCAGTACTCATGCCGTCAGGTACTACTCAAGGGACCATCTTTTTGTTCTGTGTTTGTGTAGTGCCTAGCCCGTGGCTGGGGTTCCTAGCCACGGCTGTAATAAATAATTGTGAACCAGGGTAGGAAAATTAACTCTCAGCTTCCTCCCATTGACTTGAAGGGGCTTTGGATCAGGTCCTCTAGCACCAAATACCAAGCATAATTTATATTGTGGGCATCATGGAGGCAAAGAGAAGGAAACTCCCCGTTTAAAAAACAAAACAAGTTTCATCATCATTCCTTCACTGAAGTAGAGAAATATGTTTTAACGGAGGTTTAACTTTCCCCAACATCTATTGCTTGATATGAAGTGGACACTCTATTTTGATTAACTTAGTAACCTTCAAGTACAATATATGACTGAGCAGTTTATCTATTCTCTTGATCTTTCAGTGCCTGTTAACTGCTCTTGGCCCACTATGCACATACATTTCAAATGGAGATTTTACATTTAATAAAAGTTACAACTGGGTTGTGACCTGGTGGACAGATGATAAAAGTGAATGGGCATAATTCTCAGGTCCAGATCCTCTTAAAGTTGCTTTATTTTACTGGAGTGGTACAAAGTGACCTTAAAACTCCCATATAATGGCAGATGGGGATTCAGGCACAGGCGGTATGTGAGGAGCAGATGGGGCTGCAGCTGGAGCACACAGCACTCCAGTAATCCATGTTGATATAACCTATGCTTATACAGTGTAGCTCTGTCCCCTTTTAGTGACTAGACCACAAAGGTTTGAGAGTCTGCTATAGCCTTTGAGCTAACAGAGCTGGGTCTTTTAGTACAGGCAGTAGAGACTCATGCCTTTAGATCCAGAAGTTCTTGGTTCAATTTCAGTTGCTGATGACACACCCAAGGGCATCATGTTACACCATGGTACACAATGGCCCCTGGAAGATTATTATAATCCAGCAGAAGTTAGAGCTGCGCAAGGACTGTTGTCTCTTGAGCCAGGACCAGTTCGGCTCCTGCCTAGGGCAGGTGAAAAGGAAGCATCAAGTCACCTTAGCCTCCTCTCCCTCATCTGCACCAAGTTCTGCTCTAGTGCAGCTGATAATCGAGCCTTCAGTGAGGAGAATCCAAAATATCTTGGACATAATTAATACCAGAAAATTGTTCTGCATCTTCTTCCACCTGCCAGTTACATGTTGAAATCGAGTCCAGGGAACTACTGAAGATCAGCTTGATGCAATTATGATTTATGATCAACAATCCAACTCCAATAGCATTCCCCACTCTCGAGGGCAATGTTTACAAATGGATGACCTGTAGCGATGCTGACACAATGTCAATTCCCAGGGTTTAACATGCCCACAGGCTGGACTGTATGCATCTGATTTGCAGTTTTATTTGACCATATGACTCATGGATGAAAAATTACTTTAGAAGGCAGATTGGTAGGCGTTTAGCAGCACAGGCTTCTCTTCTTCCCTAGCTTTGTTTGTTTTGCTTCCCTTGGATCCTTTCCCAGCCTTGCTCCTACTCATGGTTTTGCAAGGTGCATTTGGAGGCGATTTAAATTTGAAAAAGCAGCTAAGGTCCTGGCATTGTTTGCTGGAATCTGACAGTGCAAAGAAAAGCTCCATATTAAGCACTGTGTGACCCTATCGACACTTCCAGATTCTCAGCTGGTGTAAGTCAATGCAGGGTCACTGACCTAGGAGTCAAGTCTTCCGCTTAGCTTCACTAGAAGAGGCCAAATCTTGCACTGTTGCTATTCATAGGGTCCCTCTTAGGCATGCAGTGCTGGGCCAGGATTCCAAGCTGGTGCTCAGGAGAGTGTTAGGGAGCAGGGCCAGCTAATATGCTAGTCAGCACACCATGGCCTCAAAAAGTCTGGTCTGACCATGACCCTAGGCAAGTGATGCACGTGTTGCCTTCTGTAAAGGAGGCTAGTTTGCACTTCACGGAGCAGCTTGCCAGCCTAAACTGTGCGATCCCCTGTGTCTGCTCAAAGTGCTATCAGAACACCTCAATTAATAAATCTCATTAGAGCTGCTGGACTACCCAAAACAAAATGGTGCATGTATAACTAGAGCAGCAGGATATTAGTGCAATCTGTAATTCAGTGATTTTACTACTGAAAGACATTTTGGTGAGAAAAGCAGAATCTCTCTGTGTCCCGCAGGTGGCAGAGTTTTCTCATATAAATACTCCACTTCTAATGTACGCTTAGTGCTATGACCCTGTTCTAGTGCACTGCAAAAAAGCCTTACAGGTTAAGTGTAGACTTGTTGAATGCTTTGTTCAATTCCACCGATTTAAACAATAGCTGCATATCCAGAGATTGTGTTGGATTTGGTCTAGAAAGCACTGAAAAGAAAACACTAATGCCACATACATACTACAAGATGAGCTAACAAAGGAAGATTATCAATGAAATATGCATATGGCATTGAAGTGAGAAATGTAGGATTAAGGCTTATGAAAGGCATTGCTCTTTCATATAGAAGGAAGCAATAATAGTGAACAGAAGGCAATAAAGAAGAAATCTAGCCGTGCTCATCGCTACAATAAGTTCCGCCACTATAGTTCTGTTCCACTGGTATTTCAATGCAAAGTTTGATATCACATGACATTTTGGTCATGTTAGAGCGACACAACATTTTGTCCATAGCAATGTGTATTCAGGGAGCCTTGGTATAGGAGTCAAAAGTAAATAGCGATTTTGGATACCCCAATTTTTGGGTGCCCAGCTTCAGAAACCTTTAAGGAAGGTGAGTGCTCAGCATTTTCCAGAAATTAGGCCTTTTAAGATATTTCAGTTTGGGCAACAAAAGATTGAGGTACCTATGATAAATGAAGGGTCGGGGGGGGGAGAGAATAGCTCCCTTTTAGGAGCACACAGCCAGCCAGTTAGCTGTAAAATCCCTCTTGGTATCTGTTCTCTGCTTGCTTTACCTGTAAAAGGGTAATTGAGAAAAAACTTCCCTTTGTTATCTGTTGTTTGCTCCCTGGAGACAGGGGACAGAGCAGGACAGGGCTGAAGTTATGAGGTAAGCAGCTTTAAAACCAGGTATGAAAAAAAAAAAATCAATTCATCCTCAAACCTACTTCTCTGAAACCCCAAATGTGTAAGTAGATCAGAAATGTTTAGAAATATGTGATTAGGTTATTTTCTTTTATTTCTGAAAGGCTTGTGGACTCCTCTGTGCTAACCCCAGATGCTTTTGTTTGCTTGTAACCTTTAAGGTACCCCCAAGAAAGCTATTTGGGGTGCTTAATTTTTGGAATTGCTCTTTTAAAATCTAGCAAAAGCCTAAGTTCCAAATGTATTTTCTTTTTGTTTTTAATAAAATTTACCTTTAAGAACAGGATTGAATTTTTGGGTCCTAAGAGGTTTGTGCATATGTTGTTTAATTAGCTGGTGGCAACCACTAGTTTCCTTGTTTTCTTTCTCAGCTCTTCCCCGGGGGGCAGGGGGGAAGTGGGGGGGGGGGGGAAGGGGCTTGAGGGTACCCCACAGGAAGGAATTCCCAAGTGCTCCTTCCTGGGTCCAAGGGGTTTTTTTTGCATTTGGGTGGTGGTAGCATTTACCAAGCCAAGGTCAGAGAAAAGCTGTAACCTTGGGAGTTTAATACAAGCCTGGAGTGGCCAGTATTAATTTTTAAAATCCTTGCGGGCCCCCACCTTCTGCACTCAAGGTGCTAGAGTGGGGAATCAGCCTTGACACTACTCCAAAAATTATTAGTCACTTTTGAAAATTTAACCCTAAATCTCACATGTACCAACAGGTATGAAATGTTACATGGTGAAATATAATGGTATTAAGCCCACAATCAAATGAAGCAGCTAGACACAATTTTAAGCATATGCTTAAGTGCTTTGCTAGATCAGGGCTTAATTATAGCTTAGGAACGGTCTTAGATGAAATACTACAAGTCTCACATGGGACCTGAATGACACTGAACGGAACAAAAATAGAGTAAAAACAAAACCAGAAAATGTGCTTATCTCAATATATTGGAGGCCTCTGAAATTTGTTAGCAAATGTTGAAAGGGCAGAACGGTTATCATGGTAAAGGCTCACTAGAGCCCTTTCGCCACATGTTCGAGAAGTATGAATTTTCATAATGGAAATCTGATTGGGTGAAATACCTGTTTAAATTAAAACAACTGATTCTTGTAGCAATTCAGTAGAGCCACAAGAGTCATACTGTGCTTTAGGTCCGGAAAGGAAGCTGCTTAACATAATTGTCAATGGAAAAACCTTTGGTGGTCAGAGTCTGTTGCTTTTCAGGTTTTCCAGCTTTTCAAAAAGAGCTCTCCCTCCTCCCAGAGGGATTTTTCACTCCTGTTGTGTTTTTTCTCCCCAGATGCAGAGTTTTCACTCTGCCACCATATTGTGCAAACCGAATCAAGACACCAAGTAGAGGTATGCGAATGCTTTACATCCTACCAATACAAGCTGTGATATGTAGCTGTGTGAATAAAAGTGGCTTGAAATGGCTCAAGTCCTTCCTCTCTGATTGAACCCAGAGGGTTGTCCTGAGTAACTGTTCTTCCATCTCGTGAGCCTTCACCTGCAAATCCCAAAAGGCTCACTTTTATTTCCCATGTGATTCAACCTCTATATGAGGCCTTTGGTAGGGAGGGTGAGACAACACAAGCTGAAATGGTATCAGTATCACCTAGCTTCACCGCTTCTTGATAGCAAACATAATCAGAACCATCTCCAGCTTTTTCAGTGACAAACTGAAATAAGCACCTGATGAAGAGTGTGACGTGCCAAAGTGAAGTGCTTCAAAGAACACACACACAATTGATTGAGGGCACCTACATCAGTGCACTGTCCTGGGAGTCTTTTGAACACCTCCCATTGAGCATCCAAATAAGCAGGGGGATGAAGAAGGGAGCCACCTTCTATAATTGGCCAGAAGATTGTATCTCATCCTACTGAGTTCAGACCTGGAGACAGTGATTTATGAATCCATGACCTCCAGGCTGAATTATTGCAAGTCAACATCACTAGGAATGAAGCCACACACCTTGAAAAAGCTACAACAAAATGCAGCATCCCGTCTGCTTAGCAGCACAGGTTATTGTATGACACTAGTATTCTGCCCTGTCACACTTGTTTAACAGCCTCTCATTCCACTTGAGTCTATAACGGGTCAAGAACTCTAGTGGGGACAATCCCAGTTGCTGCAAACTTTGTCAGTCTGTTTAGACTCAGGCATAGGTCTAGTCCCTCCCTAAAACATGCAAATTCCAAAGGGCATTTCCATTGCTTCACCAGCAGCATCTCCCAGGTAAAGTTACATCAACTGTCCTACTACTACACTGCAATCTCAGCTAAGCAATAGGGAAGTGTCTGCGACTACCTTCACCTCCCTCTTGCAGCTATGCAGGGTTCTAAGCTGAGTCTGATCCAGTATTGGCACATCCTGCCAATAATCGTCTCATTCTGCACCTGCTGGTTTCCTGCTCTGACTCCAGCCAGGTCTTTAATAGTCTGCCCCCTTCTGGGGTAATAAAGAATCTGTTGAGCCAGGAGTCCAGCAGAGAATCAACAGTTCCAGGTCCCCCACAGGATCTTGACCCCTTTGCTCCAAAGTCCTTACTTTCCCCTCTGCCAGAGAGGGTAGGGGAACCCTGGCCTGGCCATTCCTCTGGGTTCCAGCCCAGGGACCCTGACTGAAGCAGCTGGAACCAGTTCTTCCCAGTTCCTTGCTGTTTCTCTGGCCTGCTTCTCACCAATTCCATAGGCTTTTCCCAGACTCACCTCCTGGTTCTCCCACTTTGGACAGCTTCTTGCCAGTCTGCTACTTCCCAGTAGCCCTTCAGTCTCTCTGGCAGCCCTTTTATCTCTGCAGCTGTTGTGAGGCCACCCATCAGCCCCAGCTGAGCAGGCAATCAGTTTCTCTATTAACCATTTAGTGGCCAAGCCAGCATGCATCAAGGTAGGCAACATCAAGGAGTTGTCATAAGCCTACTAGATAGTAATATAAATCTAGGTGTCACATACTGTGATGCTTTCTCAGGGCACCCAGGATTATGAGTCACTTTGTTACCCCATTTCCCCATCTCAGTGAAAGAGAGACTGGCTGGTGTTAAACTGGGAGTCAGCTACCCGTCACTGCAGTCTGTTAGCCGCTCAAAGAATCTCCTCAGATGTTCTGCCAATCTTTATTTCGCCTTGCAGGTTAATTCTAGGTGCACGCCAATGGCCGAGCCCCATTGAAGAGCATCCTCCAATAGTACCCAGCCCCTTTAAATTAAATTAATGGAGATATCCTATCTCTGAAAGGGACCTTGAAAGGTCATCAAGGCCAGCCCCCTGCCTTCACTAGCAGAACCAAATACTGGTTTTGCCCCAGATCCCTAAGTGGCCCCCTCAAGGATTGAACTTACAACCCTGGGTTTAGCAGGCCAATGCTCAAACCACTGAGCTATCCCTCCCCCCTGTTATTATACACTCACAGAAATTACCAAATTCGCTGTCTCCAAAGAGACAGTGCATTCATCAGCCTGTTCAGTGCAGCTGAGGATTCACACTTAACTTAATATTGCAGCACTTGCATGAATTTATAATAAAACCAAGAATACGTTTATTAACAAAGAACAGATTTCAGTGACCCTGAGTAAGGATCGTAGAAACAGAATTGGTGACAAATAAAACAAACGTAGAACATTTTTCTAAGAGACTAAACATAACTTTAGCAGCCTATCATCTTTTGGCTAACGCAGTTTACTCACCCTCAAAGTCTGTCTGCAGAGCTTGCTGTTTTTCAGTCCAAACCAGGATCCGTAATGGTCACGAATCACTCTCCTCTGCCAAGAGTGTTCCTCAGTGAAATGGATAACAAAGGGGTTCTTTTTCCTTCTTCTTATAGCCCAGCAAATCTTTGAAATGAATCCTTTTGAAGTGTACCCCCAGATGAGAGTCTCCTCCCCCGTGGCTGGTTCTCCAGTGTGCCCGCACCATGCTGCTTTTACACCCCCGTAAAACTTAGTTTTCCTGCTTACTTTACTTGCAAATTTAACTCCCATTGTATTTGACTCACCCTGCTAAATATACGTTAGAGGCAGAGGGATAACTACCTTCCCTCCTCTCTGAAAGAAAACATGTTTCTCCCTATGTTTGGTTACAAACTTTAAAGCATAATATCAGTAAGTGTCTGTAATTCCTCATATAGCGTTAATACATATATTTCACAGGGATATTAATGACCAGTGTGTCACCGACTTTCATTTGATACCCCACACAACATTCTTTATAGATAAATACTATGACAGCAATGTGTTTGGTGTAGTGAGTTTGTCAGGCCTGATGGGTTTTGCTGACAGAGTAGTGAACTACCAATGGGCCTCTGTGTCACACATACTTAGGACCTTTTGCTTCTATAGTTCTTTCTTTTACAGCAACAAATCATTTTCTGTAGGCCCTGATTCTTCTTTTGGGTGGATTAATATTTTTGATACCACTAAGACCCATGTCATTGCCTCTCTTCTGAGTGCATATCTTAGATTTGATATGCCACCATGCCTGTCATTAAGTTGTCATCTGTTTCCATATTTCTTGTTCACTGCCTTAGGGCAAAATTCCCATTCACTTCAGTGGTGCCTTCTATATAGCACCTTATAGCACTTTATGTCAAAACTACAAGCACATTGATTCTAGTAGGGAAATATGCATTGATATGCTTATGATTAGTTCAATTGCCAAATTGTATTTCAAGTGGGAAAGAACATTTGAAGTCTAACAGCCCTCTGAGACTCTATGAATCATGATATAGGATAACAGTTATAATAACCCAAATGTTTTCACACAATGAAAAATACACTATAGCAGGATGAATTATTTCATTTACTTTGAGTTTAATAGGGTTTTTTATATCTATACTTAGCACCTCTAAAAGAAGAGTAATTGCTAAACAATGTCTGCAGGGATTGCAATATGCCGGAATTCCGCTTGCTCTTCTGCCTCTCGCTTTGAACTCATTAACGAGTCCAACTTTCTTTTATGGAATGTCTACAAATATTCGTTTAAACTCTTCGTTTCCTCCTTTCAAAGTCTATTGCCAGCCTTCCCTGGCAAAGAGTCCCGTGGAGCTTGGAAAAAGAAATGGACGACGACTCAAATGTACATGTGTCAGCACATCAGTTTCTCCACTGGGACTAAATATAAACCAACCAACATATTTTCAAGATAATATTACTTCCAATGAGTTGTATTTTAACATACCACAGAACTTTCTCAGAGATTCCCCCCTACAGTTTCAGACTCATTCACTGGAACAGTACTGCGTGGTAGATAATAGGAGCTTTTCTGTAGCCATTATGGTCTGTGGCACAATCTCATTCCCAAAGCCTTTTACATTAATATGTGTCCTTCTGAGACCATAATGGATCGGTAGCTCTGATGCTGTTGTACACTACTACAGTCAACCCCTTCGTGCCTGTAAACTTTCAGGCGAGAAAAAGGTAGGGAGAGAAATAGGGGGAGAGTAGCAGGGAAATTGGGGAAGGTGCCTGCTAGCAAGGGGAGAAACAGGAGAAGGGATCAGGTGGGTCTGAGAATGAGGTTGAACCACCAGTGCCTGGATGTATCAAAAAATCTCTAACAGTGAGGAAAATTGCAGTGTCTCTCTCAACAAGGGAGCTGAGACCAAAATACAGGAATCCAGCCATTGTGGTATCTTCAGAGAAGTTAACTTATCTGCGCAAAAGGATTGTATTTTTAAAAAATCAATCTTGTCTCCTTCTGTAGCTTACCTACCGCTAGTCTTTTGATGATCTGTATTGCAGACAGGATTGTCTAGAGGCCACAATCGGGGATCAAAATGCTGTTGTGCCAGGTGCTGTACACATACATAATGAAAAGATGGTCCCTGCCCTGAAGAATCATTGGATGAGATGCATCAAGTGGGTGCAACAAACAGGCCCGGGAGCACAAAAGAGTAATGATATTATAACAATCAGCTCTTAACATCAGCTTTGCCGTTTGGGCAAGAGGTGTAAGAAAGCAGCTACCAGCACTGGAATTTAGTTATTTGTGGTATGTCCTGCACCTTTTTAAGAGGACTTTGGCTAACAGTCATCACAGAGGTCGGCTGTTAGTGGGTGGAGGACATCCCACACAGTGACCCCGTTCTCCTAAGCTATTGTGATGGACTTTAAAACACTGTTCATTTCAGAACAGCCTTTTTAGGACTTCTGATAATTGAGGCCTGGCCTGACAGTTTTCAACCATTGTGACCACCATCCCACAGATATGGAAAAGAACAACTTCCAGGGCACTTGGTCCCAATAGTCCTACTGCCCCCCTCCACCACACAGACACTTGATATTGTGTGGGACAAGCCCTTGCCTCCTGGGGGGCTGGCTCATAGTCTGGTGAAAGGGTGCGGGGAGGAGAGGAGGTCTGCAGGAGATTGGAACAATCTTCACATGCCTGGAAGTAGCTGATACCAGGAGTGATGGGTAGGGGTCTTGTGGGGGTAGGGTGAGGCTATAGTCAGAGACAGCTGTGAAATGGCTACAGGGTGACATGCCCCAGGTTGCCATATGGGGTAGGATGGGGAGAGAGAGTGGGAGATGGAGAGTGGGAGGTGAAATAGTGGTGGGAAAGAGGGGCACGCTGTTCTGGAAGGGAATTTGTAATGAGGCAGCTGGCTCCTCCTGGAGCACTCTGCTGCAGCAATCTGCGGCACAATCTGCACATCTGCCTCAGTTTCCCCTTCATTCACCCATAAAAAAGTACACAGTCTTTCTCAGTGTCCTCCGCTCAGGCCTGCTGCAAGGCACCTTCCCACAGAGTTCTCCTCACCCAGGCCTCCGGGCCCTATAAGCCCTTCCCCTGCTCTTGGGGTCTACCCTCCAGCATCCACCCTCTTGTTTCACAATCAGCGACCCCAGACCAGGCTGGTTCTTCCTCTTGTTCCTATGGGCCTCTGCACAAGCTTCCTGTAACTCAGCTGGGGTTCCCCAGCTCTAGTCAGTCCTCGTTAACGTTCTTCCTCTTTTGTTCTTCCAACAGCTCTGGGGTACAGCTGTCCTCTGCTGCTCCTCTATCTTGCTGGGTCCCTCCTTTCCTCCTCACATGCCCCTTCTTGTCTCCCAATCTGTTCTCAGCTTCTCCCCCATTTAAATAGGGTTGCGAACTGTTTAATTACACAAACCCAAACACCCTTTCCCCGAGGCCCCACCCCTTCTCCTAGGCCCCTGCCCCACCCCTTCTCTGGGGCCCCACCCCATTCACTCCATCCCCCCTCCCTCCGTCACTTGCTCTCCCCCACCCTCACTCACTTTCACCAGGCTGGGGTAGGGGCTTAGGGGGCAGAGAGGGGGCAGGCTTTGGGCTGGGCTGATGGCTGGGGCAGAAGATTGGGGTCTGGGAGGGGCTAAGGGGTGTGGGCAGGGGGTTGGGGTGCAGGAGGGGATGAGGGATGCGGGCTCAGGCCGGGTGGCGCTTACCTCAGGCGGCTCCTGGTTGGCGGCGCAGAGGGGCTAAGGCAGGCTCCTTACCTCCCCTGACCCTGTGCCGCTCCTGGAAGCAGCCAGCACGTCCCTGCGACCCCTTGGGGGGCCACGGGGCTCCATGCGCTGCCCCTGTCTACAGGCACCATCCCCGCAGCTCCGATTGGCTGCAGTTCCCAGCCAGTGGGAGCTGCGGAATCAGTGCTCATGGTGGGGGCAGCGCGTGAAGACCCTGTGCTTCCCCCCCCCCCCCCCCCAGGAACTGCAGGGATAGGCCTGCCACTTCCGGGAGCGGCGCGGGGCCAGGGCAGTAGGGAGCCTGCCTTAGCCCCGCTGTGCTGCCTGACTTTTAGTGGCCTAAAATCTCCTGGTTAGGCTTCAGTAGCCTCCGGGAGATAGAGCCTGATTCTGCGACACTCCCGGCAAGACCGGGAGGATTGGCAACCCTACATTTAAATGGCCCAGATGCCCATCAGGAGGCAGCCGATGAGTCACAAGTGCACTGGACCATGCACCCTCTTAAGGTTATGTCAACACACACCCCTAGCTCTCATTTGTGCAGGGTTTGAAGTGGGAGGAGGAGGGATCACAGGAAAGGAAGCCCCCTTCCTCTCCCTGGTGCTCTGTCCATTGCTCTACGTTCGTCTTGGTTGGTGCAGTGAGAGCTGCACACCTGTTTAAACCAAGTTTAACCCCTGCACTTGTGTCATGTCTAACTTTAGACTGTAGACACTTCAGGGTAAGGAAAGTGCCTATCTGTGTATCTTGTAAGGCACCTAGCACATTGTGGGCGCAGTCATGTCCATCTGTCTTCTCATTTCTCATTGTCAGAACCCTTATGCAAAAGGCTGAAGGGAGGGATCTGAATATAGAACATCAACCATCTTGCATAGGAAACAATTTTCTCTGAACACCACAAAATGTATTCCTCTAACTATCTGGGGAAGGCATCATCTTCCAAGAGTGAAATGTTGGCATTCCTGCCTTTCATGCTCAAATCATCTAAGTCAGTCATTTGCTAATCTTTTGGCCATATGAGCCCTACAAAGTGAGGCAAAAACCCAAATATAACCCACCAACCAGTTCTATTTTGGCATAATGCAATTCTTTAAGCTTTTCTTAAATCAAGTATTTATTTTTGGACCAATCATTTTCAGTTACATCACTCTCCAAAGGGATAATACACAGTCCCAGATTCTAATTTAAGATGACAATGAATGAAATTTTAGAGAGATTGGAACATTCAGAAAAATTTAAAATATTAAAAATGCTGTGATGTTTCATGATTCATCTTCCATTATTCACTCCTGGTCTAGGTCAGTACAGAGTGAAAATTGTTGCCATTTTATATCTCCCAGAGAAATGTTACTTTCTTTCCATCAAATGTACAATATCCCCCCCCCCTCCCCCCGCCAACATTGCATTGGCTCAGGGCCTAAAATAGTCCATATAAAGTCCTGTATCAATGAAATGTTTAAGATCTGATATGTCACAACCCTTCAAGACTTGGAAATGGGAACTTTATACCATTGGAAGAAAGGGAAGAGTTTCCACAACCCTTTCTTAGAATCATAGAATCATAGAATATCAGGGTTGGAAGGGACCTCAGGAGGTCATCTAGTCCAACCCCCTGCTCAAAGCAGGACCAATCCCCAACTACTTTCTAGACCCAAAAGGCCTTGAGATATCAGGCACTGGAATTACAACGTCATTTTGTGTGGAAAAGTTATTTCAAGTTCCCTGTACAAGTTTCTAAAATGATATTAGTTAAAGCTTCTCTCTCATTCTAAGGTCTATACAGCTGGATTCAAGGCAACACAGACAGAAGGGCACAAACACATCTATGCCAAAAAAAGTTTTGCAGATTTTCTAGCACATGCCTGAGACATTTCTTCTAGTGCTCGCTGGGAATTTTGCTCAAAATCTTTTTCAATCGAAAATGTGGTTTCTTTTAAATCATGGGGAAATTTCATTTTACCAAAAATGTTTTGATTTTTTTGTTGAAAAAATCAAAATGACATATTTTGTTGTTTCAGGTCATCCTGAATCAAAACATTTTGGTTTTCCCTAAATGGAATATTACATTTTGGGTCAGTTCAGCATTAATCTGTGTCTGCCTGAGCTGCTACAGTGGCTCATGGGAATTATAGTTTGGATGCTTCAAGACTCCATTCTCCCCTATGGGCCAGGTTCCTTGGCTGGAGTACCTGTCTCATGATGCCTCACTGGCTGAACCGCTGTGATGCATCATGGGAGTCCCATGACCACAGCATCTCATGGGAGATGTAGTCCAGCCAGGGAACCTGGCTCATAGGGGAGAATGGGGGCATGAAACAACTGAAATTCAACTCCCATGAAGCATCATAGCAGCTCAGGAAAACAATTCAATGTTGAGCCAAGCTGAAACAATACATGTTGCCATTTCTGAATCAGCATTTTTCAGAATTTTTCATTCCGTGAAAAAATTTAATATTTCAACTTTTTGTCCCTTGTGGCAGGCCCCTTAAATTTCTCATGTCCAGCTCCACCTGGCCTGGCCCCAAAATGTTTCAAATTAAAATGACCTCCAACACAAAACCTTCATAGCAAAAAGTCTTTCCTCACAGTGTTCTTCTGGGGGAGGGGAGATTTTCCATCTCTCTTCCACCGCCTGGAAAGGGGGCTCCTGGTCACCCCTTTCCCTCTTGGGGTTCAACAGTCCCTCTCCATTTTTTCCACACAGGGAGAACAGGGAGCTTTTTGTGCTGTTTTTCCTGAAGGTTTGTGTCTTGATTGATTGACTGATTGAAAGAGAGTGGGGGATTCTTGCTCCACCTCGCACTGCAAGGCTCCTGGCCCTGGTGCCCTTAAAGTCCTCTCCTCTCCCCAAGACTCAGTCTTCCCCTGGGAGCATTTCCTCTCTCCCCACATCTACTCCTCCTGTCCCCAGAGACTTTTATTCAGTTGAGACTACTTGGAACAGAGACCCCCCTCCTCCTCCCTTCTGAGTCCTCTTTTTCTTACAGGGCCAGTACACCCCATTACAGGCCTGACTTGAGATTAAAATACATGCCAAAATATTGCAGTCTCCATGGGGTGGAAATTCCAATTTTAGATCAGCTTTAACTTCTTCTCTAAGATACGTCATATACCCAATGTACGAGGGTTTGCAATGGCATAAAGGTTTTATTGACACTCACTTGTGAAGAGCTGCCCACACAGATGTACACAGCATGGCTATTTAGTGAGATTTCTACACACAGTAAAAAGCCATAGAGACCCTTGATATAATTTAAAAAATACGATAAAAATAATACGTAAACGTAACTAAACCGCAGTAGTACAATTCAATGCAATCCACTACTTGAAAACCTAGGAACTCAGAAGGCCATGTGCTCTCGCCACCTACAACTATTCCCCATTCTTATAATCCTCATCCCACACTGTCCCATTTTTGAATGCTGGAGAGGATGGGGTGGTAGAGAACGGATGATCTTCAAGTCACACTGTAAAACTCATCATATGATGCTGAACACTTATTTCTATAAGATTGATTGGCCTCTTTGCACCCACTGTTCTCTTTCCAGGAGAAAAGGCTTCTCACAAATAATATTTATTCTTTATTAAACCAGCTTTCTTAAAAACTTTCCATGTTTCTTTATGCTCACTTGAAGAATATTATGTATGTGAATAAAATAAGGTGCAAATCTGCTAGGATCAAACATTTCTTTGCTAATGCTGCTGATTTAGAACAAAAATGTACGAGATAATTCACATCAGATGGAAATTATGTTGACTTACTTTTTTAAAATAAATATAGAATTGTAGCTAGTCCTTTCCTGACTGCTATATTTTCTGATGGACTCTCCAGTCTCCCATGGACAGAACTCCTTTTCTGTGATTAAATGAAATATACAGCAGCAATTAGTTACTTTAAATTCTTTGAAGTTCCAGATATTGTTTCCTTATCTACATCAGATAAACACACGCATAGGGTCGGTCCCTAATTTGGAAAGAAATACTGGACAAAATCTATACATGAGACCCAGTTTTTTCAAGGGGAAACAATTACAGCAATCAAGGTTTGTCATTTTGTTCTCTCTTTGCCTGGCAGTCTGTTCCTTTGAAGATACCATGACCAAAATGATCTAGATACACCTGTTATTTTTACAAAGGTGCCTCTCTCCTGAAGCAGACCTGAGTGAAATTTCCAGACAGTGTCTGAAGTAACCTTATTCCGTGCTCCCATGAGTTATAAAAACAAAAAGCATTGAGACCAAGAGAGCAGCTCGCTGAAATCATCCAAACGTGCCTTTGCTAATGGGCCCACTTTATTGCTTTCAGCAAAGGAATGCTATTACATTCCTTAATCCACCTGCAAATCGATGATGATTTTAACTCACTTTCAGCACCAAAATGTGTGTGCATGAATTGTATTACCTGACAACTCAGCCACCCATACATGATTGATCAGCATCCTTACCTCTGTGTGTCACAATCACAATAATATGACAAATTCTCTTTGTCATGCTTCAACTTTTGCTGGAGACTAACACAAAACAGGTATAAATTAAAGGGATAAAAAAACATGAGCCATCATGTCACACACTGAAAAAGGTAGCGCTCAAAAAGCAAACAGAAAGGATCCCTAGAGTTCAACACTCAATAGATAAGACTCTGAAAAGTCTTCCCCAGCATCTAACACAGAGAAACCATTTAATAATAACTTGCATTTATTCTTTCAGATTAAACTATTGGTTGGTGTATGTGACTGCCAGAGAGTTGTTTTGTAGCTTTTCAATACATTGCAAGTAAATTATAAAAAAGTAAACTCCCCCTTCTTCCAGCAACATTTCTGCAACGATGGAAGTTCAATGTGTGGGATCGTGCTCAGAATGTAGGGGTTTTAATTGGGGTCAGATTATTAATTATTAGTAGTATTAATTACTGTAGCACCTGGGGCTGGGTTTATAAAAGGCATCTGAAAATCCTACTAGGTGCCAAGCTGAATTTTAGGCACCTCATTACCTTTGAAAATCTGGCTGCTAGATCCTGCAACCCCGGACTGAGGCCCACTGTGCCAGGTGCTGTACACACACATAGTAAGAGTTTACACCATCTGAACAGCCAAGACAGGCAAAGGAAATATTATCATCCCCATCTGACAGCTTGGAACTAAGAAAGAGAAAGATTAAGTGACTTGCAAAAGGGCAGACAGAAAGTCTGTGGCAGAGCCCAGATCTCCTGAGTCCCATTCAAGTGCCTTAACCAGCCTTTCTTATTAATTATTTAATGTTCATCCAGGTTTTGGGTTTGGTTTGTTTTTTTTAAGCAATGGACACTAAATTCTTTACTTACTTTAATCCTTGTCTTAATAACTGAACAATTGAAAGATATTTGATTTTTGGAGATGTTTAATCTAAATTTCTTCCTCTCCCCAGATCCCCATACAATTAGAAAAGACTCAGATCACCACTACAGAGCAGGCATTGAGAACAAGGTCTTGGAACAGTCAATCACACTCTACTTCTACTTAATAATGGATGCTCAAAGTTGAGTGCATCAACTGGGGTCAATTTGGGTGCATTAAAATGCCATAAGTAGCAAATTATGGCTCCAATCCTGCAAACATTTACTCACATGGGTAATTCTGCACAGTAGTCTCAGTTAACTCAAAGGGATTGTGTATGTGAGTATAATTGTGCATGTGCTTATGTGTTTGCAGATCAGGGTCTATGTTTGTATCCACTTGGACAGAGGATACAGCTCTCTGAGATGTAAATAATGTATTTGATTCTCCACAGCCTTGCACCGTGTATATAGTCATTGAGACATCTCAAATATGAGTGTAAAACTTGACACTTACTGTGCACAGATGCAAATGATAATGCAAGGTGCAAGGGCATGACGAATCAGGCCCACTGTCTTTTACAATTTTCAGTTCAAGGGAAGCTTAATAAATCTTTGGTGTAAGATTCCAAGAGCAGAAACATATCATCCCATGCATTAAATCAGCTCTCATATAGAAACTGCACACTAAAACCCTTTCACAAGGCAGATTCATCCAGGGCACTGCTGCCTTCCTCTCTTCTACCTCAAGCTAAGATGCACTGGCCTTGTTTTTTTACAAACGAACACTGAACGTATTATTTCCTTAGGCTAATTATTATCTAGGTCCATGCCACTTTGCAGCAGGTAATTATAGTCTCTGTTGATATAGTTTGTGGCACACCAATAACACAGCAACGCGATGCTGTAGAAACTTTGATGGACATTCAGCTTTGTGCCTTCTGCTGCACTGTAGATTACCACAGGGGATCAGTGTTTCAGAGTTAGAGTGACAACTCAACAAACCAGGCTCATTTTGATCCTGACCCAAATCCCACTGAAGTTAATGGGGAGATTTCCTTCCGCGGACTTGGGAACAAAGCCTTTCTACCTGATCCTGCACCCATTCAAGTCAATGACAAACTATCCATTGACTACAATGGGATCAGGCCTTTTATTTACCGCACTGCTGCCTGACTCATGACCCCACTTTCCCCTTAACATCACAGCTTTGTTACTCTCAGTCCCTGGGTAAAATAATTACAAACCCAATCCGCCTGGTTTTTAACCTACTGAGCATGAATTACACTATATGGGGCCCATGGAATTGTATTTGATGCTGTCTTTTCCCTTAGCTCTACTGAGCTGATTTAAAAAAAAACAAAAAAAAAACAGCCAACTACTTTCTCGGTTTGAATTCCTTGATGTGGCCAAGCTTAAAGTTTTGACATTTTGCTGAAAAGTTTCAATAGCAATTAGTCAAAACAGGATGGCGTTTTGGTTTCCAGTTTAATTCTTACCAGCATGTAGAACAAAGCAGTTCAGCTTCTAATGTACATGGACATTTTAGAGGAGGCCACTTACTAATTACAGGAGTAATAAGAGCTTTCTGGATGGGGGAGTGCCTCTCCAAGAACCTGGTCTAGCTTAATTAATAGGATTTGCTGCGCCTTTAAAATAAATATCCACACAGATGTTACACACAAGCCAAGACTTCCCCTAGAAGCGTGAACAGAGTGCTCCTTTGAGCTCTGATGCTAACCAAACTCTGTGGCTTCACTCCCACATTTAGAACCCTCTCTGGCTCTTCCCTGGATACTCTTGTAATCCGCTGCAGCCCCCAGACCAGCCCTGGTGCTCTCCTAGAACTCTCTCGTTTATTTTAATATTTGGCTTTTATTTTTTGTATTCTGACTGGTGCATCAAAAAGAATTAACTCACCCAAAGTCAAGAGGTAGGGTGGTCTGGATAGTGGCATTGGACTGGGAACTAGGACACCTGTGATGAGATTCTGCATTGCATCTCTAAGAGGAGCGGCACAGAACTCATAGCCCAAGAGGAGGTGAGGATAAAAATGGCTCAGAACCGATTTACACCCTCTTATTCTGGGCTATTCCACAGGTCCCAGAGCAGCATAGACTCCTTTGGTGTCCCATCTAATTAATGGCAGTCTTCTTAGCTGCCTATGGACCATACCACTGCCTGGAATCTCTGGAGCCCTGTAGGCTGTGGCCCCACTCCCAGAATTACCCCTACATCAGGGCTTGTGAGGGAGTCCTCAGACAGTACCCTTACGTCTGTCATCCACAGTTCATACACACAGCTAATCCTCCTCTGTTCCGATCACTGGGCTTCAAAGCCTCTTTATACTACTCTGATCCTTTTGCCGAGCATGAAGGGGTTAAGGATTTATTCCTCTGGATTTTTTGCCCAGCTCTGCCACCAATCTGCTAGACGACCTGGGCAAGTCCTTTCACATTCCTGTACCTATGGGTTCCTTTACACCCTTTGTCTGCGCTGTCCATTTCGACTGTTCGTTGTTGAGAGCACGGCCTGTCTTTTATTATCTGTTTGTAGCACAATGGGCCCCGATCTCAGTTACAGCATCTAGACCCTGCTGTAACACCAGGAATAGCGAGTTAATATCAGCGTTACAGGCATTTGATAACACGTTTTGAAAATAAACTAGAGCAGGAGGCAGGAGACCTTCAGTGCTCTCAGCACAGTATCTCTTCATGTTCTGTCTTTAAAGCTCTGGGCTGCAGGGATTATGATGCATCTTATCTGGAAATGTTATTTCACCCAGATACCACAGCGGAAGAGGCCTTCAAAAACATGTAATATTATTACTAGTTTGAGGAGTTAGAATGCACGGCGACTGAGCGCAACACTTTTTTAGTCACTTAGCATAAGAATACCTCACATAGATAGTAAGCTGAGTGGGGCAGGGACTGTCTTTTCATTACGTGTGTGTACAGCACCTAGCACGATGTGGCACACAAGGGCCCTGATCCTTGATTGGGATCTTTAGGTGCTACCTCAATATAATTTATACTAAATAATATTATAGGACCAAATTTTCAAAAAAGCAAAGGGGGTGGGCGGGGTATGCTTGACATAGATTGATATCCAAATACTCCAAAGCACCCCTGGAAACTGGGTTTACATTCACATGTTTGTACAACTGCAATCTACACACCTCCATCGGGGCAAGTTGGGGGGGGGGGGGTTGTATACAAAATGGACGTGTGGAAAAAAAACCTATTCCCAATTGAAATTTCGGGCCAGAGTGTCAAATGCAAACAAACTCTCATATGGAATTCAATACTAGCATTTCCATAAAAGAGAAGGAGTGTTATGAAACTCGTTGCATTATTTATCCCATAATAGTGGTAGAAGTTTCACAAATGTTATCTCCATGACAACAAGTAATTACTTGGCATCCCTTAGCTTGCACATAAAATTAAGTGTGTCATATGTTAACTAGTAAAAGTGAAGAAATACAATTTAGCTGCTTTACTTTCTGTAGTAAACATTTACAGAGCATGATATTTTTTCTTGATAATTTGGTAGGTCATTGGAACACTAAAAGCTAAACATTGAAGACTAAGAAAATTTATGCTTCATATAGAATGTAGCTGCTACATCTGTAAAGCAAGTTAATTATACTGTATCGTCAGAGTGTTGTCTGGAGTGTCAGTGAGAATCAGAATACATAGAACAAGTCAGCCCCCTCCAAATACCATAAAAGATGGCAGGGTGAGCATTACCAATGTACTTTTTAGAGAGGGGCCCAATCCAAAACACTAGGGATAACATTTTCAAAAGTGCCTAAGTGACTTTAGGAGCCTGGGATTTAGGTTTCTAATTGGCTTAGGTGAAAATTTCACCTAGAGCCAAACTTGTTTGACATGTGAGAAAGTTTTGAGCCAGAGCCAAACTCTGTGTCTCAACCCCAATTCCACCACTTTTGACCAGTGCTGTTAATATGTCTCTCTCCCAGGGCCGGCTCCAGGCACCAGCGAAGGAAGCAGGTGCCTGGGGCGGCCAATAGAAAGGGGCGGCACTCCCTCCGTTATTGGGGCGGCACGTCCGGGTCTTTGGCGGCAGTTCGGCAGCGGATCCTTCACTCTCTCCTCCTCATCGGCGGCAGCTCAATCGGGCTTTTCTTTTCTTTTCTTTTTTTTCCCTTCGCCGCTTGGAGCGGCAAAAAAGCTGGAGCCGGCCCTGATCTTTCCCACCCAAAACAAAAGAAAGGAAAGATTGTTTAGTAACTAGCCTTGTTAGTCTGGATCTGTAAAAAGCGACAAAGAGTCCTGTGGCACCTTATAGACTAACAGACGTATTGGAGCATAAGCTTTCGTGGGTGAATACTCACTTCATCAGATTGTTTAAAAGCTCAGCACAAAATATATCAGAGTGAAGGGATGAATAACTTGGCCATCATCCCATGGATAGATTAGATTCGCTCTCTCTGTGACATTGTACATCGTTATCATGAATGGTTTCTATGAGTTTACAGAGCTGTGCTGTTGTCATCTGACTTTATATATATTGTCTAATATATCCATGGGATGATGGCCGAATTATGGCGTGCCTTCACTCTGATATATATATATATATATATATATATATATATATATGTTGGTGCTTACCACCAGATGGGTAAAATCAGCTATGTGCTACCCAAGAATCATCTTGAGAATCCCAAGCTGCCCTACTAGGACAGCTTTCCTTCTGTTTTGTCCTATCAGCCAGAAGTAATCCAAAAATGTAATACGAGGCAATGAGAACCATACCAACAACATAACATACATAATATGGGGAGGCCACTGGTGGGCAGAGACCACAGCCTACCATGCAGATCAACATTGTCTCATTGTGTCCTTGTATTCCCCTGTCATTCTGTCTCCATCTGTTGTCTCCCACTTAGATTATAATCTTTTTGGGGCAGGGACCATCCGTTTGTTCTGTGTTTGTACCGCGCCTAGCACAATGGGGTCCTGGTTCAGGGCTCCTAGGTGCTATGGCAGGGATTGGCAACCTTTGGCATGCGGCCTGTCAGGGAAAGCCCCTGGCGGTCCGGGCCGGTTTGTTTACCTGCCGCGTCTGCCAATCATGGCTCCCACTGGCTGTGGTTCGCCGTTCCAGGCCAATGGGGGCTGCAGGAAGTGGCGTGGGCCGAGGGATGTGCTGGCCGCCGCTTCCCGCAGCTCCCATTGGCCTGGGACGGCGAACCGCAGCCAGTGGGAGCTGTGATCAGCGGAACCTGTGACGCAGCAGGTAAACAAACCGGCCCGGCCCGCCAGGGGCTTACCTTGATGGGCCACGTGCCAAACGTTACCGATCCCTGTGCTATGGTAATATAATTAATAAATAAATAACAACAAAAATAACTTACTGTGCCTTGAAACCTATGAGATGCACACAGGAGTTCTCGCATTTTGGGAACAGTAGGCCTTTAAGATTATGTAAATTTCTGATACAAAAGCATTATTTTTCCTTAAGGATTACTAAAGGAAGCAAAAAGTAAAGGGGAGGAGGGAGAGAGAAGACCCAAATCCTATTTTAATGCCTTCCCCCACCTCTAATCCTCTACCACTTCTTCCGCTATACAAAGATAGCAAACAAGCTACTGGATAATTACAAATTTTTATCTGTAATACAGAATGGTATCATGGATAATTTTCTATCCATACACAGTCCTGAATGATCGCATTGGATTTAAAGAACCAAAGTAAACTTTAGTCTCCTCTCACATACTCTGGTGTAAATCAGGAGTAACTCCATGGACATTACACCACTGTCAGTGAGATCAGAATAACGCCTCATGTGTGTACATACACATAACTAACTTCATTTCTAAATAGCCCAGCCTGCTACTGATTGCCTCCACCGGGTTGCAACAACACTATACATGTAGTTATTTCCCAGGAAGCTTCCCTGAGATGCAGTAGTCTGTAAACAACAGATGGTGAGGAGGTTTTGTTTTGGGGCTTATGTGTTCCAAAAATAAAATAATCAGGAAGATGATGAAGCTGTAATTCTGGCTAAAAACATCCTAATTTTATATGAATAAAAGGATGCAGATACGTATGATTACTAGACAATTATAGTCTATAGGGTTGATCCAACTTCTATGGAAGCCAAGGGGACTTCTCCTAACATAGTTTTAATAGGATTGACATGGATTTAATGGAATTCAGACAAAATTTACATCCAAACTGGGTTACAACCATGTTGAGAAACTATTCTAAAACTCTTGTCTGCATTAGACTTTTTTCCCTTTAAAATTCCACACTATTACTCCCACTGTTGTAGCTCTAGTGGTTGTGGCAATAGTTGGAGGGCAATTTGTAGACAAGCTGTTAGCAGCTGGCATTTTCGCTACTGTGTTAGCTAACCAGTTCAGAACAGAGTTAGACAACATAGGCGTTAAAGCTCCATGGCTGATCTAGTACTCCCATGTGCGTTACCACTGGTGAACCTGTATGGGGGGCGGGAATGGTGGAGATAAGTCATTAGACTACTTCAAGGCTGAGATTACTAGTGTGGTAGTTTAAAGATGTTCCTGTCCAAACTGATCAGGGAAATCATGTGCTGCCTACCTACAATCATGCTAGAAAATGGTTGCCATGCACGATTCTTGCAGAACATAGTTGGGGCCATCTTAGGTGAAACTACAGCATGAATACCCTTACATTAACATGATAGCTAGTATGCCTAAGTACCATAGTAACTGATATACTAAATATGGGCAAGTAGACACAAATGAGAAAGCCTTCCTTTGTTTCTGAAATTCTACAGTTTTGTTCCCAGTTTGAGAGTATGCTATTAGTATATTCATTAAGAATATTTTTTCCAATAGATCTCCCATCCCAGCTATCTGAAGTTTGCATGTTTCAATTACAACAGCAGAATTCCTTGATTGGGGGGGTGGGACAGGATGGAAAGTTCTGTAGGATCCATTTTTGACTATTGAAGTGCAATTCACTGTGCTTCTTTCATCATAAAGAACACACCACAATGGTCAGATTATCTAGCTGGAAGCAATGAGAGCTTAATTGAAACCAAAGATCTAAAAGCAGAATGAATACTTATCAGGAAATTGTTAGACTAACGGATTCCCATTAGTGACATGTTTTACTCACTGACTTTGCTGTCTCACTAGTAAAACTGTAAATCACTGCCCATAACATATACATTCACCATAACAATGTAATTATTACAAAAATAGAACTGTGATTGCATAACGTTAATCTAATTTTGATGGGCCAAATGCTGAAATCCTTAGTTAGGTTTTACTTAGTCAAAACCCCTAAGGAATTCAGTGCTTCGGTACAAATTTTGTCTACTAATAAGAAAGGTGGGTCTAAACCACTTTGAAAATAGACCCTCAAAAAAGCCCAGGGCCCTTTAAATCTCCCCTGAGTCCCAGGGCTCCCAGCCGCCTCTGCAGCTGGTAGCTCTGGGGGTGATTTAAAGGCCTTGGGGCTCCCAAACACAGCCGGAGCCCCAGGGCTTTAAATCTTGATTTAAAGGCCCGCCTCTTCCGTCTGAGGCCCCACCCCTGCCCAGGACTCCGGCGTACCGCTAAGTCCTTTAACTTACTTTCACCCCTGGGTTCAGTCTTTCCCTCATTCATTTCAGAGGAAAATAAGAGTCTAGTCATGTTTCCTCTCATATCAGCTGGACATTTTTTGCCATTCACTTCAAGGGGAGCATGACTGAGCACTTAAACATGTTTTTCTCCACGTAGCAGTAGCCTGAGAATGAAGTATCATTCTATAATACTCACACGTATAGATACAGGCTGGATGGAACATATTGATTTTTCAGCAGAAATTCAAATACTGAACAATTTCATCTGGAAACCAAAGTATTTCAGCTTTTGGGTGTTTGATTTTTTTGAAAAAAAAAATCTAAACTTTCGGCAGGAACTAGACATTTTGCAAAAAGGGCCCTGTAGTCCGACACCCAAATATTTGATCAAAAACAGTTTAGCTGGAAAATTTTCGACCAGTCCTAATAGAGGTACCTAGGACTCATTCAAATCCTCCACTAAAACTGTGCAAGATTTTGAAATACAAACCGGTATGAAAAGATATGCTGTTTGCTAACATAAACATACAACTCATCTGCTATCACCTAGCTGAAGCTATTAGATTGCAGTTATTAATTTACTACTCAGCTCATAAATAAGCATAGGCCCCTTTGCTCTGAATATGCAGATCATTAAGGGGAACAGTGATTGCAGGTTTTCCAAACTTCCTCTGAGTAAATTACTTCTCTTGCCCTTCGACACTGCCCCTGCCTTTCGCTCTGCACATCAATCATCTCCTCTCATTTGCGCTGCCACGGGAATGGGGAGAAAGTAGCTTTTCACATTTGCGCCGTCTCAGGGATGTGGGAGCTCAGCTGCAAACAAAGGTGCTCACTCAGCAGGTATGTTGCCTCTTCCACAGATGATGCAGACATTTGTTCTATGTCTTGTTCATTGGATTCCTTTCAGCATGGCGGTATATTGGAAATATTTATCTCCACCATTACTACTCCCCAGAGGTCCGCCAGTGGTAACGCACATGGAAGCGCTATTGTAGACCAGCCACAGAGCTATGAAAGGTACCCAGCGGGGTGTTAAAGGCTGCTGTGCTCCAGCTCAAATAGAGGCTGTAGACAAACGGAAATTAAGAGCTAGGAGAAGTCCTCCTCCCAGCAATCAGACCCAAGCTTCCTGCACATCTGCTCTCATATTTATGTAACCCTTTTGCCCGTCTGAGTGGGCAGCAACAAGGGCCGGGTTCAGTATCTAGGGGTTCCGTTTCAATAACACAATGTAAAACCGGCTCGAGCCCCCACCCAGTGACCTGGGACAATTACATACCCACCCCCCGGGCGCCTCTAAGAGGCAATACTTCCCCTCTCGCAAGCACGGAGTCTGAGTCTAGCAAAATCCTTTTAATAAAGGAGGGAAACAAGGCGGCATTATGTTGGGGAAACACCACAAACAGGATTCATAACACAAACCATGAGCAAAAGACCCACCCCCAAGTAAGTTTTGCAGTGTCCTTTTCCCCTCAGGATCTTAAGTCCAGCAACCCAAAAAGTCACCCAAAGTCCCAAAAGTCCAACACCCCAAAAGTCTCTTGAGTCCAGCAACCCAAAAATCACCCAAAAGACCAACAACCCAAAAGTCTCTGTCCCTGGTCAGTGCAGCCTCAGAGTTCAAAAGTTTATCTGCAGAGTTTTACCTCCCAGCCTGGGTGGAAATGGGAGGGGGGCGCAGGGGTGTTAAGGGGCACCTTACATGGTCCAAGGCCGACTGCCCCGCCTCTCCGTGGGATTCTTCTGCAGCCTTCACCACGAGCCACTCTGCCAGCCGCTCCACCAGCCGTCCCGTGAGCTGCTCCACGAACTGCTCTGCCAGCCACTCAGCAATATATCTTCAGCCCCCCCCCCAACCCAACCCACTCTGTGATTTCAGCTCTTAGTAATTTTAGCTTTTTAGTGATTTCAGCTTGTAGTAGGGGAGCCTCAGTGCTGGTGCACCATTGGCCCAAAGTGAATTCACCTCAGCAGCCTGTAACTAGACTCCTAATGGAATCAAAATTGACTCTGATATTCTACAGTGGAGAGGAGACAGTGCAATTGGTGTTTCAGGCCCTCAAAAGGGACCCATACCATCAGATTCAAACATCTGTCCCCGGCCTCTCTCAATTCACTGGGTTTTGGAACCCATGTCCGTTGTCTAGCGAGTGCTACTTAGTTGATGGCAAGTCCTTCTGTCATAAAACAGTTTCACTGTCCTTGATTCACATAATCAGGGTAACAACACTTTATTCTTCCTTCCTCGATAACAGAGAAACTGGGGATCCCACAGCAGCCAAAGTGACCATTTGGGTTTCTCTGGGCTCATGCTAGGCGGGGTGGGTGTGCCTATGCAAACAAGATCAGCCCCTGAAGTTCCTTTCCACAACTCGCCACAATTCACCACCAGATGTCAGGGTAGAGCTCATCCTGACTCTGCTTACATCTGCAAGTGGACACAGTATAAAGGGCAGGAGGGTGGGAACAGAGAATGGTTGGGTCTAAGGATTATTAAGCATAATCCTTCCCATGTTAATGACACACTGATATGTGTGTCCTCCCCTCTTAGGCCTGACTCCCAGTGACAGACAGGGGTAGTTTGGCACCTCACTTATGCGGTGCAGGGTGAAGAACCATAACCTCAGCTTGTTATATCAGTTGTAATTTCTTTTCTTTTAAGGCTCTTATTGAGAAGATACCATAAAAATACAAGTGCTTCCATCCCATTACACAGAAGAAAGTGGATGCCATTTGCATGCCTTGTCTATTTAGACTGTCAGCTGATTAGGGTAAGGACTGTCTCTTGCTATCTATATGTACAGCCCCTAGCACAATAGGGCCCTGATCTCTAATAGCAATAACAGTTATGAAAAATGGCCTAGCAGCTTTCCATTTTAAAAATCCCTTTGTTTGTGTAGAAAAAGATAGCAATGGGGGAGGCGAGGCTGAATTTAAAAAATGCCCATTCACGGTGGCACCAACGTGAAGATTTGGAAGGAAATGGGTCAATGGCAGATGCCGCTGAAAAAATAAGTTAAAGCTTTAACTACAGATGAGCTTCAAGACCTAAAACATCCACAGCAGCATTAGTCACTCTTCCATCAGACACTGAGAATGAGTAGCTAATAGTTTCCTGCTCTCTGCTAAGCCAACAGCTGCTTAAATCACATTAAGAGGCCAGTATACATGGCTGTATTTACTTTATTACAAGATGTGTCTGTAATCTCACAATGAATCATGTGATAACTTTATCTATAATTATAAAAACCCAGCTCCGGATTGTTGTGCTTGGAGTGACAGCATTAGACAAGAGATTGGAGTTCAACCCACACATGCAAGATGGAGCAGGAAGAGTCTGGTTTATTTCAAAACTCCACCCACATGATACCCCCTCTGCAGGACAAAGAGCAATAACAGATTCCAACTGTAGGACAGGATTAGCACTCTTATTGGCTGACTAGGGAAGTTTACTTACACCAAGGGGCTGCAGTAGAATGAGAAAGCAGGACCTGGGCCTGTAGAATGGCTTCACTGGGACGGGGGAGTATGCAGTATTGCCAGCCCCAAGTGTCCAAAAGTTATGTCAGTCCCCACAAAAAATGAGATTGCCTTAAAACTCATGAGGTCGTTTTTAATCATGAATTTGGGGTTCTTTTTCTTTGCTGGCAGGTTACAGAACCTTTACAGGACACTTACTTTGCATTTTCAAGATGCAAACATGAGGGCTAGAAACATACTTTTTTCTGAGATTCTCATGTAATCTCTTGATTCCAGCAGCTGAGGCTTTAAAAAAATAAACACCAAATATTGTGTGGCCCATGCTAAAACTGCAAGAGCTGGCAACAATAAGTATGTCAAGGAGCTACTACACTTTCCACCTGTCCTCCCCCAATCCAGTTCCATTTGCTTTTGTTCCCCTCCACCAGTCTAAGTGGAAGGGAGAATCAGACTCTCCATTATTTCTTCTGATTACATATCCCCACTACCTAACAAGGGACTGGCCATTCTGTATACTGTCTGCCTCCTGCATTGGCCCTCTGGCGTCTCCCCACATGCACCTTTGAATCTTCCCTCTCTCAAACTACCTTATTGATTTGCGATATGGAGATGGGGGAAATCCACATCTGTGCAATATTGCTATACGTAGCTGACTCTTCTGTATTCAATCCTTTGCTTCATCCATGGGAAGAACTAGGGTCATGATTGCATAAACCTTTGAAGTTCAAAGCTGATTTGAACATGTGCTGAAATACAGCATCATTAGAGCATTTATACCATAAGTGAAGGGGATTAGCTATTGAAAGGAAGTCTGTTTCAATGTTTACTTCCACTTTTGGTAATGTACAGAAAAAATTAACATATGAAAACACCAGATGTGACTACCAGCTATCAGCAAGAAAATGGCATTGTGCTTGGATCAAATTTGCCTGTTATTTTGGGAATTCCTGTGCTGTCTTTTTCCGCGTAGACCTTTTTAGATATTTATGTCTGGGACCCGCATGGTAAAATGATTTATTGAGAACTAGGAAAACACATCTGAGTTTCTCGTTGAGACTTCACTTTAGTATGATTGTATTGCTTCTCTTACACAGTTGCAGGGCAGAGCCAAAAGAACAACATAAATTCTACTTGGTACCCTTCAGTTCATGTTCAAAGTATTTGGCACACATGATCTATGCACTAAGGTGATACTCTAACAGAGACAAATTATGTCAAGACATCTGAAAGTCATCATTTCTGTGCACATGCATGCATTTTAAAAGAAAATCTACAAGAGGATCAAAAACAAGATTAAACCACATCTGTTTGGGTTTAAGCTACATTGTCTATAGAGTTCAAAGTTGTTTCCTTTTGTCTAACAAAAAAAAAAAACCCTTCCCAGCTGGTTTTTATCTTAAATTCCTCACCACTATCAAAGAACTGTTTTCATTGGCCAACCAATGTTATTTCTAAAACTTGAGCTAGTTAGGAAAAAGAGCTAAGTAAGAAAATATGCTTTATTCATCAAAGGTCTATCCTCTGTGCCTTTCCCTGGCGCACAGAGAAAACTAATAGAGAGGCTTCATCAGGTTCTAATGGGAGCAGTGTATCTACTGTATGTCATCATACCGTAAATTAGGGCTTCGGTCATTTTACACAAGTTATTGGCTACAACTGACACTGATAAGGAAAACATGAAAAAGAGAATGAATTGGAAGAGGCACAAATTATATAATAAATTAATACAATGAAATGCAATGCATGGGAAAGAAAACTGTTTTGAAAGCTGCCATCAATCAGTAAACAGATTTGTTTTCTATAAATGCATGTGATTCGCTATATTGCTCTAACAACATGCTATAGCAATCACTGACTATATATATATATATATATAGCTCATACTAGACGATGAAGACCCAACATTTTATGTTGTTAAACAAAGGGTATGATAAGTGGTAAAACAAGAACTGTTCAATCACAGTGACAGTTCTCTGTATTAGAATGGAACTTAAGACAGAAATATGAAATTAAATCAAGGCAATATGATGTGACCGCTCCACACCAAGTGATTGTTTTTCATGTTTCTATTTACACTCTACCTATTATCAAAATCAACATTATTACATAATATCATTTTCAATAACTTCAGATGTCATATAAGGGTGTGTTCCGACTTCCAAAACCTCTTTTTGACTTCAGTGTGAGTTGGCTCAAGCATGTCGTGAACTATGTAATGTCTCCCTTAAACAATCACAGCCTTGCTTATTAATCCTATCAATTAATATATAGCAGTGTCAATTTTCCATTTGACTTTAAGGGGGACTTCTTACATATTTAAAGTTAAGCATGTGCTTAAGTGCTTGGCTGGATCAGGGCCAGAAGCTTCAGGATCTTGCATGGTTGATAATTTATTTAATTAATTAATTAATTAATAATTTCTGGGTCCGTAAGAATGAATTTGGTTGAATTTTAAAAACACACACACAAAAATTCTCAACACATAAGAAATATGTGTGTCATTTGCATAGAATATACATTTGCCACTGGTAATTTGTTCTCCTTGTTAATGTTAGTCATAAGACACACAATTATGTAATGATATTAATTCATTACAGCACTGAATATATTAAACTTTGAAGCTTGAAAAGATATGCAAATCCACCAAAGGCTGCACATCACCATAAACAGGCGGAAGTATATAAAATTGCAAAAGCAGAGAAAATGGCAAGAGTTCGTTCTGAATTTTTAAATGAACTCTTTATGCAATTTTCAATATAATTATAATCATAATTAGAAATACATCCTCAATGCTGTGTAAAGCACTGTAAGCCTACCGGGCCATGTTAACCAGCCATGATACACAAACTCAGTTCATCTTTGGGAGCAGAGAGGTCAAGCCCTGCAGAAAACTTACCAGTACCATTCATTTTGGAGATAAGCTCATATTATGCACTTCCTATCCTGGGTAGTTGTGTTAGTTCTGCAAAAAATGAAGAACAGTTTTAACAAGCAAAAAAGAGCTTTTGGGGTTGGAGGGGTGAATTTCACCACCCACAAAACTGAAATATGTGCATCAAAATGGGCATACACGCAACTATGGAGCTATTGTCCTCTTTCCCCTCATTTAAGGAACTTAAAGGAAAACAAAGAGAGTTGCAGTAGAAGTAAAGACAAAGGCAGATCCTACTGCATGATGTACTATGTGGATGATTTACTAAAGCCTTTCTTCAGAACAGCATCCCCCTCAGAAAGCACTTGACCTCAAGCTTAAACATTCTTAAGTGCTTCCCTGAATCAGGGCCTAAGTTCCACTCAATAAAAATTGTGCTTTGGCATAAAATAATGAAATAATCATAAACCAGTCTTGTGGTCTATTTACAAACTCCAAACCCCACCTCCCCACAATGGACAGAAAGATAAGTAAATGGGCTGGAATAAAATGATTCAAACAATGAGGACTTTCTTTACAATGAGCCATGTAAAGCCACAGAGAATCCGCTATGGACATCCTCATGATGGGGGTTTCATAGTCAAGGCCCTATCTCAGGACTAACCCTTGAACAATTCAGGATTGACCCTCAGAACAAGGATAACCTAATCTATTTCAATTGCCATGATAGGGCATAGAAAAATAATAGTCCTGAAAGTACCCGGTGCCTAGATTACTAAGCAGCTGCCATAGCAAGTTCAGCTCTTGAAGACAGTAAGCTCTTTGGGGCTGGGCATGTCACTTGGTTTCTGTGGGCCTGCCCCCAGGGTAAGGTACTACACAACAAGAAGAAAGACGGCAGAACTAGGCACTGTCTTTGCAACTTGTTCACTAACAGATCACAAAATTTTCCAATCTATTCATTATTCAATATTCACAGATTTTTATAGCAAATAATTCTTGGTCTACAGATTTTCTTAATTGCAGGTGTACAACTTGGAATTTACACAGTAATATATGTAATTATGTTGTTGTAACTTATAAACCATATGTAGCTAACTTTTCTAACCAACACTATACACATTTGGCACTCAATATTTGACTGTAATATTATGCATTTGCAAGTTGCATATTACAATATGTGGTATAACCACATAAATCATCCAGTTTGGAAACAGGAACAAGTCCAGCTACTTTATGTAATTAATCAATACCACACAAAGTGCAAATTGTAAATCGGGGGGAGGGATAGCTCAGTGGTTTGAGCATTGGCCTGCTAAACCCAGTGTTATAAGTTCAATCCTTAAGGGGGCCATTTAGGGAACTGGGGTAAAAATCTGTCTGGGGATTGGTCCTGCTTTGACCAAGGGGTTGGACTAGATGACCTCCTGAGGTCCCTTCCAACCCTAATATTCTATGAAATCAATGATTTAATTTTACAAATAAATATACAATTTGATTTTGGCTTTCAGTGACTATTTGAGGACTAGAGCCAAAAATGTACATCCCATGGCTGTTCATACTAATAAAGTTCAAAGGGTAAAAAAAAAAATTTATCACATGTGTAAAGAAGTCCCACTGGGACTCATGCTCCTTAGTCACTTAGATGCCGCTGGTAATTTTACCCAAAACCCCAAAGAGTTCCAGAATGGCAACACAAAAGTGTCATATGTAGAGTTATTTGGGAAAAAATGGTGTGGTAATTTCTACGATATTTCCCCTTCTCATTTTTTTCCATTGAAATTCCAAAATTTGAAATGTTTTGAGACGCCCTAGACACTAGCACGGATGACCCAAAATAACATTTAAATCTGAACAAATATTTGTAGAAACTTTTCCCAGTTTTCCAGCCGTATCTGTAACATTCACTTCTTCTCTCCAAAATCTAACATTTCAAAGTAGCCTCTTTACTTCTGTGTAAATGGAATAGTTAGTGCTGCTACTCAGTCTGTGAGCATAAGTTTAGACACCACTTTGGAAAGTTTGGCTAAGACTAAGTCTGAGGAGCAGAAAATAAGTTATTACTGGGCTCTCCAGAGAGGGAAAAGTTCAGGGCTGGTAATAAATCAAAATGGAGAACAATGAGGAAATGAGCTGCCAATTCAGCTGACCAATTCCTGGCACAGAATGGTGATTAAAGCCCCCAAACTATCATCATTACCAGAAGCGTTTCACTTTTTCCAGATTGCTGTAGTATGCATCCAAAGCTACTTTCTATCTTTATACTAAAAATGAGCTATGTAGCTAGCTGGGGACATGTGAGATACTGGATCTAGGGCAGAGCTTTCATAAGCACCTAAGCCCCAGAGCCTCAAAGGTATTTAGGCACTTAATTCCCATTGACTTTTAAATCAATGGGAGTTAGGTGCCTAAATAACTTTGAGGATTTGGACCGAAATGACTTAGGAGTCTCAGTCCCATTTTCAACAGTGATTTTCAGTGACCCTTAGGCTATGTCTATATTGTATCATGGTATGGTCTACATGGATGGCAATTGCAGAGCGCACCAAGGAGTTGCACTCTAAATACTCCATGTGGATGCCGCTGGCACCAACTAAAAGGTACCTAGCTTGCATGAATGTAGCCTTCTTTCAAACACAGGGCAGTAACAGTGCAAATCTTTGGTGTGCTCTGCAATTCACACCCCCATAGTCCTCTCTGCAGTGCAATGTAAACAAGCCCTTAGACTCTTATAGTACCTCTTCAAAATGGGACTTAGGCGATTTGGAAAATTATACCCAGTTTTTCTATTGCAGCCGTTCAGTCCTGAATCTCCACGCAAATTGGGATTTTTTTAATAGCATGCACTGTTGGCCTGCTCCTACTCCTGTTGAAATCATGACATCACTGAGAATAAAGGTGGGCTAACCCTTTTGAAAATCTCATCCTGCATCTTTAGAGTGGTGCACAAACCTAAGCCTGCATCAACTCCCAGTCCCAAACCCTGTAAGATAGCTGTTATTATCCTCATTTTATAGGTGGGGGAAATGATTTACATATAATGGAAGTGATTTGCCAAAGCAAGTCAGTGATAGGACTGGAATTAGAACTCAAGAGATCCTGGTTTCCTGTCCTAGGCTCCGCACTGTACATTGTGCTATCTTGCAGCAGTTGGATCTGTTTTGAATTGTGGCTTGAGGAGCCCACAGCGGCCCACAAGAGGCGGTCACACGTAGGCAGGAAGGAGGAGGGAGCTGGAAGGAGACCTGTACATTACTTATTCAGGGCTCAGCAAAAACGAGCACTGGCCACATATAAGGGCTAAATTACAACTCTGAGAGTTAGTGGAATGTGCATTTTGCAGAGGTAGAACCTGAGGGTTGATGAAGGGATGTGCAGGTTGGGCTGGGCACCAACCACAACCCCAACGCTCCCAGCCACAACCCCATTTGGGTTGTTCGTTGCTGCCAGCAGCACTAGCAGGCCTCCCATCTATTTAGACCAGGCCATGAAGGACCGCAAACAGTTATTTCCTTCTGCACAGGTGCGAGAAAGATGGGAGAAGGTGCTCCCTGCAACCTCACTGGGCCCCTGAGCAACAAACAGAGGGACAGCCATGTCTTGGCCTGAAGGCTGGGAGACAAGCCAGCAAAAACAGGTCAGTTCAAAACTAATGTAGTCACTGCCCACAATTTATATGCCCGGAGCCTTCCCCAAGAGGTGAGCTGAGGACAGAGAGTGAGCAATAAAGATCTGGCTCTGCTCGCTGTATGTAACAACTCCCTTCAATGTTATTTCAGGGTTTTTTTTCTTTTATACCAATACATCCTTTGTAATTTTGAAGATGGACAGACACAAATTGTGG